>NW_009260608.1:1470747-1527566 GCF_000687185.1 Egretta garzetta
AGAAGAGGGAATAAGTGTCAGGAACTGCTGGGCTCAGGCCTTGGTGCACCAGTCGCGGGGGGGGAGGGTATCAGCTGGGTGGTGTTACTTAACCTGTACTGGTTAAATTCAAAATGCTTTCAGATGTTTCCGTGACAAATAAGAGGAAAATACACTGTGCTTGTGATGCGGTGTCACGACCTGAGGATCTGCTTTGTGACTGACATTTGTGTTTAGCAAGCGTACCCCATCCTGTTTGGCTCTGCTGGTTTTTATGGGGTTTGATTAATCTATTTTGCAGCTTTGCTGAAACTTTCCTTCTTCTTACCTTGGACCTTACATGGGGCCCACGTACTTTTGGAAGGTTCTTAGATCTGACCTGTGATGTGGAGTCTGTACCCGTTTCTGGTTAGAGAATGGGCTAAATAGGTCACCCTGGGAAAGCAAAGCAGGTGCCGCGCCATGCTGGGATGCTGCCCTGGGCTCCCTGTTAGACAGTGGCACCTGCGGGAAAGGGAGGAGGGCCAGCTCCCGGGACTGTCCTGTTCGCCAGCGCCCTGTGATTGCCCGAAGTGCAAAACCCAGAGGCCTTCTGGACTCCAGCTGGTTTCTTTTTATAGATAAACTGAGTCGCCCAAAGCCTCACGAGTCAGGAATGTGAAAAATCAAAGTGTTCAGGTTTCACTGCTTGTGAGCATTGATTCTGCACCTCTGTCACGCTTCTCCGTCTTCAGTGGTTATGCAGAAGCATTGGTATGAAAGTAGGGCATAATTTTGATGTGAAGTCATTTATTATACTACTTTCAAGATCTTTCATAAAACTGGTCCAAATCCTTGAATAAAACCAGAAACCAGGTTGGAGAAAATCTCTAATGGCGTAAGGGTTATGTGGTCTGCATTTCGACAGAAGCATTTCACACAGCGTTATTTTTAACAGCTACTCACAGGGCTGAACACAGATCCTCTAAATATCAGCTTTCCTCTTTGTTAAAACAGGTGAGGAATGTTCTTCAGAGGGATTTATTTATTTTGCCATGCTAAGAATTTTCTGAAGAAGCATTATCAAGATTTTATTTTGGTTATATACATTTGTAGAGACTACGTTTAGACATATTTTTTTATTTTCCTAAGTGAAATGAAGCTATGACAGGACAGCATGCTTATAGCATTAAGGATATAACTTCCAATTGCTTCATAGCCATCCTAATGATTTAAAAAAAATAAGGAAATCCATAGCAAAAATTTTTAATGACGAATTTAGAAATGTCTAAGGTAAAGAGAAAGAAGACCTACCAGTTCTGTCTTTCTCTTTCAGTGTTGTTTGCTCCCTGCAGTACGGGGTTTTTTTGCGCTTTGCTTGATCCTACCTTAAATAGATCTGAAGTGCTGGATTCCATTGTTTCTTTTGAGAAGTTATTCCGGGGTCTAAGAGATGTCAGTCTCACGTACGTATTTCTTTCTCCTGGAACTCATTAAATCTTTTCCCTGTAGTTTCAACCCCTTTTGCTTCCAGTGGATACAAGCTTTTTGGTTTCCCTTCATTTTCTTGGTGTCTTATATTCTTTAGATATATTAGATACATATTGAGCCGCTCCTACTGTAGTAGAGCAGAGTGGGAGGAAAATGTGAGATTGCAAAACTTCTATGTGACATCGATGTTCAGGTCATGGCATGATCAATGCTTTTGTTTCACACTAGTGTTTCTGTGTGTGGCAAGTAGTGCATTTGCTAGCTATATCATTCCTCTTCCTTTGTACTTACCTTCTTACGACTGCTCCTTGCGTTTAGCTTTCAGGGCCTGGGGAGTCAGCGTGATAATAGGGGAGACTAGAGGAAGGCCGTAGAAATGAGATGCTTGTTACTGCAAGAAGGTGTTTGAGTCTCATGTGTAATATAGCTGGGCAGTAGTTCGGAGTATGGGACACCGAATCAAACACATTCGCATCATACTGTAGACAGCCCCCATTTTCTAGTTACAGATGCCATTATTTGGCTGTTTTTCCAGTATGTGGTTATATATGGCTAAGGAGAGTTCTGCTGTTGTCTGTCCTAACAAAACTGTTCAGAGGATTCGGGGAAGAAATGGTTTTAATAAACTGTTGGTAAGGGTGGTTCTTCTGTAAGGTTGATCCATCTATGTTGTTAGTCTTGTTTCCTTCCCTGTTTCTTGTCCAGTCAATGGCAGTCTCTGTTCTGTGGCCTTTCCCACCATTCGCCACCTTTTTGATGTTTTGTGGAAGCATCCCTTAGCATTGTATCTTAATGACTGTTGCTCCTCGGACTCTGAGTATCTTCACCCATTGACTGCATTCCTAGCTTTTCCAGTGAGTGCACTGTGTTCATGCATAATTCGTATATCTGAGGTTGGAACGGGACGGGAGGTTGTCGTCCTGCCTTTCACTAGAGCTTTGCAAAAATGCCATCTTTTCTGCCAGCAGAATCACTGTAGTTGTGGAAGGAAAACACTTGAATTCCTTCCCGCTGCTGGTATTTGCTAGGCTGAGTCAGAAAAAACACTGACAAAACCTGCTGCCTCTCACTCCAGGAATGGCATGGAATTACGAATTTTTGCTTGTGCTGAAGTGCTAGTAGCCAAGCTGCTGTTGTTTCAGAAGAAAAGTGCCTTATTATCAAGGATTTGAGCAACTCTACCAAATCCCCTTCCCATATTCTTCAGGTGGTTTTGGTGACTTTCTTTGGCCTCAGTATTCCCTGTCTAAAAAGGAACTCATGGTCCTTTTTCTGGTGAGTGCATTGTGGTAACAATTTAGTTTCTCTTTGTGATACCCAGATAACATGATGGGCTCACATAAATGTGGGAGACAGAAGGATCTCCATCAGACCTCCTAGGTAAGAATGCAGTGCCTTGCGTCTTGCGTCATAACTTTTGCTGGTCACATTTGCATCATGGTTTGAACTGTTTTCTTTCTTTAGAAGAGTTAGGTTAGTAGAATGTCTGTCTGCTGCTTCTTTTTTCTTTTTTTTTTTTCCCCTGTACAAGTATTTAGAAGTTAAACGTATTCCTCAGTTAACAATGACTGAGATAATGGAGGAAATAGAATCATAGAATCATTATGGTTGGAAAAGGCCTCCAAGATCATCAATTCCAACCGTCAATGCAACACTGCCATGCCTACTAAACCATGTCCCGAAGTGCCACGTCTGCATGTTTTTTGAATGCCTCCAGGGATGGTGACTCCACCACCTCTCTGGGCAGCCTGTTTTAATGCTTGACCACTCTTTCAGTAAAGAAAATTTCCTAATATCCAATCGAAACCTCCCCTGATGCAACTTGAGGCCATTTCCTCTTGTCCTATTGCTAGTTACTTGGAAGAAGAGACCAACCCCCGCCTTGCTACAACCTCCTTTCAGGGAGTTGTAGAGAGCAATAAGGTCTCTGGAGAACACCGCTTGTGACCGGCCGCCAACTGGATTTAACTCTGTTGGTGACAACTCTCTGGTCTTGGCCATCCAGCCAGTTTTTTTACCCAGCAAAGAGTATGCCTGTCTGAGCCATGAGCCGCCAGCTTCTCTAGGAGAATGCTGTGGGGGACAGTGTCAAAGACTTGCTGAAGTCCAGGTAGAGAACATCCACAGCCTTTCCCTCATCCACTAGGTGGGTCACCTGGTCATAGGAGGAGATCAGGTTGGTTGGGCAGGACCTGCCTTTCATGAACCCGTGCTGACTGGGCCTTATCCCCTGGTTGTCCTGCACATGCCTGGTGAGAGCACTTCAGGGTGAACCAGTCCACAACCTTCCCTGGTACCGAGGTCAGGCTGATAGGCCTGTAGTTACCCCGGATCCTCCTTCCGGCCCTTCTTGTAGATGGGCGTCACACTGGCAAGCCTCCAGTCGTCTGGGACCTCCCCTGTTACCCTGGACTGCTGATAAATGATGGAGAGTGGCAATGAGAAATGTTCCTGGGCCTCAAAGTCAAGAGAGGAAACCCGTTTTAATGTTTTTTCAGGTAACCCCTTTAATTTTAACAAGTAATGTTCCCCTGGAAGAAAATATATCTTCTAACCTGATGTTTTTCAAAAGGATCGACAAAGCTTATGAATAGGCTGCTACTGTGGCTATCTGTTTGTAGGAACTCACTGATGTTTTCTTTCTTTGTGTAGCCATGTCTTCTGAGCCTGAAAATACTGACTGTGATCTGTCTTGGGGGCAGGAGTGTGGTATAAATTAGAGGGGTCTTTGGGGTCTTTCTTTGTGAACATAATGTTCTAAAGAAAAAATTGTGCAATCATTCGCACTAAATAATGAAAGCTTCGGCTCCCTCCAAGGTTTTAGGAAAACCTTTTTTGGAGGGAGAAGAAAAAATATTTCCTATCCTAAACAAATCAGATGCAGTTTCTTTACCAGTTTTGCCAACAAGGTTCATAGAGCATTACTTGAGATTCCGATATTAAAATATTGTTTGGTTTGGTTTTTTTTAACCTGATGGACCAAGACTGCTAAGTGAAATAGGAATATGACAACTGTTCTAGATAGCTTTAGCCTTTGCACAGTGGTACTTGCATGTAACCAGAAAACCCGCTGTTTGAAGTCCCAACAGGGCTTCCAAAGACCTAATAGGATACTTTTAGTGTTAAAACTGGGGCTATTATAAATGGGTTATCATCTTACATGTAGTCACATGAAAATTCCCTTGAGAACCACTGGACACGAGGATGAAATGTCTTTTTTTGTTGTTTTTTCTCTCTTTATTTCTTTTTTTGGTATTGTTTATAACAAATTATAGATTACCTTTTTATTTAAGGGACTTGAGAAGCATAGCAAAACTACAAACTCTGTTTCATGCCCTATTTAGATGGGATTAAATGTAGCATTAGAAATTTGTTCTTGTACATCTCTTAGGGCACTGAACCATATTTAGGCAACCACTGTTGGCTGATAGACTCTGTCATTGTTTTGAGCAAAATCAATTTGAATCACTTGGAAGGAAAAAGTTTTCTGATAGTCTCACATGATTTCTCTACATGCTTGGCAGTATACATTTGAATTGTGTAAAGCTATTTTTATATATGTATGTTTGTTTAACCAATGTTTACAGTTTTCCTATACAATGTTGATTTCAGTGCAGGTCCAATTTGTACCTCACAAAGCAGGGCAGAATAATCTTCATCCTTTACGAATTTTAACTGAGGACTGAATGGACTCTGAGAGCGACTGTCTCATTTCTTAATGCTAGGTGTCTTGTTCCAGGTTACAGTGCTTTGCTGAAACAGTGCTGGAAAAATTCTATCTGGGATAGAGCTTTGTCGCTTTGTCAACCGTGCTGTGAGTTGACTGCCATAAATTTCTTTCGTAATCCAGCTTCACTTCTGCAAATCCAAAGTCGCCTCTGCGATTTGGCCACCTTTGTCTAAGTTACAAATTACTAAGAGTCGGGTTTTATGATGGTCATGCTGACACAACCCGACCTATAGCAATGAAAATACTGGGCTGTTTGAAAGGCTCTTTAATAAGTTTCAACTGAGTTCTCTGTGTGAGGAAGGAGCCACGTGCCATGCTGAGACTTCGCATCCAGCCTTCATGGTTTATTGATCGTTCTGCCTGCCACAAACTGGTACTTACGGGCAGGGCAAAAGGTGACTCAACGGAAGAGCATTTTTAAATGGCTGCCTCCCTGTGAGGAGAATAGTATCGTGTATCCTTTATACCATATGCCTAATTAAAGCCGGAATAATAACATATGCGAAGGTAACTTGCGCTCTTCTGATTTTGATACAGCAGTTTCACGTGGGCATGTAAATTGAAAAACACAGGAGCTGAAAGCGGCAGTGAACGGTAGAGAGCTAATTTAACTACTTAGACATTGTCTGAAAAAAGCCTTGTAAAGTAAGTTTGATTAAGTAAGAGAGTGAGTTTTACTGAGCTTTCTGCATTTGGTAGGAAGATGTATGAGAATAAGCTGACTGGTGCTCTCAGGAAGCCAAAGTTCCCCCAGAATGCAGGAAATTGCCTATTTTTTCTGTAACACTAAAGAAGGCGTTCTGCATTAAGAGGCGTATCTGTGAGTCACTGATGTTCTGAGGGGGTGCAGCTGTGATACTAATCCAGACCCCTGTAATCTTACTCCCATTTAATAAAATAAAATAACCAAAGATAGATTTGCATATGTCTGGCAAGTATCTTAAACTGAAGATTCAAACAAGGCAATTAGTTTTAATCTGTAAACTTTAACTATTCCCCCCGCCCCGCTTCCCCGTATCACATTGTTTGCAAGGAAGTGTTAGAGCTCACTTCCAGCATGAATATTTCAAAAGCCGTGTTCTTCTTTTCTGCCATCTGACAGCTCTTTCCTTCTTTGTTTTTTACTAAAGTACAGTATCTGGTCTGAGAAATTTCTTTCTTTTCCCAAACAATTGCTGTTTGAGTTTTTTCTGGGTGCTCTTGTGGTGGTGTTGCAGTCGATAGCCACGTTCTGGCCCTGACATCGGACAAAGCGTGAGTACTCCAAGTGAAATGGAAACTCTGATTTAAGATATGTTATTTCAAGCTCGCTTTCGTATTTGCTGTTTAATTTACAAAATGTGGACATAGATTGTTGCAGAAATTCCAGAAGGTCATGTTTTGACTAAAACCGTAACAACAGCTTTTTTCTCTGTGGGTTCTCTCTGCTTATGTTTAAACTCATAGCTTTTAATGCAGTAACATTTTTTAACTAATTTTCCTATTAAATGACCTTTTTTGCCTTAAAATTTTATAGATTGGAACTTGTTGTACAGCATGAAATCAACAGGCTTGGCAGCTGAGGGTCATCTCTTCCTGCAAAGCCCAGGCCCTCATGTTTATAGGGAAGTCCCACTGTGGATTTTCTATCTGAGGTGGTTTTGTCATTGAATGGAAAGCTCAAAATTGAAATAACCTCCTAAGAAAGTGAACAGAAAAAAGCAGGGATGAGCTACAATCCTGGACTATATTTAACTGTAGAGAATTCTGAAAACAGTTTTTTACACAAAAAAATGAAACTTTTCTAAGTTTCGAGTATCCAAGCAACTTTTTCTTTTTTAAACAGACAACCAACACTTGCTTAATTTACAAAGATACAGAATTAAACATCTTAAAAATGAGCAGACACGCCATATGTAGATTAGATGTAGATGAGTATCCATTGCTTTAGCAGAAAGGACAGGATGAGCTGTTTAGGGTGGCATTCCACGCACATTAGAGAAGCCAAGCATTTGTCTGGGTTGTTGTATGAGCCTTTGTGGTAAGGTTCTGATTAGGTGATGAAATAAGAATATGAGAATAAGAATTTGTTAAAATAAGTGTTTGCATTAACGTGCTTGTCAGGGTAATGGTACCAAGACTGTGATTGCATTTCAGAAAGTGTTAATATTGCTGGCAAATAGTTGCATTTAAAATTATCACCTTCTCCTAACTCTGCTTAAATTATAGGAGCATTTCCACATACCTTTTAGATTTTCAAACAGAGCTTTGTACTGTCTTGCAGTAATGAGTTGTCAGCTTTTTACAATTTCTTAGCACTTCACATTTCAATATGGTTCTTTATTTTGCCAGATTCTAGGGACCTAGGATCAAAAAGGGCTTCCTTTTTAATTTTCTTCCTTTAACAACAGAAGTTCAGTGCTGTTTACCTTCATTTCCAACTGTGTAAGATGAGAAGTCAAATACATGTTTAGTTCACCTATATTTAATATTAATTTACAGTAAGAACATGATTGAAGACAGGAGTTTTTAAGCAGTAAGGGGTTTAAAATTGTCTTGATCCATTCTGAATAAACCCTAAATTAGTGGGATTAATGCAATTGGATCTGTGTTTTACCTGGTAAAGACCCTCTAGGGGATAAAAACAGCAGAGAGGAGCAAAAAAGGCATTCCTCTAGAATGGCACTTTAAGTATATGCCTCACTCCATAGGATGTAGGTATATGTTTAAATTAAGGCATTACTTTAAACACATTTCCTGAATCAGAGCTATAGAGAGCAGGAGCTCCTGGAGTACATACAACAAAGATTGAAAAATAAGGAGACAATGAAGTCAGGCAAGGAAAGGGAACAGAATTCAGAATTTTTTTTAAAGTATGAATAGGATCTGTTATTGAAAGAACAACCGGTCATGCCAGTTCATATTTTCAAAGCTTTGATCTAACTTCAGGACATGACATTTCTATCTGTCTTTTTCTAATGGGGAAGAAAGTGACTTGTCATTGAAAAATAGTTTGGAGTTGAGGAGAAGGTTACAAACAGGAACTTTTGATAAATCTAAACACCAGTTGGAGAAATTCACAGCATCTTGATTTTTCACTAGCTAAATACAATTGGCATTCAAACAATGCTGTTTCTGGAAATTTTGTGTGAGGTGTCAGCTCAGCTCACAAAGTTTTTAATCTTTGCAAGAACAGTGGCAACATCTTATTTTGCTAGGTAGCTGGTCGTGCTTCACTGTACAAAAAAAAAAAAAGATTCACAGATTATATTTGTCTTTGCTTTTAGCAGGTTCACAATGGGTTTTGTACTTTTTACAATATGTCTTTGAAATAGCACCTTTTTAATTCCCCTGAAACCTTTTAAAATGGACTTTTGTAGCTTTGCTGCTGAGTGAAGATTACCCCGGAGACAGATTTGTGATAACTTTTCGTGGTCACCTTTCCCTTTTTGAAGATGTATTTTCTAATCCGAAGCACGCTGGAGCATGATTCAAGGCATATTGCTTGTTTTTTATTCCAGGGCTCTGCTGGTTCCCTCTCGGTATCCAAGCATGTCATCTCTCTCGAATAAAGGCAGCAGCGAGCATGTGGTTAGCTCAGTAGGTGGTTTCAGGTTGAAGACGCTGCCTTCTTTCAGGTGGGAAATCAACCTGTCAGACTGAGTTATGGAAAAATGATTAGTTTACTGAGTTCATTAAATGAAAACTTTTGCAGCTCTGGGTTCCCATTGCTCGCTGTGTTTGTTACAGTGAAACAATCCAGTTTTTCATTCACTGAGTAGAATACCATGTGTAGACCCAGCGGGAGAACATTCCAGATTCCCCGTTGATTTCCTCTGGCAGAAAGTTGTTCTGTGATCTAGTTGGTGTCACGTATAGTATCTGTATTGTCGGTTCTCTTTTGTCTTGCTCGCTTGCCATTGTGTATATGCACAGGCTAGTGCTTAGTTAAATGTGGAAGACCAGCACCTAACACAGTATCTCGGTCAGACTATCACAGTTGCTCTTAAATATACTTTGCTCAGCACAGAAAATGTGTATTGATACCCGCTTAGATATGGGACGTTTGCAATCCAAAAGGCTTGTGTCCCCACAAGAAATCTTTTCACACAGAATATGGTGCAAGGTCTGATAAAGAAGGGTCTCTCTAGCTCCAGGTGTTACTGAAGGAGCTCCCCAGGTTAGACACAGTGATAAATTTCACTTACTGTCAGCAAGGAACTGAAATGTGGGACCTGTTTGCTTTTACCGTCGGTTCACTGCTGTTTGCTGCCCTCGTTCGTGAGCGAGGCCTTCCTCAGGGAGCGGGATGGCTCGGGGATAGAAAGGGCTGCAGGGTCTGGCATCAGCCTGCCGTGGTGTAGCCCTCGTGGGGCTCCGTAACGGCGAGAAGGCGGGCTGGGAAGTCACTCCTCTCAGAAGAGCCATCACCTACAGTTTTCATATTTTCCAGTTTGTTATCAGCGGTGTTACTGAAAATAAAACCAAACAGACTGAAGCTATTTATGCAGGCTTTCAAGGGCACTTTCAAGATGTTTATCTGACTTCGGCATTCATTAGGAGTGAGATGTCTTCGTTCCATTTTGCACCGTTTAAAAATCATCACTTAAAAGGTTTTTGAAGAGGGGCAGGGTGCTTTCCGTTGTTATTAATTTATATGTTTGTAACCAGAAAGAGTGACCTTCTCCCTAATGATACGTATCATGTTCTGTTAAGCTAAAAGTGGCCATTTCTGACTTAAAAGCAAACTGTTATCGGTCAGGTATAGATTCTTCTCTGAGCAGTAAGCAATATGCTTAAAAGGTTGTGCCGTCCTGGCTCATACCACGGCTGCACTCTGCTTGTCTTGCAGGGAGGAGATGGAAAAGGTCAATGAGGTACAATTGCCGTACTGTAATATTTACAGATGAAGTACCAGATAAGACCTAATTTATAAAAGAAACATCATGAGCTCTCCGTCATTAATTAATTTTATACTTTCCTTTTAAGCCGCTGTCTATAGATAATTGGTGAAGGGCTTAAAGATTTGTTTAATAAATGCCTGGGGTAAATGGAGCTGAAAATTCAGAGAATAGCTCAATTTGCTCAGTATTCAATGAAATGAGCTGGTGCATCAGCCAGTTGTACGCATAGGATTTTGACTAATTGATCACAAGTGACATCCCACTGTTTCTTAAATGAGGGCATTCATCTTCAGTAGTGTCCTGTAAAAGTGCATAGTTGGTACAACATCTACAGTTATACCTAAGGTAAACATGCATTATTCCTTTTAGGTGTTGTACCCTGTCCTCATTAATTTTTAGCTTAAGCTAGGGTTAAAGCCTTTTAAAACTAGATAAGATGCTGACACGTGAGTACTGAGTATAGAGACCATCAGGAGTACCCTTTAGCATCTCCAGCATAATTACATGCAAGACTGAATGTTTTAAAAGGAGAAGAATATATTGCTCAAATACAATAAACATGCCTAATCCCTGTTAAATCAACAGAAGTGCTGTTTCTTGACGATAACACTGTTTTGCAGATGTAAATTACCTCTAGCTTACTTTATTTTTTCTATCCTGTTCTTATATTTGAGAATTAAAAATCAACAACCACTGTTTTTCTCTAATTCCCTAAAGAAAACTTTTTTCCCTCTTCAGTATATATCATGTGATGTTAATAAAGCCCTCAAACGCTAGTAAGATGAGAACTGCAAACCTGGATGTCTGGACCTATTGTGATCTGTTCTTTGGGAAGTACAGGGCAAATGAAAAAAGTCTAAAGGGTATCCGTGATCTGTAAGTGCACAGAGTGCCATTAAATGCATCACTTTTACTCACATTATTAGTTATCAGTCTCTGGAATTCTTTCAGTACCACATTATATTTCACGAAAGCCTCAGTGAGTTGTTCCTCAGAAATTGAGAAAAATAAGTCTGGAAAGCTGAGACCTTTTTACATAGGCTAAGGGTTGCGTTAGACAGCCCGTCTGCATCCGCACGACAGCGGTGTAGGAAGAGCTTCTCAGATTTAACGCTAGATCAATATGAAGGCTGCCAGGGCCTGGTGAAGCAAACCAGGGGACACATTGTCGTCTTGTCTCTGCTGCCTGTTGTACAGCTCATACAAATCAAAGTGCTTCAGCAGTGACAAGTGATGTTTCTATTCCTATTGATCTCAGCTGAGTGAACTATCCTGGAGGGAATGACTGTTTTTCAGAGTGTCAGATGTCCTATGATTGGGTTTCAGACATATTACGAGCCCCATCAGTACAGCTGTTAGAAATGGTTGGAGTTCGTGTTGATGCCTACCTACCTCTGTGTAGTTGCACGTGTGTAATGCACACGTGCTGTGAAAAGGGTAGAGTGCTCTCTGTATGTTTTTTATGCAGTTGATCAACAACCTGAAAGAGGAACCAAGTAAAATTATGTAGGAGTTGGGTAGAAGCCACAGGTGTACTTGCAGGGTTGGTGAGCCTGGCCCCTTGGTTATTCCAGGTGGCCTGAAGGCAGACATGCCACACGCAGCCGACAGAGCCACATTTTGAGAAGTTTAAAGACCCCAAAAGAAACATATGCAAATTTGAAGATGAAAATTATAAATGGGAAATAGTGAAGCTGTGTTGATTTTGGAAGTAGTATGCCAGCTTGTATCAGCTGGTCATTTCATTGGACACTACTTTTTCAGCAGAGGTCTTCTGGCCTATCATGGTCTTCTAGACCATTTAGTAAACTCCTTCATATTTTGAGTAGAAAAGTGAGTATACCTCCTCCAGAACTTCTCCCAGCAGAAGGACACACAGCAGGAAATCAACCTCCAAAGATCAGCTGGCCTCACCATTACAGGAATTCAGGCATAACTTTTTTTTTCCAGGCTGGGTCCGAACCAGACATTGCTTCGTCTTATTTTTGTCTTTCCCAAACAAAAATTGAATTAAAACAGCCTGAGTCAAAGTTGAGGCTAAAGAGCGACTGAATCGAAAACTTATTGGAAGTTAACCTATTTTCAGCACTCTAACACAGCTGGTCATGTGGGATTCAGATTTTGCTGTTGGAATCCTCTGCAGCTACAGCAGAAGATGAAGGCAGCTAGGCACTCGTGCTCACTGCATCAGCTTTGAAGAAGTTTTGCCAGTGGGGAATGAGTTTCTAACTCACAGAACAAAAGAAGTCTGCAATTGAATATTTGCCTGTTATCTTGATATATTTTCTGTTTGAATTACTACCTGCAGTTTTGATGTTCAGTTTCTGGTGTTTTGACAAGGAAAAGTATTGAGTGTTGTAATGTGCTGGTGAGGAAGACAGAAAGATTTACTATTCTATTTTTCTGCTTGGTGACAGCCATGAAGAATGGAGTCCTATATTTATTTAAGGTTTTAGCTAATACTCTATAGACAGTATCAGTGAAATTCTCCTATACTGGTGGGCTTCAAATGGAGATCAGATGGGGAACAAAGATGATTACACAATTTTATGTTTATTTGATTTTTACCATCATCCTTGAGCATTGTTGTCTAAAGCATTGGCATGTTCTGCAGCATGGAAATTCATTCTCTCAAGACTAAGAAATTTGCCAAACATTTCTGTGATGGTCTTGGCCCACTGGGGCAACAGTAAGTAATCTGGAAATATCAGATCTGTTGTTCACGATTGTTCTGTTCAGTCATCTGGTGCCTAAGTCATCGGGATTTTCATTCACTGTAAATCGTGCTTTAGGGAAAATGAAAGGGGGAAAAAAAAAAGCATTATTAACCTATAGAGATCTAGGTGGGACTGTGATACTCTCATGCTGTGCATTTTATGTGGTTACTAACTTCAGGAAGAAAAAAGTGAATAGTATGACCCTGGTAGTATTTTATACTGCTTTGCATTCATTTTGCACTGGTTTCAATTGCTATGTGTCATAGAGCAGAAGAAATCCAGCTGAGATACTAGCAGGACTAGGCAGAAATGATCCCACGGCATACAGTTTTGGAAACTGATATATAGTAAACCGGTAGTCATATGTTGTGCAAGTTTTACAATAGCTGAAATGGAGTGTTTGATTGACACTATTTCTTCTTCACTCCTTATCGTTGGAGTTGCATGTAGGAACTGTTAAATTTTGAAGCATATGAGGACATCTGTCACGGTAGATCTATTTTGGAGCAAAGCTTCTGTGCCAAAACTATACAAAATTCTGTCAAAGTATATTTCTCATAAGTTACATGCTCAGTAGCATTAATAATGACTGTTTTGATGGGTGGCAGTGGTAAATGTTGCCTTCAGGACACAGACATTAAAGCCTCCTGTTTTGTTTTGGTTTTTTTTTCTTTCCACCTTCCAAGGTCAGTATGTTAAAATTCTAGTCAGAATGAAGAGACATTCCTTTATATATTTATTTATTTGTTTGCTGATTTTACGCAAGCATGTGCATTCTGCTGGGGACTTGTATGAAATGGATATACTGTTTGGCTATTTCCTATTTGCAGCAAGCTAATTTTCGTAAGATACCCGAGCATCTGAAGTTAGGCTGTTGGCAGTGGTTAGCGTAGCCAGCTTTGAATGCCTCCAGAAACGCAGCCTTAGCTGCAGCTCACAGAAGCGATAAGGAGGAGAAGGCAGTGAAAAGATAAGCGGCAGGTGGGAATAGAGGCTTCTTGGCTCCCTTGCTCCATCTTTGACTTACTGCATAACCTTAGGCGCATTATTCATCCACGTGGTGTCTCAGCTGCCACAGACACGCAGTAAGACCAATACCCCCTTGTATAAAAAGTCTCCAAGACACATAGATGAAAAGTGTCAGAAAATGCAAAATAATACTATTTACGCTCTCCCCATTTCCTTATCTGTGGTCTTGTTGCAGGTTTTAAAGCCTCTACCCCAGCCCCGGGGTGCTTACCATCCAAGCAATCCTGTGCTACTTTGATGGGCGGACTGTCTTCGGTGCAGAAGTGTTTATGATGGGCTCTTTGTTCCCTACCGACAAATAACCAAAAATATTGCTTCTTCACTGATGTTTCTGTAATGGCAACTCAAATCATTCTGCCTCTGACCTTCCTTTACATTTATTTGCCTTAAAATATCTATTTGAGGCAGTTGAAGGTTTTGTTTTCATTTTTTTCCAGTAAAAAGCTGAAGATAAGAAATCACCCCGTCAACACAGATTTGAGAGAGACAGGCAGGTGGCCCTTTGCAAAATGTTCTGTAGGGCACAAACTCGCTGGTGGTTTAGAGGGAGCGCTGGAGATACCGGGCGGATGGGGGTGCCCAGGACTGCAGCTGTGAATGTTAAAACCTTGCCTTCTGGGTGTTGCCTCAGTACAGTGGGTCTGACTATCACTCTATTACAAAGCATTCAGAAACGTTTGTTACATATGCTAATAAGATGATATTTAGACATGAAGTTTGTACACAGATGCTGTTTTATCTTTCCTAAATAACTAGCAGAGCAGGATTCACTTACGAATAAATGGAGCTCCCGAGGATTATGACGCTTACTTTTTCTGATTTTTATTTTAACATAAAAGGCCTATTTCAAAATGATATATGGAATTGGTTTCTCCTAGAAATTATTTATTTGAAGTATATTTAGTGCTTCTTTCCAAATTTATTTCTGAATTATATTATATAATAGAATACCTAAGGGTTTAAACATCTTAATAAATTTTCCATTAATGCCTTGTGAAGAATGACTAAGAATGACTAATAATTGATGCCTAATTTTAAAATTAGAAAGTTAAAAAGCTTAATTGGAGGACAGTCTCCATTTTTTTTATCCAATATGCCCTTTTGGGAGAGATGTTTCTTGATAGAGTTTCAGTCTGACTTTGGTATTGGTTTTTTTTTCCTTGTTAAAAGGAGGGTGGATACACTGGCTTGTGTTGCCTTGCATGGGAGTTGTTCTACCTTAGAGGACGTTTGGTGACTGAACTCACCGTGAAAACTTAGGATAAAGCAGCCAGACAGAGGAAATGGAATTGTTGCTTTTTCTTGTTGGCTTGTTTCTTGATGTGCCAAGTTTAGTATTATTTTTGTGTTCTATTTTCTAGCCTGCCAACCAAAAAGAAAGTTTCTTGTTCCCAAGTCTACCAGTAGGCTTGCTTTTACAGATGATGTTTTCGAGATAAAAGCTATAAGATGACCAACGTGTCCATGAGAGGACTATGTTATTGATGTGAGATGAACCGTAGTCTAGCCTTCATGAATTTCTGAGTACCCAGTGTAGCTCCTGTTTACATATGTATTCCAGTACCTTCTCCAGTCATGTTAAACAGTCTTTAATGGTTTGAAACGGAAAAAAAATTATATAAATGCAATTAAAATAGTTTTTAACTTATAACTGTGTCTGTAAACAAGGACATCTAAAACTAGTTGGAAAGTTGTTATCAGTTACTCTTGGGCAACACCTCTTCTCTTTTTTCAGTAAGTCATCACATTGATAAAATACTCCAGAAGGGTGAGGAGGGTACCTTTTAAGTCAGTGTGGAGTTGGGGTTTTGGTCTTTGTGTGGTGGGGTTTTGTTTGTTTGTTTGTTTTGTGGAGTCCTGGTTTTAGTTGTGTAATGTCTAGACCACTGGAATTGTACATAATAGATGAGTTGAACAATAATAATTTTTAATTAATTGGAAAATCTCAATATAGTTGATTTCCAGTGTGCATTCCAGAATCTTCCCAACTTAGTTTCCAGGTTATCCTGCAGGAATTGAAAAGAAAAAGCTTAGCAGGAAATAGTTTTTACTGTTGTCTATTTGCAAACTTTTTAAAGCTTTTCTTGGAATGTGGGAAGGTTGTGTTAACACCTCTCTAGGAATTTTTTATTATAAATTTAAATATTTGGCTCTTGCATCTTGCTTGATGTAACAGCATCCTTTGTAATTTATATACAGTTGGGATTAGTTTTTCTTCCATTCATGGAAGAGTAAAATCTTCTGTGTTCTGCTTCTCTGAAATGGTTTGTGCAAGATTCTAATGTGAAGTGTGTCATACAGGATGTTTTGGGGGACAAATACTTATTTTTATTATGGCTGCCTAGATGATTGTTGTAATAATGGCTTTATCATCTCTTCACATTTGTCTTTAATTTTTCCTTTGAAAGGTGAGAAGTAGGAGTCTCATGGATAAATCCCTGAGGTTTGTGTAGCTGAGTTTCTGGCTCTTTTGGATCCTTCTGAGAACGGAATCCCCCTGTCTCTGCTTCCGTTCCCTGCCTGTGGTACCAAGCTCTCCCCGTCCCTGGAGGTATTCTCCCCGTCCCTGGAGGTATTTAAAAGATGGGTAGACGAGGTGCTTAGGGACATGGTTTAGTAGTGGGATGGCAGTGCTAGGTTAACGGTTGGACGTGGTGGTCTTAAAGGTCTTTTCCAACCTAAACGATTCTATTCTATGATTCTTATATCCGATGGATGGCAATGGCTTCGACGTGAACTGTGGTGTGGCTGCATTGCATTCAGTGTAATGGATCATGATGAGTTGTTTCTTTTCTCTGTTTCTGCTTTTTCTGTAGATTTCTCAGCACATTCTTAGCACAAGTGGTTTGTACGAAATGCAAATGTGCCAGTTGCCCTGGCACTAGCTGCCTCACATAACGTCTCGAAGCGGCTGTGAGGTTCTAGGAAGAGCTACGACTGTGCAGGTGTTATGTGCATTTTCAGAAGCCAAGATGTTGAAGTATTTGTTGCGCTGCTGAGAAATCATTCTTCTAACTTGGAACTGAGACAAGTTACAGGTTTTTCAAACTACGCTTGTACAATTTGCCATAAACCATCTCTATTCTTTACAGCAAGTTTGGCGTGACTCTCGTATTAGTCAATAGGGGTTAAAAGACTCTACCTGTGGTAGCCGGGCTTCAGATGGTAATGGTTTTTGTATGCCCTGAAAGATCTCTATATCGAAACTATCAATCCAAGATGCTTTAGCTCTGACGGGAGTAGCCAAGCAGTTTGTTTTTCCTAGACCTGATCAATACGAGCAGATGGTTTTAGATTACAGGTTAGGGAGTGACCGCTCAGATGAAGTAATTGGGCATGGGCTCAGTTTTAACAAGCTGATAATTATGTGCAACAGGCTGGTTGCTTCACTGGCTGGGTAGAGGGCTGGACGAGTGTGCTGAAGAGAGATCTAACTGGGACGGTGCAGGGTACGTGCCCAAACCCCATCTCTGCGACACCAGAAAAGCATATCCTCCGCAAGGCTGTGGCTTACGAACCAGAGCAGGGTATGCCAGGATCCTTTCCTTTGCTCCCTGAGCTAAGAAATAGCAGAGAATCTCTGTGCTTGAAAGGGGCAAAGGATCCAATAGTTGTGTGTTTTTGCAGAATCCCATCCTTTGAAGGAGACAATTCTTAAGAGCTGGTCAAAAATCCCAGAGTTACCCTGTATAATTTACAGTGATAAAACATGTTTCTAAGCTACCTCTAACTATATAAATATGATTGTAACTACTACAGCGTGCTTGTGTTTGATATGCTTGCATGAATGCGAAGGGGCTTACAAAAAGCAGTATTTAGAAGCAAACCGTAGGACAGTATTTCAGCCTGGTGATATTAGAGCGTTCTTCAATTACAGATATAGGTCTTTGCCACTCGAATTGCATTAAGTGCAAGTTTTTGTTTGTCTCAGTTCCTTGTAGAATAAACGTTACTAGTGCAAACATTCATTAATAGAACGGTGCTCATCATCGAAAGGCCACTGTGTTTGCCTGCATACAGGCGCTTCAGGACCGTAGACTTCCTCTTCTCCACAGCTATTTAAGACAGTCTGTGAAAACGGCTGTAAATATCAGCGTGGTACAGCACCATAGTACTTCACTTGTGTCAGAGAAAGCATGTTACCAGTTAAATATCTAACCTACCCAGAAATTGTATTTGGCATCCATTTAGGCAGCTGTTTAGAATGAAAAGCGTGTTATGAATGAGATGCTTCTCACTGTGTGACTGGCTATGAGAAATGTGTCAGTCATTAATGGAAGAAAAATGCTATTGTTTTATAAATCTGACAAAGTTAGGATGATATTTTGATGTCGAGTATGTACATGTCAGTGTGTGTGCATGGTGTATTTTAAGACCCATGGCAGCGCAGTGGTAATGGAGACCTGAGGGGACCAAAAAAAAAGACAAAAATTAAGACTTTTTGTGGGCGTCCTTTTCTTAACACCTATTGTTTTGTTCCTTTCAGCATCAAAGCCTTTTTCTTTCCTCTCAGCATCAAAGGCTGCAATCTTACTACCCGGAGTGACTTGTTGAATTGGCAGCCTCACTGATGTAATGAGTGCAGGAGCAGCACTGCCAGCACATTTTATCTGCTCACGGGACTACACCAATGTAGAATGGATGTCTTTAGGTTGCACTTTAGTGGGATTGCCTTTGAGTGGCCTAACTGGGTGAAAACTCCGTTTTAATAGCTGATAATTAGTTGGAACATTCACGTGTTTTTCCACAAGGTTGTCATCACATACCTTTTCCCGAGAAGACGGCATTGGTTAAAAAACGAGTTTCCAAAAAGTAGCTCACCCCGCAATAGGTTATTTTTTACACGATCTCTCTGCTGTCTGCTGTGGGGGTGCAGAGCACCCCACAACCACGCACGGTTGGGGGGGTGGTATCGCACAGGTATATGCGCAGCAGCAGAACCCAAGACAAGACTTTTAAAACGAACTTGTGGTGTTTCGGAAGCCTTTGAATAGATGTTTTATATGGCCTTGCTCCAGCTGGCTCTTGAGAGAGCCACAGGGGCTTTCTGATGTAAATACTTGATGGGAAATTAAGGCCTTCACTCACACATCAGAAGACTTGTCATTATGTCATGTAAAATACATGGTATCAAGAGGTCTGTGGTGGTTTCTGCCATTGACTGCTGGTATGAAGTAGGGAAAAGCTTTTAACCTCTACTTTTATTTTAAGGCATTTATAAAGATACAGTGATGGTGCCTAGCTACCATCTTAGAAAGGTAACTCTTAGAAAGAATTTAAAGGATTTTGATCAGTTTGGACCCTGCATATGAATACATAAAAAAGAAAAGGATGTGCCGGTGCTGAACTGTGAGTCTCCTTTGGTTTTCTGATAAGGATTTTCAGTTCCCTGCTGAAAGGCAACCTTGCCTTTACAAGGCCAAGTACATAATAAATTTCTCCTTATTAGAGAGGATATGGGCATAGGGTAGGAACTCGGTGAGAAATCAGGCACGGACCATTAACATCTGTGCAATATGTAGACTGCATTTTCTTCATATGGGACTTGCAAAGCTGTAGAAACACGGCAACATAGATATAACTCTGTGCACAGAGAGATGGCTGCTGCTGGTTAGAAATAGTATTCCAGAGGTTGGTTACACTAGAAAAATATTTTTCTTGGTAGAAACTTTAATTATAATTAGTGTCTGCTCTGAATGGAAGTCCTTAACTTTTTAACACAAAACTGAACACTTTACATTGGAAAAAATTGTTTTTCAATTCATACAGAAAGTCTTGATTAGAAAATGCCATTTTTTTGACTGTAATATGAATTCCTTTAATTTGCTGTGTTCGGCTGCCCGTGTAGATAGACTGCATCTCATTAAAGCGCTGTGTTGTTGAAGGTATTTTCTGACCCTGCAAGTTCCTCATTAAAGCAGTTTTCTGAACAGCTCTGAATAAAGGAACATGTTTAACCTCGCTTTTCTCTTACCTACACCTTTAGTTTGGTCTTGGGGGGAGAGGTTAGTTTGTTAAGCTTTACTTTAAGCTTTGTCTGGCACAAATTAGGAGCTTCCCCCTGCACACACAGTCACCTTCTCAGAAATACCTTGTCTGTTTTGGCTGCTAAGTATGTCAGGGAAATAACACATCGATACACAAAAAGTATTTTGTACGGAAGAGCTCTGCCTTATCCCCAAGCAAAGCTAAATTGAAGATTTGAATGACCTGGTCCTGTAATATTTGAAGTGATGTTTCCTGGTGGTGGGGATAGTTTTCTTTTCTGCACCTGAGTACAATTTATAACATTTTATCTGTACATTTTTTAAAGTATATTTCAGCATTTCTGGGCATATGTGCATGATCGAATGGGTTTTGATAAAGTTATTTCGTATAAAAGGATAATGTCTTCTCTCAGAGTTCAACTTCTGGCCACATGAAGTTTGTAATGCTTTTGCTTTTTAAGAATATAATGTGAGATAGAATGTAGTCTACCAGCAGAAGTTTTTGCTTTGGAAGCTAAATTTTTGGAAGCCTGGCTGATTTTCTGTGACCCGGGATGCTACACATTTCTGTAACTTTGCAAAATGATCAAAAGCGAAAGGGATATATCCTTTTTGCATCACCTGTGAGAATATCCAATTTGTGGCATTTGACCATGTAAGTGAATGTAATTCCATGTATAAAGGTTAGTAGAGTTAAAATAAATCAAGCTATTCCTTGTAAAAGTTAATAGCTTAATAAGCACCTTAGGCACATGAAGGGATTTTCACTCTTTCAATATTAGGAAATAGTAAAGCCTTCTGCTAACAGGACGTGACATCTCAGAGGCATCTGAAGGCTTTATTTCAAGGCTGGTGAAGTGGATGAAACCGGGTGGCATGCTCGGAGACTCCGACTCGAGTCAGTGACAACGATGGGCTCACTTTTGGTGGTGGTGGTTTTGTAGTTATTTATTTGGGAGGCAAAATGTTTGGCCCAGCGAGCAAATCAAACCCCTAGCTCCCCCGACGTGAGTAGATACCTTTAGCAGTTTCTCTCTAATGTTCAACTATTAGCACCTCTCGCCGGGCACGTAGTTCTGAGAAAACTCACCCTCACCTTTCCCAAAGGAGATGGCATTTGCAAACATCCTAGTTATACAAGAGGCTGCTTTCTTTAGCATTCCTGAGGCATGCGAGGGATGCCTGGCTTGGAGAAAAATCGTGATGTTCTAAACCTGCAGAACCTAATTATGTAGAACAGCTTGATGTATATGCAGAGACGCTTAAGGAAAGTTAATAAATGCACTTTTAGTCTGGAACAAAAGCCCAAGCCTGGAAGAAAGGGGAGGAAACAAGAGAATTTTTTATGGAATATTTGAATAATGAGATCAGTACAAGATTGCACGTTGAAGATACCTTTTAGGCAATTTAGGTGCTTAGGCTGAAGAGTTATTATTAAACCACTAACTGAGGACCTTGAAGTGCAATGTTGCATGAGATTATGTGCAAGGATCATTTCCTGCACTTTATAACTCTGTCGCTCACTGACAGCAAAAAGAAAGAAACTTTATCTCGCATGGCTAAAAGTTTGGGCTGATTTATGTGACGCGGGTGCCCGACTGGCGTGATATATGAAAACAGCTCTTCTGCTGATGAACTTCTTGTTGTTTCGCAAGAGGTTTGATGTATTTTGAGCAGGTTTACAATCTGCCCCATGACAGCTTCAGTGCCCAGTCAGTGGAGATAAATTGGAGATGGCTGGCAGTGAAATCTTAACAAATGTGCTGACATCCCAGCTGAACCACAGGCATATGATTTGATTGATTTTTTTTTTTTTTTTTTTTTTTTTGACCTGGGTGGAGGCAGAGACTTGCTGTCACTTGAGGTCCTTCTGCTCCCGTAAGCCTCAGGAGATGAAGTTTTTAATTGATGTACGCTGAAATACATCGGAGAGCGCTCTTTTCACTCAGCACTTATGCTTCTGTTACAAACTTCGCTAGTTTTCTCTCAGTATTGTACACACCAGGCTGGGCAGCTTTTTGATGTAGTGTGATCCCAGATGTTGTAATATGTAGTCAGCGCTTTCTCATCTGTTTCCCTCTAGTGTAATTATAAGGCCTTTGCAGCCTCCACCATTGCTTCTTTTCAACTTTGTTTAGCCAGGCTTATTTCTGAAACTAATAAAGGAAAAGGAACTGAAGAATTAATATTGGCACCTGCCAGTGCTCAAGTTAATGGGCTATATGAAAGAAAGCCTTGTGAAATTTCCAATTTATTTTTTTTTTCTGCTTTAATTACTCTGGTTATCCTATAGCACCAGTCAGCACTCGAAGCAGTGTTAATTTATTTGCCACAAGAAATCCCATAAAAAGAACTAATTCCACGTGTAATTTCAACCCTTACATTATTCCGAACATCTGATACAATTAAGGAGAAACCCTAAGCCTGGCATTTCTGTCTCTTACAAAAGCAGAGCTTCAGCGTGAGCTGTTGCTCTGCTGGTTGCTGAGCTGGGAACTGTGAAGGCAGTAGCTGGCCCTGCAGTTTTTAACTGCCCCTCTTCGTTGCGGCTGTCTGGCTCTGCTCCTACATGTTTCTGAGCACCTGAGTATGGCAATTTTTTGGTGCTAGTTGCTGCTTTTGGCTGTGGCATAGAAAGGGATATTTGAACCCCCAGTCCTACACAGGATCCAGCCAAGCTGATTTGGAAGGGACAAGTCCTGCAGCGCTCCTGTGCTGAGTATTCAGCAGCAACTTTGTGAGTTGCAGAGTTTTGCTTTTTCATTATTTTTTTTTTTCAGACGTCTGATATTTGAAATAAAATAACAGTTAAATGACACGTGGTAAGGTGAACTGCGCGTCTGTCTCGCTGATCACCTACACTGTGTTTTTGTGTAGGCTGGACAGTAATAGGCAGCGACTCATTACCGGCCCGTGCAAGTTGGTGACTCCCATCAAAATGTCTCTTGCTTGTTAAGTTTAGGCATTCGGTTACCTCAGGTTTTTGAAAGTCAAAGCAGCAGCGCCGTATCTGCGAAGCCTTTGATCTTAGAATAGAAAAATGCTCAGCATGTGAGGGTGAAAATCAGAATGATGTGCTGCGTTTTGGGAAGATGAAATGGGAAACAAGAAATATCTAAACAGTATTTTTGTCCAGATACTCATCAAATAGTGGCTTCGTCGCTTCAAAGGCCACATAGAGAGTGAAACAGCGGTCTTGAGAGGATGCTACTTACTAGCAAGAGGAAACTACCTAATTAAAGGAAGACATCAGTATAGCATGTTAAAATGTCAAAATGGCTGTTTATCTGAATTGCCAGCAGGTCCCTGCTAACTCTTCATAGATGTCAAAAAATCTTCCCATGGTAGAGTGTTTGCCCAACTTTCTCTTTATAGAGGCAGAAAGTATAGCTGCCAGATTCTGGGTTTCTAAATGTTTAGTATAACTAGAGGGTAAGTACAATAAGAGGTTCCTTTTCCCATGTCTAAAAGGTCCGAAGCCTCCATTTTTTTTTTCAAAAATTGGTTCATTTTTTAGTACCACAAAACAGACACTGTGTAATTTCTGCGAAAACAAGCTGTATACTTGTCATGGGGCAGTAAATAATGGCTTTCTTTAACACTTCGATTTTAAAATAGGAATTATGTCTTCAGCGTTCTAATAACATTTCTCTTTTTGCTGAATGTTTCTAGTCTCTCCTTTGGGGGTGGTTGAGTTTTTATCTTAGTTTTTTGCTTTCTGATGCTGTTTTTCTTCTCCTCCTCCCATTTGCAAGAACTACATCCCACCTGCTTATACATTACTGGTTCAAAAGTAGTCCTGTTTTAGTAGGTGCAATGTTGCAGCCTCTTCCTAAAGTACCGTAGCAATGTAATAAGGAATTACCACATCGAAAAGGAAATTAATTTCCACTGTCTTTACTGAGAATAGTTACTTAAAAGGAAGGAATTTCATTTGAAAAGATTGGATTGTTTGTGATATAGCCCTAAAAAAAGGATTTGGGGTTGCTTGTGCTGCTACCTTGACACCTTTCTTTAGGATTACCAAGCACAAACAGAGGAAATAAATAAATAATCAGAGAAAGGGAGTGAATTTCTCCAAACTTTCCACAGCTAGATAAACAAAATATTTCTGGTGTAATTCACCTGGCTCTATCACAGTATTTGGTTTTTGTTCTTGTAACATTTTTTTCTCTTGTTTTTGTCTAATAGTGGTAGTTAAGACTTTGAAGTATCTCGCTGTCCTCTCTGAAAATATGAATTTGCTCAGTCTGAAATCTACCTTTAAAATCTTTCATTTTTTTACTATGCATGTAAATTTTTTTTTTTTTTTGCAAGAGTCCAAAGCATCTTTTACAAAAATATTATGATTAAAGGGCATGATTGAAGGGTATTAACTTCCCATGCAGTTGCATCACTTGGGCAAAAGGAGGGCCCCTCATCTCTCTGTGGATGCATGAATAGCACCAGTCCAGCATCTGCCATGACTATTTAAAATAATAATGAATTTAGTTCTTAGGAAAGCAAAGGATTAACAACAGTAGCTCATGCCAGGATTAGAGCAGGGAAGTGCTGCAACAGCATTTCTCAACCACTCTGCCAAGACACTTGAGTTTTAGCTGGTAAGAACAAAGCTGTTCAAGTCATTTAAATTACGCTTTGCAAGAGGAGCCTCCAAGGTCCCTGAACACGTGTTCTCAAGATGTGGGTCGTAACCACGTTTTGGTGTTCAGTGCTCACGCTTGCCTGTCTAATGGCTGACAGGCAGCAAGGTCATTATTCTGCTTTGTTTATAACAGAATCATGTCATGGCAAAGGTTGAAAGTAAGAGTCAGAGATATTAGGGCTGAAAAAAGAGCTTCTGGAGTCATTTTGTACTTAGCTTTGGGTTATTACATGATAGTACTGCTAGTTTTCTACAGTAGTTCTTTGTCACATCCAACCTTGAAACCTCTGTTTGAAATGGTGATCTCAGAATCTCCTTTGCCAAATTATTACGCTATTTGTTTTTAGTAGTTTCCTTTTCATCTTTTAAGATGTTAGCTTTAGTTTCTTGACTACAGGCATTTTTCTCTTGCACTTGCCTCACTTTTTATGAATACCTCCTAGGCTTTTATGAAAAATGTTAAATTTTAGCAGTTTTTTCTTTTCCTCTGGTCAGCTGTTGGAACGACTTTTAAAAAATTGGTCTTTCTAATCAAATACAGCATTTTGTTTCCTGACATTTTCTGGATGCTTTTCTGGGCACGGTTGGTGGGCATTTCTAGTGTAAATGCTGTAAACGTGCACTTCACCACCAGGTATAATGGGCAGATGGACCAAATTCTGCCAGTATACTGGGTGAAACTTTGCACATGCCTGGGAATGGCACTCTTCCCTCAACTCCAAACCAGAAACTTCACTGTCCTCTTCCTAATAAAATAGTATTTTTGAAAGTTTCAGTAAGAATGTAAGGTGCTCCGGTTGTAGCTTCATGCTTCCTATTGCACGAAGTTCAAAATTACAATCTTGAAGCAATGCATCATTCTACATACCAACCCTGTTTTGGCTTGTTTCTGTAGAAGTATCCCAGTACACAGCTATTTATGGCCTTAGTTTAGTACTGTCTGCTTTTGGTTAGCTTGTCTTCTCTGTGCAGCCTTGATTTCTCTGAAATGCCCCATACGGACTGACCGAAGTTTTAAATCCATTTATCTAGTCTTGTCAACTGCATTTGCCACATCTGCAATAGCATTAGCCCAGGACGTTTTATGGGGGTGGGCAATATCCTTGGAGTTGCTTGGGGATCCTTGGAGAATTCAGATACTGCCTTGATGACATTCCAGTGTGTCTCTGAATGTGGTTGTATTTATTTCCGCATTAGTCAATGCATGTGCTTGTTCTGCCAGCTTACCCCTTTATCTCAGGAAATATTTTCCATGCAGGTTCTTATACTGTATTTTGGCAGTGCTGTTCCAAAGACTGGGGTGTTCTGTTCAATGGCTCATACATGTCAAATCCTTTTTATTTGAAGAAAACTTCAGCAGCTCATTATAACTGATAATTTTCTCTTTCTTGCTCTTTTTTTTTTTTTTCTTTTCTTCTCTCATCCATTATGAATACCAAAGTTCACCAGTAAAATAAACCAGAGAATATTGTTATTACCTTTCTTCTGGGCTAGGTCTTAATCTCAGTGGCAAAAAGTGAGTGGGAGAACAATGGGGCTTTGCGTTGCTTGTGCCCAGCTCCAGTCATGTGGAACAGCAACCTGGAGCCCCAGAGCTGGTTAGGGAGGAGTTGTAGATCTGGGAGTTGTATAATGAATGAGTATTTCTAAAGAGATGGAACAGGTTGGAACTCAGTAGGCCGTTTCTCTGAGTGTAGGATAACAGAAATCTTGAACTCCAGCAAAGGATTATTCTGAAATAGGACTGTGTTTGGTAGTCTGCTGCTTGAATCAGCTTTATGTGGAAGAGAACTGCATTTTCTGCACAGGTTGTCCTTAGTAATGTCTGGCAACTTTGTATCTCAGATACTCAAACAACTATGTTTAGTTTAATTAAACAGCAGATAGCTAAAGGAAATCAACATGCTAACACTGAAAATGATTGTGTTAAGTTTCTAACCACTTTCTGTTTAGCAATGTAAAAAAGTAAATAATGGCATATGTACATTTTTCTTCCTAATAAGAATTTCCCACAACTAATGTTACTCCATTTATTTATTAGTGCTTATACATTCCTCCTTATATATATATATATATAAACGCATACTATTTATACATAGAAATAATTTTTTTTTCATATTTATCTGGGCAAATATCAGTTAACCATTTGAATCATCGTAGATCAAGCTAACAGAAATCAATCATTGTCCAAATCGGAAGTTATCTTAGAAACAGCTGCATTCACCAAACTTCATGCAAAAGGAAATAAGTACTAAGTAAACCAGCTTCAAAATAAAAAAGCTGGATGGGTGACTTGCACTTTAGAGGCAACTGTGAAAGTCTCATTTGCAGGACAACTGGGAAACCCTTCCTAGCCACCACCTCTAAGGAAAATTAAAAATTGTTCTTTGGAAAATTAGGGAAATATTCTGCTGTATCTATGTGATAACAAGCCTTTAGGAAATCACAGAAAATCATTTGGGTGGTATAATGGCACAGGCGAAAGGAAAAGGAGAACGTAATGATAACACAACCGTGATGTTTTGGTGTGGTTTATTTTGCACACTGGGGTGACCAGCTACGACAGACCAAATGTGTGAGAGCTATCACAGGAGCTATAATGGTGGCGTGGCTCTGACCTGAGGAAGAAGAGACAAGAAATGTTCAACTAAGTAAAGAAAGCAAGGGGAAAAAGTAGAGAAGTCCTGGAATACTGTTGCGGAAAGACAGTGAGAACGGAAAAATAAGACAAGATGGGACTCAGCAGTCCTGTCCTAAAATTTGGGAATTAAACTACTGCTGTAGAATTTCTATGGTTTTGGCCTCTTTCCAGTGTGTTTTGGGATTTTCCCACAGAAATTTTAGAAATGCCAGAATTGGTCATTTTGTAATATGTATTTTAGCATAGATTTTTGATCTGTGTTTATCAGGGAATCCTGTTGGCTTACATTCAGATTTTCCATTAGATATGCTGATGTCTTGATTCGTGAGAACAGCTTAATTAGATAATGGCAAACACGTATGTGGACATTATTCTGATTTAAGAAACTTGTACTTGGATTTAGTGCTTATACTCTTGTTTAGCTCATCAGCAGGCTGTATAGCTTTAGGTGAGGTGGTTGTTTGAAGTTGATTTATTTAAGCTAGTGCCACTCTTGTATAGATCCTGGCTTAATTTCAGGCTAATTTTGTTTTAACTGGAATTGATTAGGAAGCTATTTAAGATAAGCTGGTATAAACGACTGTTAAACAAAAGATGTGCAGACAGATTCACAGTCATGGAACTACAATAGGTTAATACACACATTTAGGTGTTCCATCTTCCTCTAGTAGTTACCTGAAATGTGATTAGCATCAGCAAACCAAAATAAAATGGTATTAAATGTTTCCACAGACACATGGTTGAATTACTTTGGATCTGCTGAAACCTCTTGCAGTGGTTTAGTAGAGGTTGCAGTTCTCTTAGAGCTTAGCTGTGCACAGGAGCTATTGCAGCTGAGTAAGTCGTCGTGTGGAGGAAGGGCGAGGAACTGCCGTGCCTATAAGCCCATGGTAAACAATGAAGGAAGCTTACACAAGGGCATTTTACAGTCTCATATTTACCCCAGGTGAAGAACATACACAAATGCCGTTGCAATTGCTCATGATAACCTCTTGTGATGTATTTAGTCAGTTGTTGAACTCTGTTGTCTACTTGGAAACATAGGCCACGCCAAAAAAACCCCACCCCCCTCCAAAAAAGTGAGGATTTTGAGATGAGTTTTTGAAAGGTTTAAAAAAAAATATTTTTTTTACAAGTAGTTCTTAGTATGTGTCCATTAGGACTATGCTTCAGCTGCCACAAAGGAGGAGTGGTCGTCTTCTATTGCTGGCTATAAAAATGCAAAAATTGAAGTGTGAAGATATAGCTAAGAAAAATATAGATGTACAAGAGTTTCTGTAGCAATTTCTGAAAAACATACCTTAGACAGTTATACTGGTGTAGTTCTACAAAATCTAGGGACTACCATGTAGAAAGTACTGGGATGAATGGTTTTCCAGTCCGGTGTCCTCTTCTGACAGTGATCAATCCTAGGTGCTGGTTGTTTGTGGTCTGTGTTTCTATTTGTGAATATGTGATGATGCAAAAGTATTTCTTTCTCATGGATTTTAAAGGCTCATGCAAGAAGTTCCTGGCCTTGTCTTGAAGTGAGAAAGAGTAAGGAAGGATCTTACCACAGGGCCATCAAATTGGGCAGGCAGGGATCCTGAAAGTACTTGCAGTCTCTCCCCAGAGGCAAGATTAACCTTACCTCTTTTTTCCTATGCTGCCTGGTTATTTATCATTTATAATCTGATCGTGTTCCCCTTCACTGGTGTCACCCCTGGAAAAAACCTTTTAAATTTTCTGGAGGAGAGGGTGGGGTTTTTCCCCCACACTTCTTTTTATATTTTCTGTTCTCTATCTACCCCTGAATTAAGTCACTGCTTCAGTAGCTGATCAGTCATTTGGCATCTCTTGGACTCAAGAGTTGGACCCCGTTTTCCATATGTGGGCAAAAGACTGGCCTGTATAATAACTTTTTACTAACTTCTCCATTATTTCATATGTTCATTTTCCCAGTCTCGAGTATATGATTAGAGAGATAAAGTCTATAGATAAAGCCAAGCCCCTACTAATCTGTTTTCGCTACTCAGCGTTCCTGCCATCAAAATCAGGCTAGGCAGAAGCAAATGCAATTCCAGTTTATTCTAATGGGAATTCAGGATTTTCAGATCATGGCTTATGAAACTGCTCCTGATACCAATTAGTTGTAAATTATTCTTGTTTTGCATAACCCCCGAACATATTAACTTGCTACTTAAACTGCTGCTGCCTGCTGCTAACAATTAGATAACCAGGTTGTCCCTCCAAGCTTTTAACCACTGAACTTGGCAGCGTCTGACTGGCCCTCCTCTGTCTCATCTCTGGGAGTCCAGCCCCAGAGAGCCAATGTTAAATTTAGCGAACGCAAAGACTGAATAATCACATGGGCTCCTAACTGCTCATCCAGGCCAAGTCTTCTCTTGCTTAAGTTGGAACCGTTTCAAGAGCTCTTATAAAACTGAGTTATTTTAGTAATCTGGAATTCATAGAATATTTGGCTGTGAAAATATCATAATTTTTTTCCTGTATATTAGGAAGGACACTTCTTAGATTTTGCACACAGCTTCTACTTTTTACTTGGACTGTGGTATCTTAGTGCAAATGAGTGTCGAGGTAGTAGGCTTATTTGAAAATAATAGAAATTAGATGGGTAAAATGGTAATTAAAATATTTAGTCTCTCCTGCTGTTGTTGTTTTACAATTATTTTCTGCTGTTTTCTTTATGTTCTTAAATATTTCCTTCCCTCTGTTTATGGTCTGGTAGAAAATTCAACTTGACGTTTGCCTGCAGG
The DNA here is from genome assembly GCF_000687185.1 of Egretta garzetta. Lineage (NCBI taxonomy): Eukaryota > Metazoa > Chordata > Aves > Pelecaniformes > Ardeidae > Egretta > Egretta garzetta. Next base: position 1,500,585 of record NW_009260608.1, read on the forward strand.
CTTCATTTTGAAATTGTTTTAACTGTACGACGCTTTTCTGGGATGGAAATGAAAAGTGGCCCTAGAAAAGGCCACAAGTTTCTTTTTTAAACCTTTTCTCGAAGGAAGTTCTCTTTGTAAGAAAACCTGAAGTAGTCAAGGGGTAGAGAAAAAAGTAGAGGGAGCTCCACTGTATCCTTTCTCACACGTTTCAGATGCGAGGGGCAAATGCGTTGGTTTTGTTTGGTAATAGCTGCTGTTACAGCTTTCTTAAAACATTAGCCATGCACAATGAAACCTCCATGAATAAGCATTCCTCATGTCTGAGAGTTTTATTTTCCTTCCCCCACCACTTTGGAAATCTTCTTACACTGGGGCAGAGGCTGGAATCGTGTTGCATCGTGTGCAACCTTGCAAAGTGAGCACGTTGTAACCCAGGATTTTGAGGAGAAAGATGCTTTTTATAGAACACTGTCCTTTGCTACTAGGTGAGCCCTAACTCTGATTCTGACTTTGTTGTGCCACAGTTGTCAAAGATGGAGAAAAGACTCTGTAAGAAGAATGAGATAAAATTAAAGTCCAAACCCTATTGGAGGCTTTGGAGAGAGCATGGAGAGGCAGGTGGGGGGCAATCTTCAGTATTAAATGCAAGTCCAGGATTTGGGAACGTGATATTAACAACTGATGTTTTCAACAGTGTAGAAAGAATTGGTAACAGTAGTTCCAATTCTCTAAGAAGTTCACGTGTCTGTGAAACTAGCTTTTGTTTCAGAGCTGTCAGTAGTGCGGATATACGAAGACTGATAGGTAGAAAATCGTCCTTCAAGCCAGAAGTCTAGAATTTCAGCCCCTGGCCACTAGGCAGCTGGGTTTTTTCTTCTGGTGAGTTTTAGATAATTATTTTTTCCCCCCGCAGATTCAGAGTGAAAGAATTGCAGGGTGTGCAGAAAGTGCTCCACGTGTCCCTCTGTTCATTAGAAGAGCCAGCTCTGGGAAGTGCTGTTGCTTCTTCCCCATGATGATACACTGAGTTTAATCTTTGCTTCTGAACTTCGGAAGTGGCCACCTATTAAATTGGCTGAGAGCCTCATACTGAATCGATCATGGTGGCATCAGTCTCTGAGTAACTTCTGAAAAATTGAGGAGTTAAAGAAAGGAATCAGAGAACTATTGGTACGGATGAAGCACGGCAAAAGGAGGGTGCCCCTGGGCAGGCAGGGCAGTAACATTTCCAACTGCTTGCAGGGTAGCAGGGGGGATTGATATGATTCAAGACAAATTTACGAGCATTGCATCACTCTTTTCTAAACTGGGACTGTTGGCAGCTATTAAATCAGTTGTAAGCGTTACAGCTCTTAAGTTACATTATTCATCAAGAGTAACAAGGCTAGTTGCTGCTAGCCTATTTCAAGTATTTGCTGTACGCACATTTAACCCAGTGTTTGCTCTAACCAAAAGAAGAGGAAAAAGAGCAAAACATGCCTTAATGGTGAGTCCTAATGTAGAAGGAAAGTTTTCCTCGTTAGGGAAGACTTAGAAAGTGAACTACAGTTGCATCTGAAGGTGACGGGCTTCCTGGTCAGTGCAAATCAGTGTCCCTGCTTGTAGCTGGACCTGAACACAGCAGCTCGTAATCCCCGTCCCAAGTGGTGCAGAGCAGCAGAGGAAAATTGTGACAGCACTGGAGTAAGCTACCTGCCCTTACATTGCTGGCCATGCAGTGTTCAGACAAGGGCATTTTGTCAGTACCGAAGGCAGGTCCAAAGGAGGTTCACTGCACAGTTAATTTATAAGGTGGGAACAAGCCAAAAGGAAGGGTTGTGTGTGCCAGTTTCTTGGCGCCAGGTGGGAATGTGAGTGCTTAATCAGCTGCTATGGCGTGGTGTTGGAGCTGCGGTGCCAGGTTCGTAACTGTGGAAAGCTGTCTTAGTCTTACTTCACGATGTCAGTACAGCAGACCACAGTGTTAGCAACATTCATCTCAGTGGAAGATAGTTTAGATTAGTTATGCTATAGTATGGCATTTCACTAATGCATTTGGACAGTACCTTTAAAATAGTTATACTTGCCTATCGCAATTGCCTGTTGTACGCTTCTAATCCGACATACAGCGCAGGCAGCAAGGAGAGGAGCAAGAAAAAAAATGTCTAAGAGCTTTACTGACTTACATGGGCACTGAGGTTTATATTGGCCACAGAGCACGTTTCTGAATGGTTTTGCATTTATTGTTACGAGGTTTCTATGATATGCCAGCTAACTGGATTCATCTGTCTGAAGAACAGAGCCACTTACATAGGAGAAAAGCTGCCTATGGGACGCTTACCACTGCCACCCGCACTTATTCTGTGGTATTGGTGGCGAAACGAGAGTTCATCATCTGCTGAAACATGGGCTTGAAGAAAAAGGCAGTTCAAGTAGCCTTTTTTAGTAGCTGAGTGTTGTCCCGAGCTACACCAAAGCGGCAGGTTGCTTCGGGAGCTGGCTTCCACTTGTGGTGCACACAGCATCCCAGTGTGGGGCTGGGAGCTCTGGCTGTGGCCAGAAAGCTTATATATGGTCAAATCAACTTGCAAAGCCTTTACCTCAAGTGTAGATTTCGATTTACCAGTCCTGGGTTCTCAGAAACGCGCAGGGTTAGTAATGGCTGTAGGATGTGTGACCACTTACTGAGTCAGGGAGGAACTTTTTCCTTTTCACCTCTCTGTGTCAGCTTGGGAGGACAGCAGAGATTCTTAGGATCTCAGTTGTCTTTGGGTTTTATATCTTGTTTGTTGAAAAAGAAATAATTTTAAGTGTGTTGTGTACCTCAGGACCTTTTCTGCAAAGTGAGGCAATGCTATTACCTTCATTTTATCAATCTCAGTGTGGTTCTGACTTAAGAACCGGGGTCTGGAAGGGGAGTTTCTGTTTACTGCTGGATGTTCAATTGGCATTTTTTTCGAATGTAGTATCTAATGACAAAAAGCTTGCAATGCTGTATTTGCTGGAAACTAGTTGTCTCAGTTGAAGTCATATTAATAGTCAGAAAATTATTTCTGTTATAACTTTATTTTTCAAGAACAGACTTTCTTTACTTGGCTGTTTTCATTGGAGTAATTAGCTACTGTGTTTACGTTCAACAGCATAATCCTTGGTGCTGTTAGAAATAGGTTATGTACCCCACGTTAAATAACGTTGAGGTCATCCATCCTTTCCTACCTGTTGCCATGGGTAGGGCTGCTGAGGGTGTGTTCAGAGATGTGGTCCATGGTGGGGGATGCTGCACGTGGTGAGGCGCTGTGCCTTGGCAACCTCCACCTGCTTCGCCTCGAACCTCTGGGCACCCCAGGCTTTGCAAGGAAATTCCTGAGAATCGGAGAGTTTCTTGCTGTATGGCAATACAGGGTGGTGGAAGAAAAAAGAATAGAGGACCTAGGTATGTTTTTCTTATAGCTTTGCCAAAAGCAATCTGGAAAGAATGTTTTTCAGTTATCTGAACAGCTTTCTTCAACTTGATTTTTTGGTTAGCAGTAAAACAAGCAAATATTTTGTGTCCAGTCTCTTGGACAACAAACATGTTATTGTTTGGGTTTATGTACTATTTTGTACTATGTGGCTGTAAGTTTAGAGTGTGAAGAGCAGTTCCTTCCAGATGCTTTTTTGTTCCTTAAAATAATATAAACAAATACAAATACTCAATGTGCGACATAGCCAAGAAAGAAAACCTTTTTCTTTGTCTTGAGATTTATTCTACTCTCTATGGCTGTAACTTGTTTTAATTTTTGCACATAATAGAAGATTTTAAAGGCTTTATTAAATGATAAAATCTTGGCCTTTCACTACAGGTACAACCAGATCAAAATATGTCTATGCTTGAATATATTGGATATTCTTCAGAGGGCTGATTAAAGTACTATTCTGTTAATATGCAACAATTTCCTGTGTTTTATATACATCACCAAGATGGTATATCACTTATAATCTAGACAGCAAGGGACTGGCCTGACCCAGTAAGATTCAATTTTGGTTCAATATCCTACCATATAATTTAATTCACTATCAAACATGCCATCAGGTTTTCTGACCTGATTCGGTCAGAAAAAGTAAAATAGGTCTTTTAGAAACAGAACTCCGATCAGAGTTTTGCTAAGCAAAGTAGCCAGCCGTAACGTGACTTTCCTATTTCCAAGGTGAAGCAGAAAAATTATTTCAGCTCAGCTGCAGAGTGTGTGGCTCAAAACTCTTAGTCAGCTCCAAAGGATTCTAGTGGGAGTAGATGGGAATATTCCTGGTAGGGAAAAAACTCACCACAACCCTTCTCCATCAGTCGGTACTGATAGATGCAGAATTTCATCTCTTGTGGTGGATTTGCCTAAATGCTTCTAACTTTTGAGGGGTTTGTATGTCTTTACAGCTTCCTTGGTTTCTGCTTTTGAATTGTTAAAGTAAGAAGTGGAAAAATGAAAATAAAAACAATGGTGTAGTTAAATCCTTAGTGTTTACAATATTCTTCTTTCAGTCAGAAAATGGTATGATGTGTATGCAGCAAAAGCTTTTGTATAAAGCAGCACAGAGTCATGAAATAATTTTTAATGCTGTTCTTCAGTTCTTTTCCCCATAAAATGCAGTGGTGTTAACGTGCTGCTAGTGTTGAGCTTCAGTGGAATTGAAAACTGTTAATTGAACATGTGGCATTTTATACTGGCACGTAGTGTCTTTTGTTAAAGAAAATGTATACAGAATGCAGTACTCGAAACTTAGTTTCCTCTCCCTCCTGATGGATTTTCTGCATTGCAGAGTGAGTGCTGTTGAAGAACACTGAGTTCTTGTTGCTGTTACTGTTTGTAAATCTTCCTCACTACAAGGAGAGATTTAATTCTGTAGTGAATACCCTGTGAAATGCAATACATCAGATTCTTTGTTTTCTAAACAGCTGAGATTCTACCCCCCTTGAATTCACACAGGTATCAGGCTAGTGAATAAAAATGCTGAACTGTGGGTTTTGGTTGGTTTTTTTTTAATTTACATTTAATTGGGTTTTTGTTCAGCAGATAATTGCTTACCCTGCAAAGCTAGACATTTTTAATACAGGCATAGAAAATGCATGTTAAATAATTAAGAGGTCTCTTTTAAACAGGCAAAATACCAAGGAAGTCTAGATAAAAGCTAAAACATACAATGTATAAATACTGCACTTGAGTGGTTAGATAGTTTTGCAAAAGCCTTGGGCTTTTCCTTTCAGCTGCAAGGAGAAGATTGTCAGTGTGCAGATGTCCCCAGAGGCCGTAACTGTTTAATTTTCAGGCTTTCCACTGGAAGGATGAAAATACAGTCAGTGAAAAAGGCACACGAAGAAGGAAGGCTGTTACAACAATGATGAAACCATAATGTTTTGGTCTTTTGGTTAAAGCCTTTCTTTAGTAACCACTGAAACCTCCCTTTGTGCCTATTCCACATCCTATTAAACATGGTAAAATACAGATGTTAGATAATATCTGTTTATTTGCGGATATACGTTTAATGGCTTTCCCAGAATAAAATCATCTTTTTTTTTTTCCATTACCAGGGCTTTTTGCATCTTTGTTCTTATAGAAATTTCTCACAATTTAAGCAATGCTGAGATGCACTGAGATCTTGGAAGGCTGGTAATCGTGAGTTACGTCTACATTATCAAGTAGCGGGCCAAGTAGGAGCAGATCAGTAGTGGTAAGCAGTTGGTATGAAGGACCCTGTGCCAATACCATAACCATTTCAGCACGGTTTACTCCAGAATACCTCTAGTCAGGTCCAGTAAACTCCCTGTAGCAGGGAGTGCATCATCCAGTGTACCTGCTCCTGTGCCCTGGAGACACTTTATATTGTGAACCAGATCACGGCAAGAGGGGAGAACTGCGATTTTGCTTTAAAAGTGCTCTACAGATCTGAACTAAAACACTTGTGTAGATGCTCCCATTAAGTGACATTAACAGCATTACTAGCAAAGCAATGGCTGTCTCTTATATGCTGTTAGAAATTACGACTGTGTTCTGATGCACTAAATTACATCCCAGACTTATGTCAGCAAGTAATGACAGCAGCTTAGGCCATAGGAATTTTTCCATAGAGGTTTAAGCGCCTGCCATTGCAGGGCCATTTCTCTTCTTAAGAGCTCCCCTTTCCCAGCACCGGCTCTCCGTGAATTCAAGCAATATGTCAGTGGCTGGCAGTGGAACTAACAGTAAGGGGTTCAGTAGCCCTCAGCAAATGAGGCAGAGCCACACAATTTCAGCTTTTTGTCTTCTGTTAATCTGAGTGCTTTAAAATGCAGAGGTTTTTTGGTTGGTGGGGTTTTTTTGGTTGGTTGGTTTGGGGTTTTTTTTGGTAAGCAGGACAGTGTAGTATCTCCAGTGCTTGCTTCCTAAACCTTAAGGCTTATATTTGTCTAGCCGTGTCTTGCCTCCAGTGGTTGAATTCACAAATATCTTAAAATTGGGGGAACAGTGCACTGTCTTTTGGATACCTCTGCAAATTAGAGATAAACTGAAAGAACTAACTTTGACGTGTGAGAAAGCGAGAGCTCATGAAAAACAAATAGATGGATATTCTAGCCACTGGCCATTAATTGAGCCTTTTTACTATTTTTTTTTTTTTTTTTTTTAACCAGCAGCTGGAATATTTCAGTGTTATAAAATTGATTTTCTTTTTTATGTCAGTGGGCTGCTTGTGACACGTACTGGATTAAGAGCTCCCGAAACCAAAGTCCTCTCCCTTTAACAACAAAACAGGTTCAGTGGGGGCATAAGGAACATAAGCTTCCCCCATACTGCTCAATCAATATGCCTCAACCCTGACCCGAAAGAATATCTCTAAGGGGCAAGGCATTTGTTAAATTTCTATTCCAATTAATTTGACAGCTCTGCTGAGACTACGAACAAAAGTACTGATTCATGCTAATTGCAGTAGTGGACCTATGTCACTGGGGAGCTGGGCTGAGCTCTTTGTACCATCACACGACCCACCAGGCAGCATTTTCATTAGGAGGTGTCACTGGAAGAAAGAACATTGAGTTTGGAGCCTGTTCTGCATTAATTTTTTCACCTGCAAAATGGGGACAGCAACACTCTCCTGTAACGCGTTAACAAGGGTGGGAAGTTGCAAAAGAGCGTTCAGCCTCAGTAAATGCAAAAACATCTTCCCTCCCTCCCTCCCAGAGAGAAAACGTAGACTTTTTGTATGTCCAAATTAACTGGCTTGGGATATGTGCATTGACACAGACAACTGGGAGAGGTAAGCCTGGTCAATAGATTGCTGGAAATAAAAAACAAAGCAAAGTCACAAATGTGTTAGAAACAGAGAGTAAGAGATAAAAAGTAGTCCAATATATAAATCAGTCTGTTTCATCAGAAGGGTTAGAAAACAGTAAGAGCATTTTCCACCTGATAAATGACAGTGTAGAACTAGAGATGAGTATAATCAAAGGCCTAGAAGATATTCCTATAAAAGCTGATTGAAAAGTTTGTGATTGTTTGTCACAGACAAGATAAGTTCGTGATGGATCTTTGTAAGACAAGGAATGGCTTAGAGAGGATACATCAGGAGCAGTGGTTCTCCCTGTCTCCTAATAAAAACAAGTTACATTGATTTGGCTAAAAGGCTACCAAATCTGAAGGTAAGCTGAAGGAAGGATGTGTTTTTTCACTTCATGTTGACTACCTAGACTAGAGAGGAATGTCAGAGGAATTCACTGAAACCAATAATTAGCAAAAAAACCATTGGATGTTCCACATGAAGGACATGAAGGCTTATTGTAATTTTTGTTAAAAATAAATTAGCAGATACATCAAACCTTGGGTTTCCAGGTTTTTGAAATAATATCTAAGTTATAGGGCTGAGGGTGAAACAATGAGGGATGGCAGATGATCATCCCCCATTGGCCCTTCTCTCTCACTTCCATATGGTGCTACCATTAGATGCAAGATAGGCACCAGGGTAAGTGCCAGGGCTAGATGTAATCTGTATGACAACTCATTGGTTCTTCTTTATTTATATTACCTTTCATATTGTTAACCTGTTAATCTGGCCTGGTTCAAGCACAGGGAAATGATATAAAAGTCCCCAAGTTATGAAAATTGTTTTTCATTTATTCACTAAATCTAGCCTGGAAGGATTACCAGACCCTTGATTTTTCCACTGAGCTGGAAAGAAAACATCTTCCCAAGAGCTCGTGCCCTGTGGCACAGGGGCTGCCATGTCCACCAGGTCAAACCTTGGTTTGCTTTCGGGGCAGGGGGTTGGTTGGTTGTTCTTGTTTGTGTTTTTGGTTTCTTAAAAGTTCTGACACAGAGAGGGGGAGCTTGAGGAAAGACTAAAGCAGAGCGATACCGCGGTTATCCCTCTGTGGCACACTCAGCCTGATGTTAGAAAACATTTCTTGTTTGAAGCTGTTGGGATCCTATGTCTAGTTTGCCTTTGAGGAGTCTGTAGTGTAATTCTAGTTCAAGGAAAAAGTATCTCTTTACTTTTTGTCCTTGCCAAATGGTCATTTAAAGCTTCTAGATTTCTTGTGTGTTTGTACAACCTTTTTTCTCCTGTTCAAGTTGATGCTGCCGGGGTTTTTTCTGGTATTTCTTTAATTGAGATTTTTTTTTTTTTTTTTAACAATACTTCTTGAATTAGGAAGTTATTTTTCATCACTGTGTGTATTAAATTAAGTTTTAAAAAAACAGAACATGGAATTCCTTCGTTTGACAAAATGATAGCTTAATATATCTCAGTGTGTCCAGGCTTTGCTCCAGGAAAACATCTTGTTTCAGGAAAGTGAAAAACAGTGCTTAAAAACATGGGTTTATTAAACTCCCTATTTAAACACTCGTTTAAGTGATTCACTAAGTATGGGTGGAATTAAGGTAGAACTTTGTTTATTTTGCTTTTGTTCTGAATCAAGGCTGTGGTTCTCAATATTTTCCTATTGATGAAAGAGTTCTTTTCCCCAAAACTGCCTGCAAAGAAGCTGAAACGCCTTACGCAATTTGAAACAAGGTATTTGTATACCCACAAGCGAGAACATCTTTGTTGTAATGATGTGGTTCAGACCTACTATCTTTGACATTGCACTTTCAACAATATTGCTGGTAGCAATCGCGGCTGTAGTGCACTTCATAAAACGAGATACAGAAGCCTGCAAGGCATAACGTGGAGCTATTACAGACTGCGGTTGAAAGGTGCAGTGTTATTCCCTCAGGATAAAGCTATCTCTTATGTACATATAATTAATATGTCTGCCAGTAACAGTTATTAAACAAAGAACAGGAATTGTTTCTGCTGAATGACTTGACCTGGGAGTAAAGCCAATTTAAAAAGCATCTGATTAAAGTACGTTAAGGTCACAGATCACTATAAAATATGAAGTGGGGAGGAAAAAGCCGAAATTTACTTGTGAGTAAGATTAAATACTACTGAATACGGGTTTTGAGCTAGCAGCAGCTTTCAGGTGTAAAAAATGAAAAGTGCTCATTCCGAACAGGATTTTTCTAGAGGCGTTTCAGTGTCACGTTGCACTGAATCCTCGCCCCGTGCATACCGCACGGTCCATCCTGCTGGCACAGAGGCTGGAGGGGCGGTGGAGAGGTTGGAGAGGAGAGAGATCGTCTCCTGAGCCCTCAGATTATTGGCCTCATACTGTTGGAGGAGGCCTAGTGATAGGAAAGAAATGGCACCAGTTTTGTTAATTGCTGATTTCTTCTGGTGGCGGACAGCTGCAGTAGTTCTTCACATCTGTCAGCGCCTTTGGCTGCGGTTACTGTATTTTCCAGTCTAGAGATGCAAAAGTGCCCATGATGCACGTTTCCTTCTGCAGTGGTTTTCCCCCCAAAGATAAGTTATAGTAATGAACAGTTGCATTTTTCCAGAGCTGTTGCGCAGCTAATAATGAAAGGAGTGGTGGGAATTCACTTTAGTGTTTAAAACACAACTTTTAATTTTATGCCTGCATTTTCAGAGTGGAAAGTGTGCCTCGTGCACAGAAAATATGAGATCTTACTGGTTTGTTTATAATGCTTAGCAAAAATGGCTGGGTTGCTTCTGCTGCTGGCCCCAATGCTACCTGCTTTGTGATTATTTTGGGTGTTACGTATAGTGTGCAGAAGACCACAGGGAAGACAATGTAAAAATACAAAGAATACTAGGAATAACTGTTTCTGTTTCCCCAACAAACAGCGTGGACTCCTATGGGCAATGAGAGAAAGCCAACATCCTTACCTCTTCCTGGGGATACTCTTACCTTGGCCGGTAACGCCAGAGCCTTCAGCCCCTTGCTGAAGTCTTTCTCAATCTTATTGCCCTCCTCCCCTGCGCACAGACAGCATCCGTGCCCGTGCCACCACCCAGCAAAGAGAAAGCGTGCCATAGCCTTTAGTGGGGATCCCCACCTGCTGACAAGCCTTGGGGCTGCCCCTGCCTCCGCTTCCTCTTCCTCCTCCTCAGCAGGTACTGGGGGTTGTCAAAGTGTTTCTGTGCCACTCAGCCCTGGACCTCTGGTTCTACTGTAAGGAGCAGCACTTGGCTTTGAGACCTGCTCCCTTAACTGGTATCTTACCGTTTATTCAGGTTGGGTGACAAAAAGCGTGCCTTCAGTTCGATGGAAATAAGAATCCAAAAATACAGGGTAATTTTCAGAAGCCTGTTGGGGCTAGGTGCGTATGCAAGGAAGTACTTTGAGGCCCAGGAGAGAGAGGGGACGTATACGTACGTAATGCCATAGATTATGTGGCTTTTCATATACTAATGGACAATGAGAGCTGCTGAAGTTGGTTCCCTGGCTCCAAGGGATTTTGCAGGAAACCAGCGTTATGAAGCCTTGTTCTCTGCTGAGCAGGCACCGTAATGAACAAGGGAGGAAAAAATGAGACCTTTTCAGTGTTGTGAATGACACGTGATGCAAACTGAGGATGGGATGACTCAGGGCAGAATTCTACCTTCATTTCCCACGCTTCATGTATCCAAGCCAGAACTACACCCTATCTATGTTGTGTTATTTTTAATATAGGAAGAGTAATACACACGGCTGGATAGAATTTGTGACGGAAGTGTGAAATGAACAGTTTTGAAATCTTCATGTAAAGTTAATCTCGGTTTTCACCTTTTTGCTGTTTCTCAAAGATATAAACCAGCGCACGAAGGGGAAGAACTGACTTAGTGCCTGAAGGAAATAGAATGGTTTTGAGAGTCTCATAGGGTTAATCTATGCTGCTTTTTATGCCACCCGTTTTCACAAGCTGACAGCTGCGTTACATCTCATTTTGCGTGTGTAAAAAGATAACCATCGTGCTGTTGGCATCTCCAGAGTGTGACCATAATAGGCATAGTGAGGAGAAAAAGAGCTGTGTAAATGCTTTTAAAAGGAACTTGAGAACACTGCAAAGATGCAATGCTCTGCCTGGGCATCGAGGTGAGCCAGTCGGTAGCATTCGCTTCCCACCACACCTGCACAGCCAAAGGTCATCCCGTGGCTTCAGGTCCGGCATAAGTACCTCAGCTGCTGCTCGCTGGCATGCCATTTCCACGGGTGACAGCGGGAGGGGTTCGCAAAGCCCCACTAACACGGACCACGTGCGTGGGGGATGCTTCCCTGCCCTCTCTGCAGGGGACAGGGATGGGAGGCTTGTCCCAGGGTTGCTGTCATCCGTCTTGCTAACGCACGTGATGGGGAAATGTTAAGGTATCCGTGAGCTGTGCAGGTTTATGATTGAATGTCCTTCTTTTTTCTAAATGCCGCTGTTTAATGCTGCAGTGGCGTTTTGCCCCCGGGCTGTTTTATTTGAACAGCAGAGGCACAAAGGACGGAAACACTCGATCGCTTGGTGGATGCTGCCCGTTGCACGCCCGGTTTCATGGCTGCATATATCTGCTTCCAGCACGTCGTGGTGCTCGAGCCTTGTCTCCAAGCATCGCACCTCCACTTGGAGCACAAAATCAGAGTTCCTCTAGGACCGGGGAGCACGGCTCACCTTGCAAATGAAGAATTGCTTTGACCTTGTGCAGGGGCACGGGCCCTGTCAGGCCCAAAGTACCAGGGCTGGGAAGTCATCTGCTCCGGCGGTGCGGGCTCGGGTCGATAGTTGGTATTTACAGCTGGGAATTGGTGATATTGCTCTGTGCATAGACAGCTGCAGGCTTTGAATACTGAAATGCTCCTATTTGCTAACAGCTTTATATTTTAATTTAAAATTAATTCAAATTGAAATGAATCATTTAACCCTTAATTAGGACCATATTTTCATCTCAAATGGATTAGCTGAACAGAGGAAAAATTTTCCTGTTGAAAAGATTTTCTTTAAGCAGTAACTGCCATAGATTGCTACATGCATTTGTTTTTCTTTCACTGACATAATTTTCCCTGCTCTCTGTCTCTAAGACAGACTCCTCAGTTATAGCTTAAGAAAATTCATTTTTTCATACAGTAACAAGGCCAACTGCAGTCCTCAAACTCTTACCAGTAGGTGCCTTCAATAAAGTCACTGTGGCTTGCACTCAAAAGAGATTGAAATCAGAATGCAAACAGTTTTAAAATAATATTTCAGGTTGGAGTTATCACAGGAGCTACCAGGGTCACCAGATATTGGACATCTGACTTGAGGAGACCTTCTTAAAAAGCAAACCCAGACAGCCTTGCTGTACAGTTTGTGTCACGTATGTCGAAACTCCCAAGGTTTCCCTTACTCACTTTTAGTTTGCCGAGAGGCTTTTCTTCCCAGCCCATTGCATCTACTTCCTCTCTCATCATTCCCCCTTGTAAGGGAAAGGAAAATTCCTTATCTTTTGGAAGAAAATGTTGAGAAGCATGTGCTGTTCACAGCTGGTTCCCATGCTGAAATTACATCATCTTCTGTGAAGACTTCCTGTGCTAGTCCTTTTATTTTCAACCTGAATGAAACCAAAGCCATGGTATTCACCTCAAAAAGCCACACTTTCTTCCATCAGTTCATGTAATCCGATTTTTCTGACATTAAAAAAATGAATGTCTTTTGAACTAAAGGCTTCATTTCTTTCTCTTATATATCAGAATTTAAAAATGACTAGGAAAAGAATAATAATAGTAAGTGCATTGGCAGCATTTGATATTTGCAACCTCCTTTCCAAGCTTCAATTTCAAGTATAATTGGTTTGGTTTTTTTTTTCCTCCTTTGGACTCCAGTCGTGAATAATCTTAAATTAGTCTGACAGACAAAGACAGAAAGCATGAAGCAGCCTGAGGAGGAGGCACAAGATTGGGATGCCCTCGCTAGGGCATACCGGGACAGCAGGGATCTGGCCGGCTCATCCCCCTGCCCCGACTGCTCACTCGGTACCGCGACTGTGCGAAACAATGAAATCCCTTTCCCTCTGGAAAAGAAAAAGGCTGATCTCTTTTTATCAGGGTGCTTCCTGCATGCTTCTCTTTCTCCTTCCCTTTTTTCTCTGGCCCCACACCACCACCACCTTTTCTTAAATGAGGTCTGTGAGCTCCCACCTGAGAGATGAAGGAGGTGTTTATTAACAGAGCAGTTTGATTCCTTCCTTTCTCTTCCTCACCCCACAAAAGCGTCCCCTTCTTATGCAAGATTGTTTAATAAGGCAGTGAATTTAACATAAGTAAAATGTTGGTGGTAGGTGCTTTGAAAGCATCCCAAATAAACAGTCGTACTGTAGTTCCGTGCTGTAAACGAATGCTCACGCATTACGTTGCTATGAATAAATTATGCTTAATCAGCAGTGTCTTGTAGGAAGGCCAACAATATGACAAAGGTTCAGTCTTAGGTTATTAATCTCTTTCCAATCTTTACATTAAACTAGTATATAAAATTAATTTATTAAAAAATTAAAAATGTATACTATATCTATTCATAAATACATCTTGGTCTTGTGTATGCCTGCCTGTAAATATAAAAATTTCCCTTCAAGCTGAGTAGATAGGGTTCAGCAAAACCACTTGAGTTTAGTACCTGGCAGTGAGCTTCCACGGGAAGTTTTGGTGAAAGTGCTGCCTGAGTATCTGGACGGATGCAGCGTGATGTTTTGTTTTTCATGTGTTTGTTTAGTTACTAGCGCCACTGAGAGAGGGGTTGGCATCGGGTTTTTTCTGCCTGGCTGGTTGTCTTAGGGCCAGGAAGGGCTGTGCTGTGCCCAGGGGTGATGGTAAAGTCACCGTGAGGCTCCTCTGTCAGCTGGAGGGAGACCAAAGAGGCTCACGCTAGGTATGGCTCACGTATCGTGGGGCAGGACTGGGGAGGGAATATGATTTGAGTCTTAAAAGGCTGCAACAGTAACAACAACAAACCCCCCAAAAAGCCCGTTCCCTGCTGCATTTTCTCCTAGGGGAGGTGTTTCAGAGGGCTTGAGGTTTGCTTTATTTCCTTGTGTTAGACAGAAATCCCCAGGCACCCTTGCAGCCTTCGGAGGGGCAGCTGAGACGAGCGCTTCCTTGTGAAACGTTCCGTGCTCCTCACCCTGCCTTCCCTGCAGCATGGGGAGGGTTTCCTTTCCCGAGGTGTTTCAGAATACGACCTGCTCCTACTGGACAGGGGTTTGTTTTCTCTCTACTTGCCAGTGCATTTCACCCAGGTGTTTGGCACCAGGAACTAATCAACAGATTTGCCTAACCCAGAAATTCAGTTAGGATTCGGTTACGGACAATAATGTGGAAGCTGAACGTCCAGTTTAATGCTTCCCTCTCTCTTCCATCGCTTACAAACGTGCTGGGATTTTTATTCCGACTTTTCTTCTCCTGCTGCCCATCCAAACACTTTTCTGTTTGAGCAGTGCATGAATGAACACAAAAGACTACATAGTCTTGGATTTTGGATTTTATACTCTGTTTATGAATCTGTTCATCCCCTTAAGCAGAACCAAAAAGTGTGTCCCTGTTTAGGCTTACGACTGGTGAACCCATTCTTTTGGCTTCAAATTAGCATTTAATTCAGTGACAGGTCCTGGGCAATTTTATCTGAGCTTAACTGTCTGGGCTCCAGACACAAAAAGAAGTCATGTTTTTCTTTGTATTACTCTGGGTTTTTTACATTGTATTTGCAACAAGAGTGTATAGGGGTTTTCCTAGTGTGCTTGCGCATTAGGCAGTGTTTGCTGTGGAACCAAAGTGTAGCAAAAGGTGAGCGCCTTTTAAGATGCACTCCCTTTTGTTACGTTGCCTGTTTGCATATGGTTGTTGTAGGTATGAGTACAGATCTGCGGGTGACCAGTGTCAGCCAGAATGTTTTGACTTGGTAAATTCCATTCGGAGAAGGATGCGTGTCTTGGGGGGAAGCAGCAGCTGAACATTAGAGTCTGCTGATTCTTATCTGGGTTTGGTGAGGTTTTGTTTGTTTGTGTGTTTTTCTTTTTTTTTTTTTTTTTCTCAGATGGTGAAACCATCTTGGTGGAAGGAAATCAAGAGTGTTATTTCACTGCATGGGTTTTTCATAAAAAGTTATTTGCTAAATTGTTCCTATCTGTAACTTACTTCAAAGGCTCTTTTCTTCTGATGCAAACGTATCCCTGAATCAGTCCAAAATGCAACAGGAGTCAAAACGGAGGGAGTGTTCCAGCATTAATGAAACACCACCACCCAGAGTTTTTCAGAAGCAGCTTTTGTGGGTTCGAGCACCATCCCTAGAGGACTGGGTTAATGTAAAAACCATCCTCCTCGTACAGACCATGAGAGTTCCTGATAGTATCAGAAGCGGCTCATTGAGCCAGATGCATGGTCCTTCAGAAATGGAATAGATCTTTGACTGTTCAGGTTATCTTCTTGGTTTTGGCTTGCTTAGTCTTCCTGAAGAGACGTACTTTACAGTTAGTGTGCCCTTATAAGCAAACCCTGGCAGCAGAGAGAGGATAAAGTTAGCTTCTTCTGCAGGATAGGGCCAATGTTTTGGTAAATTAACCAGAAGAGAGGAAAAATAAGTGAAGTTCTCAAAATGCAACAAAGGAAATGTTTCTTCTTAGTGGTGCACTACACTGGGATTTTTTCCAGGCAAAATTAAATGCAAATCCAAGTTGATGCATGAAGAGCTGCATTCTACCAAGAGGCTTTATTTCCGTCAGCTTTCTCCTTATGAGAAAAATCTGTAATTTTAGACCATAAGAGTCTGCAAAATATGATCTACGTAGGGATAGGTCCTAGGGCAGTAACAAAGTTGCATGTTAAAATCGAGGAGTTGTCCATGGAATTTAAAACTATACTCCTGTTATTTTGCAGCTTGTCGACCTGGGTTCTATAAAGCCTCCGCCGGCAACGTGAAGTGTGCCAAATGCCCACCTCATAGCTCTACCTATGAAGATGCGTCTCTGAACTGCAGGTGTGAAAAGAATTACTTTCGCTCTGAGAAAGACCCTCCATCCATGGCTTGCACCAGTGAGTAGCATCGTTATGCTCCGGGCTGTCATTCTTGCTCCTCCATCCGGATCTCAGCAGCTTGCTTGCTTCCTCTCATGTCCCATTGCAGTCAGCCATCCACTGCCTCCCATGTCTTCTTACGCGTTGGACAGGCTACCAAAGTTGGTGGGCTGGGTTTATGTCTTTCTGTTTTCATTTTCTCCTTCTTGATCTCTGTCCGACTCGAGAAGGAGAGCTAGGATTTTTAAACTGCTACCAATATTTTCAGCATTTTAATCCTGAACTGCACCCTGAGGATAGTGCCTGCCTGTAAGAAGACGTGGTCCTTGATAGTCTAGGTCTGTAGTCCAGTGAAATATTTCAGAAGTCTCCACAGAAAATAACTAGATGAGTTTGGTTATTTATGGTTTTCACTCTTGTATTGTTGCACCCTTGTTACTCCCATCTTAGAGCACAAATCTCATCCCTCTGATTTCCTGTTTCCTTTTACAGGACCTCCATCTGCTCCAAGAAACGTTATCTCTAACATCAACGAGACATCTGTTATCCTGGACTGGAGCTGGCCTCTTGACACTGGAGGTCGGAAAGACGTCACTTTCAACATCATTTGCAAAAAATGTGGAGGAAACGTCAAGATGTGTGAGCCGTGTAGTGACAACGTGCGATTCTTACCCCGTCAGACTGGACTCACCAACACCACGGTGACAGTAGTGGACCTTTTGGCACATACCAATTACACTTTTGAGATTGATGCAGTCAACGGGGTATCTGACTTGAGTACACTCTCCAGACAATTTGCTGCTGTCAGCATCACAACTAATCAGGCTGGTGAGTCTCTTTCTGATTACCCTTTCTTTGTTCAAAACTACTGAGATATATGTACCTTTTGTTTCCCTTCCCTGTTTTACAGGCGTTACTCTGACCGCTCGTGTGCTAGGGTAACTAATTGACTTGAATATGCCAGTAAAAGTAAAAGCAGAAACAAACCCAGTGTGTGTTGCTGTCAAAGGACCTGGCAGCATGACTGTTATGATTAACTCCCAGTTCCCAGTTAATAGCCTCTAATAGCAGGCTCACATGATTCCTTAGCCAGAATGTGTTTTATTAATAAAAGCAGATTTTAATAAAACACTCATTTCAATAATCTCCAACATAAATTACTGTAGTAATCTTAGTGATTAATTTTGATTAAATAGAAGTGAAAAAATGCTTTGATGTTAGACACATAAAAAGCTAACATTAAATTAGAGAGGTTTAAAACACTGCGCTTTTTTTTTTTTCCCCCCCTCCTTTTACAAGTTGTCTCACCAAGTCTGAATTATTGCCAACATGATGGGGGTGTGGAGTTGAATACTGAATTAGGTGTTGTAGTTGATAGCGTACAAAGGGACTGCTCTCCTTCTGCAGAGACTTACTGAAGTCATCGTGGCCCTGCATGGGCACAGCAGCATGCCCTGACTGTCGGATCAGAGCTTTTGTCACTGCTGCGCTATTCTACCATTTGCTTCTCATTTGACAAGGTTCCATTTGTCTGAAAGATGTGAAGGATCTAGACTCTTCTCTAGCATTTAGTTAGGTACCATTTTTTGTAGGACCAATGTTTGCCGGTAAAGAGAAAGACTAGATCCTGAAATTTCTGCAGTTCTGCTCCGTGCGACTCACCACCAGGAAGCTGTGTACTGAAAACACGTGCGTGTGTCTGTGTGTATGTGTGTGTGTGTGCAGTAAGTCTTCTCCCACCTCCTCCCATCCCACACCCCATCCCCAAAATACCTACATTTCTGTCTTCCTCAAAGCACAAACCAAGCTAGCGGCGTTCTAAATAGATGTTCTCCTAGCGAGCTGCATTACTGCAATGTTTTTCGCTGTAGAGGATATATCTCTTTATCTCCTCTTCTCAGATCACAGATCAGCTTTAGTGGGAGGCATAAAAATGTGAGAACAGACTTGTTTCCTGACAGCAGTCGCTACATTTCCAAATGCTCTGGAGGACTCTCTAACTATGCAGTAGGCAGGCAGAGGTGAACCCACCCAAGTGAAACATCTTCTCATGATCTCTTTCTCAGCTAGGTATCGACTTCGGCTCTGAAACTTGCATTTTATGTCCATTCCAAACAATTTGCTACTGTTATAGTTACAGTTTTGGGATATTTGTGTCTGTGATTTGAGCAGCCTTTGTTTAGTTGCTCTCTTTTGTTTTTTTTTTTTATATTGGAGATAATGCCTTTCAGCCTGTTCGTCACTGCAGGAGTTAGAAATCACCTGGGAACACTCCATAGAACGAACTGTCTAGGACCAGTGAAAGGTATTTCTCTGCAGAGGCCTCCTCCTTTGCAGCGTCCTTCCCCAGGGCCCAGAGCTGGCTGCCTTTGCACTGCGATGCAAGGTGGATTTTGATTTTGTTCTGGAAAGCAGAGTTCCTGTGACCTGGTGGCAGAGTCAAAGCATTTCTGTCAATAGCAACTTTGTTTCATGCAACCCACAGGCTGCGTAAGCAATTTGTTGGTATTCTACATTTATGCATAGCCCATTTTTGCTTTAAGTACGTTTAGGTGATGCGGGTTAGTGCAGGCGTAATTGTGCTGTCTATTGATCATGCCGATTGGTTTACTGTATTTGAATTCCCCTAGGAGTTCTGCAAGTTGCTAAAATTAGACCTTAAATGTGTATATAAGTAATCTTTTAAAGCATAATTACAAAAACCCAATTTCTCTTGCATTCCCTTCCTGGTTAAATCACAAAAGGGACACACCAGAAGCATATGTTTAGCTAATGTCATACTTAAACACCTGGACAGGGAGGGAGAAAGTCTGAAGATCTTAGAGTACATTATAATTAAGGGTTTAGCTGGGGGACGTTTCAAAACAGAATTAAAGCACCATTGAGCTGTATCTAGAAGAGACCAAAAGACTCCAAAAGCCAGTCATGACTCTAGGGCTATTACTTGTGCTGTCTGACTTTAGGTACGTTCCTGCAAGGGCAGAGGTATCCACCGGTGGGGTAAAGCTTTGGTTAAATGCCTGAGCTCTGCTGGACTCGAGGAAGCAGGGGAGGCGTGTTGCTCTGGGAGGTTGTTCTGCGGATGGGCTATCATGTGGGGTGATACGGTTCGGTAGGGCCCACAGGCTCCTGGGGCCAGAGCCCCTGGCCAGCCTGCAGGAGGAAGGGTGTCAAGTCAGTGGACTGTGAGTTCTGGAAAGGGGATTGAAGTGTAAAAGGGTCCCTACAACCTGGATCCTCATCGGTCTCTCCTGAATCCAGGCTATTTCACTTCCGCCAACCATGGTTTGAGAGGCCCGTACCCTTGCAATGGATATGATGAAGTTGCAGTTTTAATCCTCGATTTTCAGCATAACCATGTGCTTTTTTCAAGCACTGTCAGGGCCCATCCCAGGTCAGTGAAAGCTGTTTTGCAGAATGTTCTTCGCCCACCCAAAACACTGGTTTTCAAGTATGTGAGTTGCCAGGAGCCTCGGGCAGAACTGCAGAAGGTTTTATGTTTTCTAATGACAAAAATGTGATTTTTGTGGCACTTCTCTTCATGGTAAAAATCAGACGTTATACATCTTCACTTCAGATGAACTCAGTTCAAGACAGGCATCGGTTGGCGTTATGTTTGCTGGGTCTCTGAGCTCCAAAGGCCTGCTGAAAATCAAACAAACATTTCTTTCCATGTTTCTCACCGTACACGTGGGCATTTCTGCCTATGAATCCATTGCCAGCCTAATAGATCAGAACATGCATAGTACTAATTTTCTGTAATGTAGCAATTGGGACATCTGCCAGAATGTTTTAAAGTAAATTCAGTTGATACATTAGGAGTCCATCAGTTTGCACAGCAGCTCCATTTTTGTATGTAAACAGATCATATACATGGACGCGTACACATATTGATAATTTACTTACACATGTAGATATATACACACACAAAAAGGGTCATCATAAATGCTGCTGAAAAATGTGCTGGTACCTTTACAGCGACTGTGAGTTCTAGAGTCTCTAACTAACAATCTCCATAAGATTTTCCTGGAGAGTTTTCAAACCTGGTCTAGAAGTAAAGGGAAGGTGTGCTTCATTGTCACTGGTAAGGCTTGAAACATCCAGACTCTGATTCTGCCGGTGCTGTGAACACAAGAAGGATAATACATTTTACAGTAAAAAAACTGTTGTAAAGCCAAGATCCAGTCCCCTGAATTGAGGGAGTCAGAATCGTTTCAGAAAATGGATTGGTTTTTTTCTTCTAACTGTCTGGCTTGAGTTTAGCTGCACTTTTATTGCACTTTGTTTTCCTTCCCTTCCAGTGAAGGTTGATGAGCAGGCATCTCTGAAAAATAAAAAAGTCTCTTGCAAAATACAGCTAAACAGGTATGACGCTGCAATATTTCTAATTCCTGCAAGTCTTTCTGTCTTTGGTGTGGAAGCAAGAGAAAGGGCACATGTTTCTGTTGAATTTAGTTTGTGGATCATCCTCTGTGATCGCACTGTAATACCTGCCTGCAAGTTGCCTCCTGATACAGCTTCCTCCAAATGATATTGAAGCATTCTGCTGCTGCCCAAAGAAAGGACTCACCTCACGTCAATGTGTTGCGCCACACAGATGTTATCTCCTAATAACACCAATTAACCCCATTTAGAAAGGGTCACTGGCTGCTACGGGAGAGGATAAGGAATTGGGAGAGGATACAGAATTGGGAGAGGATACGGAATTCGGTACCCCTGGAGATGGTGTGCTAATTGCAAGTGTGCCACGCAGAGAGGCTGACAGCCGTGTCACGCTGCCTGGCTTGTTGCTAGCGTGATCAGGTCTCTGGGCACAGATATTCTGGGTTCACTGGGTTTTCTGAACACAGTTTATGGGCTTTTTTAAAATCCATTTATCTGTAAAGACCAGAGTTGTCCGTTCCTTGGAGCTTTATAAGGAGCCCAAAGGGAAAAGACATCCAGTCCGGGTCAGGGCGGTTCTGCATTTACTGCCTTTGGGCTGTAGCAAGCAGAAAACTCACACTGGAGCTCAGGGAGGTTTTAAGTGGAAATAGGGTGTGGAATTCACTGAAGAAAGACTTAAGATTTGGTAGGGATAACACAATCATGCTACAGTTTACAAAAATGAGGGAGGAGGTTTTCCAATGCGAAACACAGCCATTGGGTCAGGGACATACATGAGTTGAATATGTTTTGCAGATGCTGCCAGAGAAAGCTTTTCTGTCCTATCACTGCTTTTATGGTATCACACACTGTCATACAGGTTGTAGGTAGAACTTGGGAATGCTGAGCAAAAAGATCAGTATTTTAACCTAGGAGCTAATTGACTTAACAGCACTTCAAATAGACATATTCTCTGCAGTGGTCTTTGCAATCTAGAGGAGAGAAGGAGAACTTTCAGAACTTGCAGAAATCTGTACCATTAGCAGACAATGATCTATCAGGTAGGTCTTAAGAAGCCTTGGCCAACCCACTGGTATCCCAGCACACACAGTGCCCATCCTTTCCTCCCAGCAGATCTGGTGAGAAGGTTCACCCTACATGACGTCTTTGTTTCATTTTAACTCTGTTTGCTTAGTTTTGTTTAGCTTTGTATTCGTTTGTTCTAGCAACTATAAACTCATGCAAACAATATGATAGTGGCATGTCTAATAAATAATAAATACAGTTCTCGCTGTATTTATTGTGTAAAACAAATACTGAAAGCATCCTCAGCTTGATTGAAACCTGGGGAAGTCCCAAAGTGAGCAGTAACAAATAAAACTCACTGTATTCTTGAAGGGGGCTGCACTTCCTATCTAACAAATAAACGTGGTATCTGTGTAAGTACAATCCGTAGAAGTCTATTGGATGTAAGCATATACCTAATGATAAAAAATTCATTTAACTGCTTAAGAGCTAAGTCAGAAACAGCTAGCATTCACTGGTAATTACCTTTAAAGGCTCTAGCTTTACCTGGATAAGGTGTTAGAATTGGTTTATGAAGAATTTTTATTCTAGGTCTGTGTCCCAAAGTTGAATAAGATGATGTGTAAAATTGATACAGAACATCTCCTCAACAGTCATGTTTTTGGCATTGTGAAGAAGCTTAGAGTCTTCGTGTTTTCCTAACTTTCCTGAAAGTAATTCTGGTGAGCTTCCTCCAGCATGCTATTTTCAATGTCAGCCTTTAGCATTCCTGTTGCTGAGTAGACCCTGCACCTGGGGATGACTAACCTCACACACCAGTACATGCTGCAGGCCAACTGGCTGGAAAGCAGCCTTGCAGAAAAGGACCTGGAGGTCCTAGTGGAGCATCTGGGACTGCAGTAGGAAGTGCACTACCAGCGGGTTGAGGGAGGTGATCCTTCCCCTCTACTCAGCACTGGTGAGGCCACATGTGGTGTGTCCAGCTTTGCCCTCACCCAGTACAAGAAAGACATGGAAAGACATGAGCCGGCAATGTGCGCTGGCAGCCCAGAAGGCCAACCGTACTCTGGGCTGCATCAGGAGAAGCGTGGCCAGCAGGTCAAGGGAGGTGATTCTGCCCCTCTACTCTGCTCTGGTGAGACCTCACCTGGAGTACTGCGTCCAGGTCTGGAGCCCTCAGCACAAGAAGGACATGGAAGTGTTGGAGCGGGTCCAGAGGAGGGCTACAAAAATGATCCGAGGGCTGGAGCACCTCTCTTATGAGGACAGGCTGAGAGAGTTAGGGTTGTTCAGCCTGGAGAAGAGAAGACTGTGGGGAGACCTGATTGCAGCCTTTCAGTACCTAAAGGGGGCCTATAGGAAAGATGGGGAAAACCTTTTTAGTAGGGCCAGCTGTGACAGGACAAGGGATAATGGTTTTAAACTAAACCAGGGTAGGTTTAGACTAGATATAAGGAAGAAATTCTTTACAATGAGGGTGGTGAAACACTGGAACGGGTTGCCCAGAGAGGTAGTGGAGGCCCCATCCCTGGAAGCATTCAAGGCCAGGTTGGACGGGGCTCTGAGCAACCTGATCGAGTTAGCGGTGTCCCTGCTCACTGCAGGGGGGTTGGACTAGATGACCTCTAGGGGTCCCTTCCAACCCAAAACATTCTATGATTCTATACTGAGGCAAGACCAGTGAAGGGTCACTAAGATGATTAAGGGAGAGGGACATCTGCCGTGTGAGGAGAGGCTGAGAGAATTGGGACTGCCCAGCCTGGAGGAAGAGGAGGAGGCAGCTCAGGTGGATCTTATATATGTAAAGGCGTGATGGGAAAGCATAAGAAGACAGAGCGAGGCTTTCCTCAGTGGTGCTTACTGGTAGGACAAGAGGCATTGCTCACAAACTGAAATACAAGTAATTCTGTTTAAATGTAGGAAGAAATTTTCAAACTCTTAAGTATGATTGAGCGCTGGAATAGGTAGCCCAGAGAGATTGTGGTATCACCGTCTGTGGAGGTATTCAAAACCCGACTAATCAAGGTCCTGAGCAACCTGCTCTGGCTGACCCTACTGAAAGCTGGGAGTCGGGCTAGGTGATCTGCAGAGGCCCCTTTCCACCTCAATCCATGTGTGATGATTGTGTGCAAAGGGGATAGCGGCAACTGGAAGGAGACCAGGTAAGGGACTGATCAGTAATTACTGTCCTCTTTTAGCTCTGACCTTTTCATCCATGTAGCAAGGCCTTCTCAATGAAATTTGGGAAACTCCCCATATGCTTACTCAGGCTGGAGAGAGAATAAACCTATGGGTGCAGAGGGGCTGTAAACCTCAACATCGCTGCTTCTAAGAAATTCAGGAGGGTATTGTTGAATCTTTTTTTTATTATTATTTAGCAATGATAACCTCAAAACTGACCATTTGTCACAGCACATAAAGTTTATGCACATATGAATGTGGAGAACTGCAGCAGGGTTGGCTTATTTTACAGAATACCTCCATGAGACTAGATGGCTTTAAAGGGAGAGATTTGATTTAGATTTGATTTACTTAAATTGCCTGTGGGTTATGGCCTTCTTCCTAAGCTTTTTCATCAGAGAGCCTCAGGATCCAGTCTTATTCCTCTGTGTATTCTATGGCATTATTGTATGCTATGGTGCTATAGCAAACAATGATGGTACTCCCCCTTGGAGTCAGCAATGAGTAAACTGAGACCTACTTTCCCCTAACTAGCTTTCTCCATGTGAATGTTAGGATGCCTAATTACGGGGGGAAGTGGTTTTAGATTGCACGTAAACATTGCAGTTAAGCTACTGCAAACCTCTGCATAGTCACACTTGTGTCACTCTAAGAATTAGGTTTTTCCTACTTTTTCATGTTAAATTAATTGGGACACTCTAAAGGAAGAGTGCTCGTTTGGGGATTTGAACTGATCTGAACAAATTAGTTTATAAACAAGTTTACATTACACTAGTATGATTTTACTGTGGAGACAGATAATTTATGTTTGAAGATGTCTTTGGGCTTCCTAGCTGTAAGAACTGTGCAAGCTCTAGAATATTAACTGCTGTCCCAAGAGAGCTTGTCTACAGTTTTACCTTTCATTTCCATGTACCATATTCAAATGGGTCTGGGTCGCCATATAGGGTAGCAAATCCAGTTGTCTAGGTTAGACCAGAGGGGCCACAGGGGCAGAGCAAAGAGAATGAACAAAATCTAAACCTTGTACAGGGTAGGTGGGAACAAGGGAGTTAAGCCTGTGACCCTCTTTTTGAGACAGCATTTTCCTGGATAGAGCAGCTACTCCATGTCGGGCTGAATATTCTGTCTCCAAACCCCAACTTTGCATGTACATCTTCCTGAGCTCTTAGCCCTTCTATTATTTCCAATATGATTCAGTGTCCAAGGTTCCAGCAAAATAATTATTAGAACAAAATTAGACAAAAATAATGAAATTATCTGTGTGTTCCTAATATACCCATGCTGATGTCCAAATCTTTTTTTCTTTTTTTTTTTTTAGTACCTCAGGTCTTTACTACATGCCTGCTTGATAATAAAATAGACCGTTTTCTTTTAATCACTAAAAGCACAGTGTAACAGCTTTGAATGTTTATGTTTGATTGGTTTTTAAGGACCTAAGGCCTTGTAAATCAAAGTCTCAACAGTGCAGCTGCAAGTGGTGGTAGCAACCAAGTGCATCTACAATAAGCCAGTGTCGGTACTGAATCAATTCCAAAGAGTTTTGTGCTGTCACGTATCCTGGCATCAGGAGAGGAACGAAGGGGACGTGTTGTAACAGTAGACTCCCTCAAACTCTGCCCTCAGTTCAACCCAGCTCTTCCACACGATCCATATAGGATTCAGATGGTTGCAAAAAAAACCCATCAGCATATAAATAGGAATCTCCGTTTACCTGCTGTAGAAAGAAATGCAAAGGAAACACAGGAGGCTTTTTGTGGGCTAAATTCTACCTAGAGATGTCAGTCTTTTCCTAGTAGCTATGGAAAGTGATGCTCCTTAATTAAGTGCCTAAAAGTGCCTAAACCTGAGCTTTAGTCCCCCCACAATTCAGTTGTGCACTTGTAAAATGTCGATTCCTTTCTCTGTATGGCTCTTTTCATATAGGAAGCTTAAAGAGAATAACCGCCCCAGATGAACCGAGGCATCTACACACAGCTATAGTAAAAAGAATAACAAAAAAAAAGGAGATAGATCCTATATCATCTCAGGCTTCCCTAGAAGAGCAGTAGTCTGATTATCAGGAGTCTCCTCCTTTTATCTTTTGTATTTCTAAAACCCACAAAGCAGAACCATTCATGTAGCCCGTGGAATCGTCTTGCTTAATCATTTAACCCATGCATGAAACACTGGAGGCAAACAGATGACTGCGGTAGGAGCTGTGCGTGTGCCCTTCCACGTGGCGGTGTCAGGTTTGGAAGTTGACTCCGTAATCCATTTTTCTTTCTTGCTTTTTTTTCTGGATTAGTGAATAACAGTGTGGTAAAAACACGTCAACCTGATATTTTCTTCAGGTGAAAACGCACAGCCCAGTCTGTTACATACATTGAAGCGAATGTATTTTTACTCCTCTTTCTGTCTCTTTCTTAAATGTATTAGCTGTCAAGTTTAGCAGTTTTGAAACACAGAAGGGGGTAAGTTTGTTTAAGGAGAAGGTAACCAATAGGCACTATGGAGTTTTTGCAAGGGGCCGGGATGAAATCTGTTGCAAAAAACTTGGGAACAAAACTGACCACTAGGCACAGAAATTAGGATCTTTTGGAGAAGAGTCTTAGAGGGTAGAGGTAGCGGGGTTGTAATATCTTGATCTACATGTGTCATTTGCAGATTGAAAATTTCAAGCCATCCTTTAGTTTCAGCTTGGGGGTATAGACATTTAAAACGGAGAAAGAGTAAATTTTTCAGTGCCGTGGTAAGCAAGACTCACTTGGCTCCCAGGAAAAGTTGTTAAAACTTCCTCAGAACTAGAATTTTATTTGTCTGAAATCTGTGGCTTCAAGGGAAAAAACTCAGCACCAAGTTGAGCACCAAGCTTTATTTCAATATATGCCTTTGATTACTTGCAGGAACTGTGATGCTATTTATATGTTCAGCCTTTATTCTGTTTAAGCTAGACTGCACTGTCTTCAGCGACTCGCAAACGATGTGTGATGCTCCCGGTTTAAATAAATTCCATATTTAGAAAGGGTTGTGAGCACTTTACAATCTATATCCCAAGACAGGTCCCTTAAGTAGATCTATCTTCTAAGAGAGACAATTTGAGAAAGCCACAGATGTTTGGTGCA
>NW_009260608.1:1527613-1558431 GCF_000687185.1 Egretta garzetta
AAAGTGAGCTAATGACATGATGTAGGGAGTCTCTGGTTCACTGACTGTTATTACAGCTGTGCCCCATTATGTACTGAATACCTAGGACATGCTTGGTTTTTTGAATGACATTTATCTTTTGAGTTTCAAACATTCCTGACATAAATAAAGATTTTACGCTTTTCAAATGTGTTTTACAGTTCAGCCCAGAGGCTATTCAAGGATCATTTTAACTCAATAAAACTCCTCCTTTAGGGATATAAACGGGAAGTGTTTTAACAGTGTCACTCCATGCATAGCCTGCTATTAGCTAGAGACGTTCTGCCTGCAAAGCCTTTGATCCCTTCTCCCCTGAACGTCAAGGAAGATCTGCCGAGGCTTCAAAGTCTGTGACACGTGTTGGTCTCTTCTGCGCGCACGCGGTCCTCATGTGAGCACTCGTGACCTTAGGGGAAGTTCGCAGGTGAAGTTTGTGGCTCAGGGTGTGTTTTGTCACTTCCAGTGCTTTCAGCTCCCTTTTCCCGAGGCCGTGGTGAAATTGGACGCAGCAATCAGTAGACAATGGTTTTCTCTACTTGCTTCTGTTACCGTCTTTAACGTGAGGCTACGTATGGGTTTTCATTTAATATCTTGGTCTGGTAAAACAGTAAAAAAAGACCAAAATAGGTAAACAACATGCTTAGCACTTTAATATTCCTTAAACTTCTGTCTCTCCCTTATCTGGGCTAGCATTCGCAGTAATCACTGAGGGAAATAGCCTGTGTTCCTCTTGGTTGTAAACAAAACTATCAACTTCCCTTGCTTCTTGAAGCTGTTCCATCTAGGCAATTTTCAGGCTGGGGACAGCTGGGAAAAAAATACGTTACCTGTTTCTCTGAGTGTGGGGACTGTTCCTGTCAATGGGAATTATTAATGAAATAATTATTTTTTTAGAGCATTTTAATATAAAACCAAACTGTAGTTTCCCTGCATGTTAAGTCTTCACATATATGAAGCTTTGGTTTTTACTCAGACCAGCTACATAAGCTGGTCTGAGCCTGGGGAAGTGTCATTCTGCTCGTGAAGGTAGGAACACTCTGAAGCCAGTAGACCTTGTTCTGAAAATGGAAGAACTTGCTGCTTCTCACTAGTGCCGACTTCCCAGTGTTGCGAAGTGGGCGTCCTCAGAATTTGTAACCTTGACATCAGAAATTCCTCAAGGAAGTTGTATTTCTTTGATTCTTTTTACTTTTCTTGCAGTGTCTAACTCTACAGCAGAATACGTATGAGTTTTCTTTCTAGCATTCCTTCTAGTAAACTATGCTGCTATACATAAAGAGAATGTTTAAAACCAAACAAAAATAGAGGTTAAATCATCCCAAAATCCAAAAGAAAGTGAAAGGAGATGTGATCACCTTTCAAGTCTGTTCCATCAGAGATTCTCCTGTCCTGGTTAACCTTTGCAAAAGCAATTGGTCCAAAGCCATCTGTGAAACTACCAAAGAAAGACAAGGCAAACAGTGGGAGAAATACTGTTTCCATTCATCGTGTTTTCTGACTGGGTTGAAAAGACTCCGATGGAACTTACTGACAGACCAGTTCAGGAGCTCTTGGTGATTACTTAAAAGGAGAGAAATACTTTCTATCATAAATTACTTATCCAAAGGCCGTTGTTTTCTCCAGTTTTGGCATTTCTAGAGATGGCTCTTAAGTATACTTCTTAAATTGTGAATGGGATTTCTCTGGTCGAGCAAATAACTAAACTTTCACAGAAAGGGAAAGGCTACTCAACACCTGACTGTTGGTGTTATGTGCATGGTGAATAAATTCTTCTTTCTGAAAACTTCGCACGGGGAAGCCTGAGGCTCTGACGTCCTATAAAGTAACGTAACAATGGGGCAGGGGAAGCAGAGCAAAACTGGTTATTTTAAACTGATAGGGTCTTAAACACATTCAGTGGGGGGAAAAAAAATAGTAGTATTGCAAAGCTCCCACCATCACCATCTCAAACAGAACAGAAAGAATAACATTTGTGTTATGAGTACCTTTGGGCTGAATCCTTATGAAAGCATATATGGCATTTGTCTCCTCTCTGAAATAACAGCTGTGAACGCCGTGGCACCATAATTTTCAGTTTCTGAAGCGAGTGCCTTGTGCAGCCCGATACTTCCCAAATGGACGTGGCATTTCCATGATTTATTGCACACGTGTTGAACATATGAGCAAGTCTAACATTTTGTTTGCTCTGTGGAAGGAATTTGCTATCTCTTTTAATAAAGAGAGGGAGAAATGAGAACATGAATGTGCCACACTTAATGAAGTTTGCTTTTAATTTCAAATTTATTGGTAAGAGTGAGAAATGATCTCTGATAATCACTTGTCCAGTGACAGCTGCTGCCCAGAAGGTTGCCTTTCTCCGCACTTGAGAGCAAAATCAAGCAGCTGCCTTTCCTTGTCATTCCTGCCGAAGCTGCTTGTTTTCCCCTTTCCAGTTCCCCGCCGCCTTTCCTTCGTGGCACCTGTGCAATGCCTGCAGCCGCTCTGTGGCATCTGTAACCACAGGCTGGAGTCCACCAGCTTCCAGATGCGTTTGGCTACTTCTGCCCTAATGCAGGCAGCCATCCATTAAAATAGCCATGAACAAATTAGTCTTTACAATTGTCCTGTTTCTGGGAGAAAAACACACAGCTGTGTTGCGCCCAGAGTTAGTCTGCTTCTGTTTGTCCTTAAAGTTTTGTCCTGTTTCTTTCCTCCCATGTTTTGATATCTGTAAATGCCTGGCTCTTGATAGCCCTCTCCCAGAAACTGGGAACCTACTTAGCCACTTCCTTATGGTTGCATCCTGCTCGGATCCAGCCTGGATTTGGTCCTGCACGCTGAGGTGGGCCTCTTGCTGCTGGGGATGTCTGGGCTCCCGAATGCCTGGTCCCTGGTGACGGGGAAGGTACATTGCATTCTGGCTGACGGTCGCCTAACGATGTTACGGAATCAGGTGACATTTTACAGCCCAAGTCGTAAAAATATATTGAGCCTGCTTCAGCCCAAGGAAAAGGTGCAGGAACACAAACAAAAGTGCTGCGCTAGCTTAACTACATGTCCTGGAGATTAAAGGGCAAAGGACTGTGTCTGCACACACGCTGAAGACGGGGGGGGAATTGTATCTGCAAGAGGAGCATGTAGGGTTTAGCAGGTTTCCAGAGTGTTGTTAAAGTGCAACTGTTTCCTCCTCCTCCTCCTCCTGCCTCCTGGGAGGCACCTGGGGACCCAGCTCTGACTGAGCCTTCTTGGAATGTGCCTTGTGGGATCAGCCTTGCTTCAGCACAACCCCATAGAGGGAGGCAGCGCCTTTAACTGCGCTTAACGGAGAAGGTAAATCGCAATGCCATTGCAGAAGGTTTAGAACGGTGCGACTCCTGCTTTCTGTGAGCAGGCTTCTATAGTGCTCCCCTGAGATGTCAGTCCACAGACTGGATGCTGGAGGTGTAAAGGACCCAAGGACAAGCGTAGCACTTTGTACAGACATCGTGTTAAAGTGATCGTGTCATGGAGATGTGACGTCATTATACTGATTTGCGAGTCATTACTTAGGACTCTATCAGGAATTGAACGCTGGTTGGTAGCAAAATGGTTGGATAAGCCTAGAGATAGAAGAACTGGTTCACAAAAACCCAGGTGTTGGGTCATTGCAGTGCCAGACGAGCTGTGAGTGGCTCCCCCAGCCCCGTGCTTGCCCCGGGCTAAGTCCTATCATGTTATCATGTGTCCTGACTCTGCGGGCGTGACTCCAGTTTTCTGGGGAAACTGCCTCTAAGCGAGAGATGAGTTTGTTCAGACATCGATATTTCCACTTGGACTCGTATGATAGTTTTGTGGTTTGGACACCGGTCCTCTAAGACGTACAGATTTGGCTTTTGGTCCCAATGGATCCTACTGTCAGAGGCTGCAGATTGAATTTTCAGCTTATGATCTTTATTTACTGCTCTTGTTCCACATTACCTCCTAGGGGCATCATAGACATTAAAGCAGATTTATACATTGTATCAGATGACAGTATTGTGATTAGATAATAAAATCATCAGTTTTCTAAAGAAAGACAAAGGAACAAGCCTTCCATTTATTCAGCAGTGCAGGAGAAGTTGCAATTTGGGTAATACAGTCGGTTCTGCTGGGTCAGATAGGTTCTCAATCACCATCTTTCAGCATAGCTTGGAAGATTTTCCTCTCTGATGCTGGTAGCTGGTTGCAAGCAAAAGCTGGGAGTGAGCAGGCCATGGTCATTTTAGAATGAAATCCTTCCCTAAAATTTAATTTGTGATCTAGAGACCTAAGCAAGAAACAACAGGGCTCTAAATGTTTCAGCAGTTGTACACACATGGCTTCCCAAAGTTAATACTGAGTTCTCTCTGTCACAGGACAGGGAATTTTCTTCCAGTATATCTATACATCTGTAAGCCAGTCACATATGAAAACAATAACTGAGGAATAAGGAAAAAGTCAATAAGGAGATTTATATACAGCTGCTATTAAACTGGAGGAAAACAAATGATCTGTTGGGGTCAGTTTCACTGGGAAATCAATTTGAGCAGAGTTTTATTGTAGTCTCTGCTAGATCCTTCATGTTATTTGCTTGCACCTTTAATAGTCATGAGTGAGGAGGTTTTTACACTTGTGAGTCTAAGCTCCCTGGATCATTGCGTTCGTTACCTTTTCAACATCCACATTCCCAGTTGTCACAAATGCTACCTAACAACATTGAGCGCTCAAAGTACATTTCCCCTTGTAACTCTGGGGAGTTTTGAATGCTCATTTTAACTGCTTAAACTAGTCATAAACCAGTTAGACTGTAGTACCAGACAAATACTAACCATCTGATGCATAAAAAAGCCTCTATATGCATTGCATGTGACTATTGGGACTAAGCCTCTTAATGCATGGCCACACAAGCCGAAAGTTAATTATAAAAAAAACCCACCTCTTATTCAGTGCAGAAGTTAAGAGTACTAATACATTAATCAAAACATCAATAAAAATGTAAATACATAGAGGTATACGCGCCACAGGATTTATCCGAAAGTCACTCAAGTGGCGTTTATTCAACTTTTTAATCTAAAAAAGTACTCTCTTTGAGTTTTACCTTGAAATGTATGTTTGCTAAATGATAAATTAATTTAACCTAGCTTTGTGTTGCTATTGATGCTTTATTATTATTTTTAAGACTTCAGTTTATCCTAAAAAGCTTCATAATGGGTCATTATTTGCTAACCCATGGTACAAAATTGGTTTTGCCAGTGGGAGCTGCAGACATTTCAAGTATTTGTTCTAGCACTCTGTTGTCGCGCAATCTAATTGTCTCTTAACTTAAGAAAGGAAGATCCTGGGACTGCAATGAAAAGTGGCTGTTCTAAATGCGTAGTACTTATGTTCCTTTTTGTAACCTGATTTTGAATTCGGTCTCATCCTATCGTAGTTATTTAATGGTCTGCAGGAAACAGGAAGCTCTTGGTTCTCTCTTCCTCATGCAGAAGACTATAGACTATATGCGTTGCTGCTCTGGCAGTGCTTTCCTTGTTCAGTGGTTTATAATGTTAACTTTTTTAACTGTGCTTCCACTCTCTGTTGGATTTTCAGACTCTTCCAAGTAAACAGCGAAACACAGTAAACTGAGCTGCTCCGGTGAGAAGGAAGGATTGGATCTGTTGCAAAATGGAAATTAAGGCTGACTTCTGCTTAGACGCTCTTTAGAACACAGTTTATAAGCTTTGATTTATTACCATGTATTTTAGGGATGCATACAGAAGGAAATTAATTCCGTGATCCAAATGTCAAGTTATTCCTCCCAACCACACCCCAGCCCTGCGCTGGGGCCGTCGGTCAGGAAGGCACCTCTGTTGTCGTATGACTGCCCCCGTGCAGGACAGTACCTACAGGCCACAGGTTACCTTAACTCTTACCATAGCTTAAATCGATTGATTGCAGTAGATTTAAGCATAAGCTTAGAAGTCATCTGAAGATGATGTTTTCTTAAATTAGGGTTCAAGGACTTCTAATACTTTTCAAACCTACTTATCGGACAGGTATGGCCAAAAACCAAAAAAAGATGGTGTTAGGATTTAAAAGCTTAGCAGTCCAACTTCTTGCAGACCTGCAAGGAAAGGTTGTGCCATGTGCTGCGCTGGTAATTTTTTCATTTTATCTCATTTCGGCCGAACCAAAGCGTGACGTGCGTTCACCAGTCAATCCCATGTGTTAGCAGAGGGAGGAGTCAGTCCTGGATGCAGGCAAAGAATCAATTGGGAAAAGAGGGAGGGAGAGAGATCAGTTGTGCATGGCAGCAGGCACAGCTGAAGAGCCAGGGCACCTCTGCCTCTCAGCGTTCAGCGGAGTCTGGTTTGGGGAAAGCTGCGAGGGGCCGAGCAGGATGGCAGCCCCTCTGGGCACAGGCTCCTGACTCCCTTCTCTGCCCCCACCCACGGGGGGTCTGCAAGGCTGGCTATCAGGGATGCTCACTTCAAGATCTCTCTTTGCTCCCCTCTACTCCCTGCTTCTCGCGGAAGGAGGGTCCCGGTGCGGAAATCATCCCAGGATCAGCGGGGTTCGGTTTTAGCGGCGCTTCCCAGAGCTGCAAGCCTGACACACGGTGCCAGGAGAGGAATGGCTGGAAGAGGTTCCTGTGAGGGCGGTCCTTGACGGGGCTTTCTTTTGTCAACAGAAACATAATGGGAGTTCAAAGTCAACTATTGATTGTAAAGTCCAATGAGGACTCACAGAGATGATGGGAACAGCAGGAAAATTATGAAATCTATACCCAGATACCGAGTATTTACTTTTAACATCCTGTGTGCTTCAAAATTAGAATGCTCAGATGATACACCAGATAGTTTATATAGAATTTTAGAATCATAGAATTGTTTAGGTTGGAAAAGACCTTTAAGATTGTCAAGTCCAACCAACCTAGCACTGCTATCCCACCACTAAACCATGTCCCTAAGTACCTTGCCTACCTGTCTTTTAAATACCTCCAGGGATAGGGACTCAACCACTTCCCTGGGCAGCCCGTTCCAATGCTTAACAACCCTTTCGGTGAAAAAAAATTTTCCTAATGTCCAACCTAAACTGCACTGGCTCAACTTGAGGCCATTTCCCCTCATCCTATTGCTTGTTACTTGGGAGAAGAGACCAACAAATATATATATACAAGATAAAAAAAAATACAGGATTAAAATGAAGTTACAAATACATATCTCCCCCTCTGAACACAGATAGAGTGTTTTTTCCTCTAGAAATAAATAGGTGACCACCAAAATATCTGAAGACACTGTTCCTTTAGGTGCTGAAGGTTAATGCCTTAAAACTTGGTAACTTTTGTAACTTGCATAATTAAAATAAGATGGCGATTTAAACAGATTTGGAATACATAATTTCCATAGCTCAGACATTCAGTGGCTGTCAGAGTCACCTGGCGTGTAGTGCTGCGTTGCAGAGCTCAGATCTGTTCAGTGCGTGGGATTGAAGGGGCCTGAAACTTTGTGTTCCCTGTGATTATCCATCTCCCCTCCGTTTGCCCATGCGGTGGGATGCTGTCTTTTCCAGCCACTCTGTATGTATAATTTCTAAGCAGCTTTGGGAACCCTAGGGATTAGAAAAGGTATATGAATGTTTTATAATGTTATTGATAACTGCAGAGCAGACGCTTTTCTAATAAACTGCTGTGAGATAAGTTACTGGTAGCATCTGCAGAGACATGTGTAAATGAGCTCAAAATAATTAATACTGTGTTAGAAGAAAGCTTTTGTTAAAGCACATCTGTATTGGAGCGTATAAGATTATTTCAGCCTGCCCTGAGAATGTGTTGTAGCACAAATTACCATAATTTATTAGGGGAAAAACCATTTCTGTTAATCATATCTTAATTATTCATAAAATCTGTATTAATGTTACCTTAATGGGAAGCGTTACCAGCTGGGGTACTGGGCTTGGCAATCTATTCACATACCAAAAAAAATGAATAGCTTGACTTAAAAAGAAGACATAAAAATGACTTACAAGAGCATAAAAGCAGCAAGCATGGGTATATGAGTTAGCATAGAGCTGGCTACAGTAGAGCAGTGCAGCCAGCTAACCACCTTGTATTTTGGCTCTGGCACTGGTTTGTGCTTGAGTGGAATTCAAGTGGAATTACTGAAGGATGTTTCTTACAAAACAGTCCTGTATACCTTGCCCTAATGCTTTTCAGCTTTTCAGCAAGCATAGATCTGGTGAGTCTGAGTCAAATAGAAAGAAACTCTTTCCTGTTCTACTTTAAAAAACAAAACAACACCACCCACCCCACCCCCCCAAAAAAAACCCCACTCCAAAACCTGATTCCAGTAATTTAAATTCAGGATAAATTCTCCCTGCTGGGGGAAGAAAAAAAAAAAAAAGAAAAAGGAAAAAGAAAGGTATCTTTGCAACTTTTTAATCTTCTCAGAAAGCTATTGTGAACCATGTGACTTGTAAAAATGCTGCTGGGAGGATGTGCTTCAACCCAGAATGAATGTGGAGGTGTGTACATACGTATGTGCTTGTGGGGGTGTCTGTAGCTTTCTAGATGCTCTTCTGGGCTAAAGGAGCATGTCAACATTTAGATTATGACTCAAGACTAGGAGGTACGTTTTGATGGAAGTTTAGCAAAATCAAACACAGAATGAGTTTTGCAAAATGTATTTTAATTAAAACTTTTTTTTTTCCTGGCTTTTGAGAGATCTCTTGCAGGAATGAAAACCCAGACAGAAAGAGCACTGGCTAATGCATGCAAATGTGTAATGCCTGTAAAGTGCAACTAGTTTTATATGAACAGTAAAAGCTTCATGGGATCCAGCTGAAATTAAATTGTTTAGATCAGCTAGAGCCTTTTTATTAGGATAGCACAACATTGAACTTATAAGCGCATTTGTTTTACATGTTAAGATAAAAGACTGTTTATTAGTAAAAGATTTTTTTTTTAAATGACAGTTACGACCTTTAATGTGTGATCTGTAAGCTATCATCTGATGAATTTTGGCCAAAGCCATGGAAGAGAAGCATTTGGAGTGGGAAACCAACCCAAAAGAAACAGAAAAAAATAATTTTAAAAATGGCATAGCTTTCAGTGAGACCAGGAGACCTAGGTCTGGTCTTGGAACAATGCATAGAGCTGGGTGGTCTAAAGCTGAACTGATGTTCAAGAATCCTAGGTAATTATGATCCTTTTTCTGTAACATTGATAGTACTTCCAAGTTTTGGGTGGTGGGTGAGTCTGTGGCATGCAATCAGTTGTCATGCCTAGCTCTGATTAATACAGATCAGAAATGTAACCTCATTTTTTTTGCAGTTTAGTTTTTTTTTCTTCAGACTTCATTTTCAAAGAAATGTGGTAAAGGAGAAGTGTGTATGGGAGCAATTTGTATCTGGAGAGCTTACCAAATAATGTTATAAAAGAGCCTGTATTCTGCAGTATGCTGGTGGTTATTACTAGCCGTGGATACCAGGAGCTTCTTGTACGTAATGCATCCCAGCACTATTTTACACTTCCATATGAAAATGCTATGAGAATTCTGCAGAGTCTGGTAATGATAATATTTCAGCGTTATAACAAATAGGTAGTCCTGTTATTTTGTTCTCTCTTTTAGTATACCAAATGTATTTCATTGCTTACACTGTAGTAGCAGATCGAAACCATCTGCTGTCTTGCCACTGGTCTGCCGGTCTAACAGAAAATCTCAGTTCATTTTCCTTGAGGCCAGTATGCTTTAAGGCGTGTGTACTAGGACTATAATCCAGCTGCTGAATGTTGATACAAGTCCAGACCTATGCTCACGAGTCCTTTAACTGGAAACAATACTCTTTGCCAAGGATTGGAACAGAGATAAACTCGGTTTGTTTTTTCTCTCTTCCCTCCTCCCCCGTCCCCTTTGCAGCTCCATCCCCCATCACAGTCATAAGGAAAGACAGGACATCCAGGAACAGCGTGTCTCTGTCTTGGCAAGAACCCGAACATCCAAATGGGATCATCTTGGACTACGAGGTCAAATACTATGAAAAGGTGGGATGAAAGATTGAAGGAGAGTTTTTTGTGCTGGTAATATACTGCAATGAGCGTATTGCATCTCACCTGTGTTAAGTATTCAGAGACACCCCTGTTCACTCACGGTCTGCCTCAGTGACACCAAGTGTTGAAATTGTTCAAGCTTTGGTAAGGAGAACATCATGAAAACATGAAGTGAAATTGTTAAGTCTACCAAGTTCATCCCCAAACACATCAGGACAAATATAGAAAGTAATGCAGACAAGCTTTTTTCTTGAGTACAGTTTACTTACTCAGTTCTGTTACGCTGCCAGTGTTCATATGTTTATTTGTCAGCATCCATTCCCCGTGGCACAAGCATCTTTTACACAAAAATTATTTGGAAAAGAGGTGGTCAGTACTTGTAGTAACTGGTTTGCACTATGAAAGTTCCCCCTTTTCATGAATAACGAATGTCAGAAATAATGATTTAATTTAGCATTTACCAATGCTGTTCATATCTAGAAATCGGGCTTGTATTTCATACATACCAGGGAAGATGTGCTACCAATATCCACTTAGAAACTGCTGTTAAAAAGATTCCACGGGTAGCCAGTTAATCTTTAGAAAGTTTTCTCATGGAGATTACCAGTAGGACAGTGTGGTATTGATAGTCCACGCCTAATCTCCAGCCGAAGAATGGGGATCAGAAGGCCATATTCTGAAAAGATTTCTCCCAAATTAATATGTCATCTGATTTTTGGGTGGGATTTTTTTGGTAAGCACTTGAACCTTCAAAGACCTTGGTAAAAATCTGAACATACATAGTACTACTGATAAAAGGGGAAAAAGAAAGCTTCTGAACATATCTGGTCAGTCTCACCTTATAGAGCAGTAGCCTACAGACTTTCATTTTGGGTTTTTTCTGTTATTTCAATGGGGACAGGATCGAGTCTGGATCCTGGGCTTGAGAAGTAAAAGAGAACAGGCTCATACATCAGCTTATCTTTATTTGTACATCCTCAGCACTGAAGGGACATGGGAATTACTTAGGCTCTCTTCTTTCCACTTTTTTAAAGAAAATAGATACTGCCTTTTAGTAAAGCTTGGAAGAGCTATTGACCTTACAAAAAGCCTACACCTGAAAGATCCCAGAACTTCAGCCTGTTTTGCACAGGCTGGGTTATTTATCCGCATGATTAACTCGTGCTTCATTTGAGACCTACCTGGCTGTTCTTGCTGCCGTTGGCCCTGCCGTTGTTTTCCAAGGGCAGCAGCAGCCCCATCTCAGCTCCACCTCCGGTCTCTCCAAGTGGAAGTCCTTGCCTGGGCAGCTCTGCACGAGTACCGCGGGGTGCAGAATGTAACACGTTGGTGTGTCGCACCTCGTGGCATCAGGGTGATCTCTCTGGTTTTAGTTGCTCCAAAGGGAGAGGGTTTTTCCCCTTGTGTGCATTTAGTTCATTTTAATTGATTGACCGAGAAGTTTTATTTGTGTGTTTGTGGGGGTTTTTTGCAGTGTTTTGATCATCGTTCTACACTGAAATTGGCTTGCTTTATTCAAGAAAATTGTCACCTTCCAGTACTGTTGTATGCAGACAAAGCATGCAGCTGCTATTGCTGAGTATTTCCAGTCTTATGGAAAAACTGGTTGTCGTAAGACAGCTTCATAAGACAACCAGTCTTAGGAGGCTGATCTTGCACATGTGTTTCTTCCCTTTGAAGTCTGTGATCAAGAGTTCATACGCACCAGGCAGCTTTCTTAAACCAAAGAGCCAACTGCTTGACGATAGGAGCCAGACCGTTTAGAGCGAAGGGTTTTTTAAAAACAGCCTTCTGAAAACCGTGGTTTTAATGTGTGGTCTGCAGCCCCTTGGGGACTCAGAAGCCTATTCCTCTGGGTTTACGAAAGGTAACAAAGAAAAGCAAATCTATTGTCAGGAGGCTTTAATCCATTGCCCTTTTTAGGACTGCAAATTGAAAAAGGTTGAAAACTACTGCTCTGTACATGTTAAACTTACCTGAGGTCAGAGCAGCCCATGCTGGACTGTTACTCTTCATTTCTTCTCCAAACACCTTTGGAAGATGCTGCTTTTCAGTCTGAGATCTCTAAGCAGCCCCCCTCCCCTCCTCTTCTGAGGAGAGAGATTTCTTTTTACACTGGTCCAGTCCATTTGATTTTCTGCTTCAGAAATCATCTTGGTTGGGCTCATCAAAAACCCACTGCTGTGAAGTGGCAGCTGCTAGGAAATAAACCCTTCAGTTAGCAATCTGGGTATCTCTCCTGGCAAGTCGTACCTGATTGCTGGTAGATGATTTATGTTGAGCCATTCTTTTCCCTCCTGCTTGCTTTTACTTGCCATACCTTTTGTAATCTCCGAAAAATTATTAAATACGGCATTAATAGAGTAATACAGGTCAGCCCAACTCTCTCATGCACCTTGCCCATGCAAATATTTTCGTTTGGTTGGTTGGTTGTTTTTTTTTTTTCACTTTAAGTTGTTCTTAAATTTCAAAGAATATGTGGTATTGATTGGCAACTGCATGTTACTCATATTGAGGATGTTAGAATAGATCTGGAATAAAAATACCATAGAATCATAGGTTGGAAGGGACCTCAAGGATCATCTAGTCCAACCTTTCTAGATAAGAGCACAGTCTAGAGAAGATGGCCCAGGACCCTGTCCAGCTGCATCTTAAATAGAATGTCCTGCATCTAAACTGTGATATCCTATAGTTTTTCTAATGCATTATTGGTATAAAGCACATGGAAAATATTTATTTTCTGCAAGGGTAATTAATTAACCTCTTCAGGTTTTTTTCACCAGGGTTTGCACTTCTGTAACCAAGAGAGAATAAAGGTTTATATGATGGTTCTAGAGAAATTAGGAGCTACAGTTTTGGGAAACCATTTTAATTTTTTGGAATGAACCTATGGGATTTTAATGCATAACCTTATGAACTGAGTGACGATTTTTCAGACTTAGTGTTTGGAAAAGAATTGTATTTTCTGTAAAAATCCATAGGGCCTGTTTATGAGGCCCCAGTTACTATTTATTCAAAACGTTTAAAAGAAATAAAATCCTCTTTCAGAGGAGTACTGAATGAAACTTCTAGGCATTTATTTTATGGTAACACGTAACATTTTAAGTTAGTGGTACCAAATGACACCCCAGTTTAGTCCGGCCATATAATGCTGTGCTGGATGTTAAGAATCTCAGCTGTCAAAGTGAACATATAACAAAAGTCAGGTTTTTGTCTCACACAAGCAGATACTTTGTTTCCTCCTTGTCCTTGCTCACATAATTATGTTCTCTGGAAGGAGCTTCTTGTCATGCAAAGATATGAAAAAAGCCGTATCCTAAATACCACACATAAACTATTAATTGCTTCATTTAAATATGTGGCTTACAATTATGATAACTAAATCCCACACACTTTATTAAGGTGAAGTCTGCTGAAAACAACGAGTGAAATTTAATTGCAATCTCACAGTACTGAAATAGATTTGCATTTGCCATCACTGAAATTGTGTGCTCAGTAGACTGGTTAAAGCCAACAACTAAATAATGATATCTAGTTTGTGCTCTTTCTGAGGCTGAAAAAGCAAATTGTATGCAAATGCGTTTAGTTGCTTTTAAACTCGTGTTATTCTGGCTTTGAGGGTAGGTAGGCCACGTATGCTCCACCAGGTTTGTAACTCTCGTATCGACGAACAGTTCACGCCTGGCAATAAGGGGAAGCAGAATCGGGACTGTGGGTTCCTCCCAAAGATGTGTAGTCTGGTTTTGGCCTCTCGAGTGTACGTGCAGCTGATGGAGAAAATGTTCTTCCTCACATAATGTAAACACTCACCGTGCTTATCTGAAAAAGGACATACTATGCCTTGGACATACTATTCACTCGCACTAGTACTGCCACTATAAATGTTAAATGTATCCAAAATATGTCTTTTGTAAAACACGGTTTAAAATCATAAAATGTCATTTGCAAATGAGACACTGACAGTAGTGGGATTTGCTTCCCAGTAAAGATTGTGTCTGGTAAAGTATGCAGAAATATTCAGGAAGAATACGCTTTGTGCATCCAAGTTCAAATTTATCGTCAAACAGAGTGTTTGATTAAAGTTCTGCTTGGCAAAGGCTAACTCTCCTCTTTGTATATTCCTTCTGCTCATGGCAGCTATAGTGCTGTATCTCTGAAGTTTTACTTCATCCCCAAGAAAGATAAACTTGGGCTTTTATGTGGTGTTTCACTGATTTGATTACTAGTAACATAAAAAATGACTTACAAAATATGTGTGTAAAAAGCTTACCATAAACTGAGATACTATGACATCCTCCATACCATTGTTTTAAACGTTTATGTTGCAAGTTCCATTGTGGATTATTAACAGACAGGGCCCTGACTATATTTTCCCTTGCATGTGTGTATCTGCACAAGAAGGAAATGTTTGCATTTCATGAAAGCAGCCTGAAGTGAGATCAAAATGAATGTCCAGTCATAGCATACACAAAAGATTTTATGTTTTAAAGACCAGATTATTATGTCTTTGAAATGAAAATAGTTGCCTACATTCAACTGAATGGTGAGATAAGGCAAGCCTGCAAATTATAATACTAGGCCTTTGTTAGTTCAAAAGTAAATAATTTTACACAAACCTGTTAGCTCCTTAGAATGTCTTCCTGTAAGTTTTCTCCCCTGAATTTATAACAGAAAACTTTTTCAGAGAAGTATTGGGAAACCATGAAGAGGCCCAATGCTGATTTCTATTTTATTCTTAGTGTGCAATGAAAATGGACCACGGTAAACATTTTTGTAGTCATTCTTTGAAGACTAGGTCCAGCTCACCCCCTCTGAGGTTTTGATTCTAGATGGTAACTTTTAGGCACAGGCTTAGCTGCCCTTTTTTTTTTCTTTTTCCTCCTCCTTCCTTCGCTATGATTACTCATGTGCATGATATTGAATACTATGTGGAGATTCTGGCAATTTCCCTAACTATGGTGTAAATGTTTCTCTCTATATCAAAAACTGCCCAGAACAGGGTGGTCAGGCTTCAGTGGCACCAAAGTGAACAGTTTCTGACGTCGCCCTACTAACTTAGAATAAACCTAACTTTCTCACTGTAGACAGCGCTGTAGAGCAAACGCACTGGAACAGCTCTAGTCATGAATTTGTCACGTGAAGGTGACATGGCTTTGACAATGACTGTGTTGAGTGTTTTCCAATCTCTGTACTTGCACGTCAGCAATCTAGTGTTGTCAGAGTTAAGATGTCAGTACCTTGCAAGCTAATGCGATGCCATAAAACACAGTGGGAATTAGGTGAGATTATTTGCATCCAACGTACGTTAACTTAACTCAGATTCTGCTTTCAACCAGGCAAAATTCGATTGTTTTAGCCTATTTGAGAGCGTTCAAAGTAGAAGGGCAGCATACGAAATCCCCACCACCTCTAGAATAAAAAAGTTCATCATTGTGAACCTAAACAACTGAGATTCTCACAGTTCCTCACCTCTGTGTTTGCCGTCCAAGATTTTTTCTGAGGCAATTCCAGCTGCCATTTTTAAGTAGCCAAAAATGTTCTTTTGGTATAGGATAGCTCTAGTAAAATAAGCAATTCCTCAGGCCCCAAACGCATGGTTGAATTTTTAGACTATGTGCTTACAGTGGGACTGAGCCATGCTTTTATCAGAATCAACTTTTTACAGTATGAAGCGTATCCACACTTACTAAATTACAAAATGGTCCATTTCTTATTTTATGTAAAAAGTCCTTATGTCAGAAATACGTGACTGTTAAGCAGAGCGTGTTTGTGAGCATATCGTCTGTACTGGACACACGCCTTGCTCTTCAGCAAGAGGCAGCAAGGAGCAAACACGTTTCTTTTCTGGCTACTAAAGCCGTTCCGGAGCAAGTTCAGTGGGGTTTTGCCTAACTGAGGATGGACGCGTCAGTCTCATAGTTTTTATAGCATAATAGAAAACCAGTTATGTTGGCCTGTTCACAGCGCTGAGGTGAGAAACGTGAGTCAAATTTCTCTTCTGATTGTTATAAAGGTAAGCGCTGTCTTGTAAAACGCGAGGCAGTAAAACCCACATCCTGAAATAGCTCTGCAGAGCCCTAAAATGTCTAAGTTGGCCTGTTACAACTTCCAGGTCAGTCCAGTAGGCAAATCTGGTTTATGGTTTTTAAATAACATTTTAATCTTCATCTTCTTGTTGTATTACAGACTATGGACAAAGTGATGCAAAGCCATTTAATGAAATGTCATATAGTCGGCATGTCTAGTATTTGATTTACAGCACAAGACTGTTGAAGCTCTAATGATTTGGATTTCTTGCTAATCAAAAGATTTTTAGCTGGTTGAAAATGAATGGCTATATAAGCACTTGTCAGGCTATAAATATTCAAAAAATACGTCAGCGCTGTCCAGGTGATTTGTAGTAATTTTGTACCAACCACCTCTTGTTTCTGGTTTTTAGGGTGTGGTTTTAATCTGATAATTTCTCTTCCCAAAAGCAGGAACAAGAGACCAGCTATACTATACTGAGAGCCAAAGGCACCAATGTTACCATCAGTGGCCTCAAACCTGATACCACCTACGTCTTCCAAATTCGAGCCCGAACTGCAGCTGGATACGGGACAAACAGCCGCAAGTTTGAATTTGAAACCAGTCCAGATTGTATGTATTTGTTCAAATGGTTTAAACTGACATCCTGCCCAGTTTCTGACTGATTGGAATGGCTGCTTTCACTCCCTCTCTAGTTTAGTAAATGCAACTCATAACCATTTATGATGTGTCTTTCTGGGTAGCATTACTATATAACTTTATGTTTTATCACTAAACTTGAAACATGCCATAAGGAGTACACCGTGAATGTCACAGGTGGTGTTTTCTTCCACTCCCTGCCTGACCTCTGCCTTGTGCCAGAATCAATACCAGCCGAGGGAGGAAGTTTGATAGAAAACCGGATTCCCAGCCTCGTGTGGTTCCAGATTTTTGGCCTGAACCCTATGGACTATAAACCCTTGCTCCAAGAGAATTAGTATTATATTGAGCCATTGCTCCT
This sequence comes from Egretta garzetta, assembly GCF_000687185.1. Classification (NCBI taxonomy): domain Eukaryota; kingdom Metazoa; phylum Chordata; class Aves; order Pelecaniformes; family Ardeidae; genus Egretta; species Egretta garzetta. The sequence goes on from NW_009260608.1 coordinate 1,544,665, forward strand.
GTGGGTCAGTGTGTCATTCTCCGGGTTGCTGCGAAGTGTAGCTGATGTCTCCTGCATAGCCTTGAGAAGAAACTACCGTGCACAGGCCAGGAAGGATGGTTGTTCAGTCGAGTGGCCGGTCAGGGAGTTGGGCAGCTTGCCTCCCTTCTCCTCTCTGTCACTCTGGCTCTGGGTGGCCTCGGGGAAGTTATTGACTGGTCCGACACTCCTTTTTCTTCTCTCTGTTGCCTAGATAATAACATTATTTAACTGATGACCTTATCGGTATTCTTTACAACTTCTGTTGTTATATCAGAAAGACTCTTAATAGAGCTCATCCTTTTAAATGTTACTTTCTCATCGCTTGTTACTATATATTAAATCAGACCTTTTATTTGCTAGAAGCTGATAGTGGCTTAATGCATCAAAAAGTCAGCCTTAGTTTAGTGACCCAGCGACCGATGTAGGCTGATGCTGCATTATCAAAGACTGTTTGCTTTTTAGAAGGTAGGGCTTTCACCAGAGACTCATATCTGCTGTTTGGAGTTATAACACAACTAAGGACTGTAATTTTGATACACTCTCAGAAGGCTTATTCACGTGCTCCTGATAAGGCTTGAGAACCCATGATGTAAAAAGTGCTCTGCTAAAAGCGACCAAAGTTTTAACCAAGAAGAGTACCATAAGCCAAATGGTCTTGCACTTGGCATCCATGTATTTTTGAGATATGTTATGTATTTCATCCCCACTTCTCCCTCCCCCACCTCAGCTCTTATTCTGAAAAGCAAACAAGCTTCTTTTCAAAAAGAAATAGTTACAAATTGCCGTTACGCTGACGTGTAGCTTTGTCATGCTGGATGAAACTGGAATTCAAGATAGGGCACACAAGTACAGCAAGGCGAAAAAAATCTGTTGCAGTGATAACAAATTTCTTAATTTAGAAGTTAATGAGTTTCCTCTGCAAAGTAATATTAAAAATAATAACAACAATAATGTAGCTGACCAAAAATGTGGAAGGTGACAGGAGGCAGTAGTGCACATCTCAATAGCAAGCATAGGGGTTACACAGACACCAGATCACATAACTTGATTCCTATTGCCAAATTATTGTAACTACACGAGTACCGTTGTAGGTCTGTAATAGGCAGAGGCTTCTTCCCAAGGGGAATGGTGTAACTCCGAGCAGTCACGCAGACAGGCTGTCCAATTTGTGGGGAGCAGGAGGCCTAACTTCCAGCTCCGTTGGGACAACTAATGCAAAGTATAGTGCTGCGGACCCGAATTCTGCTGTGCTCGGTGAAGTTGGATAGGTGTGTGCTGAAGGTGGTTCATCACACCTGGGATCTAAAGGTGTCCTGTCGTTGTGTGTCAGTCTAGCTCCATGCTTAGGGGCTGCAGGGAAGCATCCAATGTCAGGCAGAAAATAGCCCTTCTTTTCCCTATAGGCACTGATTAGCCATGGATAGTCCTTCCGCCTGCGTCTGTGTGCCCTGGCTTTTCACAGCCTTCACGGGGATACTGTCAAGCTTAACTGGGAAGCTTAATCCATTAAAGAGCTGGGATTTCTTGCCCATGAAAAACTCCTTACTGACCATGACAAAATATGTGTGTGTCATGGTATGTATGTTTGTATTTACATATATGTTTATGTATAAGTATCGGTTTAACAGCAGTTACTGTAATCAGCAAGAGTAAAAATCAGCAGCAGCAGAAACAACTTTGGTAAATTGTCAAAGATGGCCGGAGTCTTTTGTTTTCTTCCCTTGCATTTATTTGTCTGATGAAAAATGACTTCGTAGATTAAATACTTGGCAGGAGACCAAATGCTGTGTAGTGATGACTTAATCTGTCTGTTCCCTATACGAGTGTCAATTGTGATATAATCAGTCTTTTTTGTGTGGGGGGGGTTATTTATATATTTTTGTGTTAACTTTCCAGCATTCTCCATTTCCAGTGAGAATAGCCAGGTCGTAATGATTGCCATTTCAGCAGCGTTAGCCATTATTCTCCTCACAGTTGTGGTGTACGTCCTGATTGGGAGGTTAGTTTATCGTTATGGTTTGCACATTTACTCCCAGTTCCCTTTCCCCACGGGGCCTTGATGAGCATGGCAAATTGGTGTCGTCGGGCAGTAGCGTGGCTGGTTTGCACTTTCTCCTTTTTCTGCTGCCCAGGAGCTCCGAATACTACTTCGTGCTCGGTAATGAGCCTGCTAACGTTAGCAGCCCCAATCATGCAGCAGTTGTTAAAAAATGCTATAAACACATTCTTAGGCAATTGTAAAATTAAACTGTAGGGGTCAAAAATCAACAAATCCTCTCATTAGCCAATTTCCTCAAATTCCCTGAGAACATAACATGCCTCTATAGGGCACAGAGAATGTAAATATCATTAAACTTTCAAACAGGCATTTAATTGTGGAGGGAAAACATTTTATTATGTTTCCACCTGCAGTTAGCATATAAAATTCTCTATATTAATGTTTTTTCTCTGTTGCTTGTAGATTCTGTGGATACAAGAAGTCTAAGCATGGCACTGATGAGAAAAGACTACATTTTGGGAATGGCCACTGTAAGTTACTGAAGCCTTTTAATGCTTCTAGATCTGTCGAATTCATCCCCTAGATAACTGGTATTTTTCAATTAAAAAAAAAAAAAAAATTCATACCTCACTTAAATCAAGGTGAAATTGGGAAGAGAATTATCTCTTCTCTTGTGGGTAAGGAGATTTTCCCCAAACAATTATTCTTTGTTTCAAATTCTTTCATCTGTGTTCAGGTTAGTAATGAGCAAAACATCACTGTCTGTGTTCAAACAACGTGTGTGGTTAGCAATATGCTATTGATTCTGCTGTGCATTACTGAAATACAGTGTGTAACTTCACCTTCCTCATTATCAGCTGTATAAAGTCTATAGAAATGACTTTTTTTTTCCCAATGCAAAATACAAAACCGATGAAACCTGTCTTGATGACTACCGAAGGGACTGTGACAATTGCTTGCTTGACAAAATTGACCCACTAATAATTTAGTTTGGAATTATTCTAAGCATAGGCTGAAAAGTGATTTGGAGTAGTTTCTTAAATGAAGAATGACTACTGAACAAGTGTCTCACAAATTCATGGGATTTTGTTTAATCCAGCTCCATTTACAAACATTTTTTGTTCAAGTCCCAATTCCCCACTTGGGAGAATGAGTATGTCTGTGTTCAAAAGCCAAACCCAAAGCCTATCTATTTCTGATGTTTGTGTACCTATTTTTAATAAGGCTAAATGGGACTTTATTCATGGTTACTCTGAGTTGTTCGGCTGTGCCTTGTGATAGGAACAGCATGGAGCAAGGTCCCATCCAGGAGATTCTCAGGGGAAGTAGTGTTGATTTTCTGAGTCCGGGCACGTGTCCTGGCTACCAGGCAGAAGTAGCTTGCTATGGCCCGTGGTTGGAGCGGGATGTCGTCCTGCAGTATTTCAGCTCTTTTCTCATCCTGGATCCTATCTGCAGTGTGCGTAATCCTGAAGCACTTTTCCACAGGAGAGGGGCTCTGGACCATGAAGACTAGATCCATACCCTCTTTAAAATAGAAATAAATTAGTTTTGGAGCAGCGGAAGCTGAGGGAAGAGGAAGGTGAAAGTTTAACATTCCTGATCGGGAGTAGGGGGGGGGGGATTCTTGGGTTTTTTAACACAGCATTTTGGACTTCTCTCATCCTTAAAAGGTGAAGATAACACCCTTCATAAACACAGAGACTGGGAATTCCTTTTTTTCACCCACAGAATTTGTGGTGTCTAATGAGCATGTTTTTACTAAAAAGCAGTAGTTTGTCTTTGAAACTGTTTCAGCTCCAGATAAATAATCCCACTACACCATGTAAACCATGTTGAACCATGTATTTCTATTGCTCAGCATGTTGTAAGGTTAACGTACATGGTGTTTTTTCACACAAGAGTGGCGCTGTACCATCTGCAAGAAAAGAGCTGTTGGTGCCATAATCAGATGCCTCCCCACCAAATATAATGGAATTAACATTTTAATGAGGGATTTACCTGCGGTAGTTGGAAATTAGAACGGCTTCCTAATCCCCGTGACAATGGAGTAACTGTTCTCTGACCGTTCATATTATTACTCTTTTAAGTTTGGAGCCCCTCCTTATCTCCAGAGGGCCGTGAGCATGCATATCCACAACACGTGTGCTCCTTCCCCTGCACTGTCAGGGGATGAATAGGCAAGCCCTAACAGTGGGTGTGCTTCGTGCAGCCCAACAACCCCTAACCAACGAGTCTCAAAAAAATCCGTATGGTTACATGTGGCCCATAGAATTAATGCTTCATCATCCAGATTTAATGAGGTTATAAAATAAAAGCAGCTAGTAAAGAAAGTGTCACAGACAAATAACAGGTCAGAATTTGCTCTCCTTACTCCCACACAATGGAAAGTTGCAATCGCTATTCTTAAACATGTCAGTGCTGTTAAATTCCTGTGGATTAAATTGCTTTTAATTTGGCTTTAGATATTTATGTACTGTTTTCTGAGTAGTGCCATGCTGATTCACTGCGTAGTAAGAACAGACCCAATCATGGACCTGGTATTTCTGTTAGAAATTCTTGAAAATTATTTATTGATTTTGCAGATGTTTGTCTGTTAGGATTCGTATGTATGTACGTGTGTGGCTGTTGAAACTTTATTCTACTAAATTACAGGCTTTCTCAAAAAATAAGCAAATTGCCCCTATGAACTAAAAAAGGGTGAAGTGACTTCCATGGCTGTCGTAAACTTTCAGCATCTTAAATACAGCAGCTGGTTTATTTCAGTCAGTTTATTCCGAATTACTTTAAAAAAGGCTCCAGCCATGAACTATTCCCTACAGCCTTATTACAAATCCTATAATATTACTTCAAAGGAGCAAAAATGTTTCACCTCCTCAGATCCTCTCCCTTTGCCTTCTTTGGCTAGGCCCTTTTATTTTTTTGCTACCTTTAGGGCAATTCATGCTGTTAAAATGAAAATGTAAATTATTATGTTTGCACAGAATGAGCTGTAAAGTAGTACAGCTTAACACATGTGCACGTGTTTATTATCTGTTTTTCATGACAGAACCCAGTTACTATACAGGCTGCCCTTAATTATTGGTGTGAAGGGATTATTCTCCTTGCAGCCACCATCACCTGATCTTGGGAACCTCTGGGGTCAGCATTAAAAATCTGCAGCCAAAAACCCCACAGTGCAGAAGCTTTTAATTGTTGTTATTTTTATTGGGGGCATGGGGGAGCCTGTAATGTACATTTAGCATGGACGGGAAGGAGCATTTACAAGATTTTTAACCAACAGCAATATACAGCCAATTACTTTTTGTTTTACTTGCAAGTAATTCTGTAATCATCAGGCCCTTGAAGGAAACACAGTCGGCATTTAACGCCACGCACACGCAGCCCTTGTGTTAAGGGCATGGCTCTTAGTTTGCATTGTTTTCGAGGCAATTAGGTTGGGAACTCAGTTTTATCATTTCTTTGTCAATTCTGAGGCCAATAAATCCCCATAAAATTTATTATTTTTTTTTACGTACACTTGGGATTGTTTGACAAAACAATGGCGTGCTCTAACTAACGGTCCGAAGGTATTTTTTTTCCCATCTGTGTAACCTCAGCAAAAAAGGTTTAACTGTTCTAGCAGTCGACAAATTGATGCAGTATAATAATGCCAAGCTGGAGAGGATATTCCTGAGCGGGTTAAGGCAGCGCTTGTAGGAGGAGTTAATATCTTTTACAAGACCAGCTGGTACAGTTAGCAAAAGTTTGAATACTTGTTCAGGAATGCAGGTTTTGTGTCAGAAGCAGAAAACTTCAAGCTGGAGGTAATGGTTATTTCACTTTTTGTTAACAAACGGTCTTTGTGCTCCAAAATGAACACAGAGGCGGGCACACAAGGTACTGGGTACAAGCACAAGCAGGGCCTTGAGCCGGGGAGGAGGAATGAGGCTGTGCTTTGCCTTCAGCATCTTTGCTGGAGAGAAAGGTTGGGAATTATCATGTGTTCCTCTGACCCCCAGTCCTGCTGGAGGAAGAGATGTGGAGAGCTTGAAACTGCCCTTAAAATCCTTCAGTCATTTGAACTAGTGCTTGCCCCGGGCAAACAGAACAATCCCTGGCCAGGAAACCATAGAGGGGGGCAAAATAATAACATGGATGTTAGGGTAACGGAGCACTAGAACCAGACTTCAAAAAGAACAACTGGCTGCCATCCTTGTATGTACTAGCAGAGGGATTGAGGCAGAGGTGCATTTGTTCACGTATAATTTTCCTTGCTTTTACATCTCCTTGGAGGATTCGGAAAGAAAAAGGTTGAGTTAATATGCTCTCCTTAAAATATTCCTAAGAACTTTTCAGGTTGACTGTAGCATCACCCATTTTGTTCCTTGCCTCTTTGTTGTTACCTTGAAAGGGACAATATAAGGCAGCATCTAAATGTAGCAAGCAGGGAGGGGTGGGTAGTATTTTAATGTTTGAAAAGCAGTTAAATATGGCAAGTGCAGATATATTTAAAATTGATTTTCAGATTTCTGTGCAACAACATTAGTGTCTCTGGTTTCACTCTATATTAAGATTCCTGAAGACCCATCAAAAGCGGCTTGATTTGAAGAAGCAGTATACCTTTTTCTTCTATTGATTTGTTTTCTACTGTCTCGTGAGCTTTCTTTAGAAAGATTAATTAAGTCTAAGTAACATTTTCTCTCTCTCTTTGTTTTTACACAGTAAAACTCCCAGGCCTGAGAACATATGTAGATCCGCATACATATGAGGATCCCAATCAAGCCGTGCATGAATTTGCCAAGGAACTAGATGCTTCTAATATATCCATTGATAAAGTAGTTGGAGCAGGTAATGACCATCAGATCTGTTGAATTAAAGATAGCTTTTTGCTGTATATACTGTTTTACGTCTTTGGGTTCATACTTGCGACTGGAAAGAAAATGTTCTAAAGTCTTCAAATTAGTAGGCCATATTCACAACTGACTTTGGTGCATATGAAAAGTTAAGGGCACACGCTTCTAATTTTTTCCCCAAAGAAAGCAGATAGCAAGACAGTTTTTCAAAGGACACCCTTCAGCCCACACTTGGACGCAGCACTGTTGGGAGTGAAAAGAGAGCTCAGCCTCACTTCCATATTTCTCTTTAAAATCTGTCAGCACAGAAAATGGTATCAGCTGCGAAGGCATTTTCTTTTTTTCCCTTAAAAGTACCGTTGACTGTTATGCCTTGGGTGAAACCGTAAACTCATTTCATACCAGTCACCGTGCATCCATCAGACTGCAATGACCTTTGGTCATCGGATTGATTTTGGTCACTGCTTTGGATTTGAATTATCGATTTAGGAGGAAAGGGTTGTCTGTCTGATAACTGATTGTCTGAGCCATACAGATGGCATAGATTGTTGGGTTTACAGAAAACAAACTGTCGAAATGAGCAGATTTTGTAGCAGAGGAGCAGATTACAGAAAGTCTCGTCACACTGAGTTGTCCATGTTGCAGTGCAGCGCGCAGTTCCTGACAAGATGCGTGCTCGTTCCTTGAAGTGAAGTGGCAGATTGTCTCGTTGAGTCAGAAGATCGTGAAGTGTTAGCTTTCCTGCTAAATTAAAACATTTGTGCGAAGTACTATTGATTTTTAATCCATTGAAAATTACTAGTTCTTTTATTATTGATTTTTTGCTTCTTTCTAAATTTACTGTTTGAAATAAAATCATGAGATGTGAGAGAGACAGACTCCTAGTGTACAGCAAAAGATTTTTATTTGGAAGAAAACTGTAGAACCAAGCTACTGTACTCAGTGCATCTCCTGAAGCACCCAGTGAAAAGGAACAGTATTCATTCTCTCTTACTGCAGATATTCAACTGCTCGTATGAAGTTAGGTTATTTTCTGCAAAGGTAGAATTTTTGTTCCTTGCTGGTTTTGATTTTGGCCCACAAGAGTGCACTGTTCTCCATCATCTTCAGTCAAGGCAGCAAAGCTCTGCTCACTGCACATAATAGAGAATTAATATGGGGATAGAGAAGGGGGTTACTGAAAAGCTAAGTCCAAGAACAGTATGTTTCCTTATAGGACTTTCCGGAGCCTTTGTTCACAAATGTAAGCTTTCTAAACTTGGGCTGTATGCAGTACATGAATCTAGAAAACAGATTGATAAGAATCAATGATATGTCATATTTTATAGCTCATTGTTCTAACCTATTTTTAATCATGAGAATGAGAGGTAAACCAAAATTTGCCAAGGGCGGCCTCTGAAAATGGAGGAAGAGTTTTCTGAGAGGCTTCAAAAAAGGGGTATGTCCTAAAAGAGTCGAGTAGTTTAAAAATAAGTCCCTTTGCTCCACTCCAATGAAAGTGACAGTGGGTTCCTGCAGGTCCTCTACCCTGAAGCTTGGACTCAAGATATAATAAAGCCATTTGTTGGAGACCATGACTCAGCTTCGTGTAGCCTTAGCATTTCCCATTAGCAGTTGCCAGAGGTGCCAACAGGAATAGCCAGGCAGGGAAAAACAGCTGAAAAACCAGGCTACAGAGTGCTGGGAGCTTCCAAAATGCATTTGTAGCATCACTTTACGCTGCTGTCACATTCAGTGTGTGGTAGCTTTTGCGTTTGGAGCAAGTGCCTTCGAGGCTGCTTCTGCAGGAACACGTCTTTCCTCCCCAAAAGCAGAGAGGCATTTCCTGTTTCTTTCTTGAGTCAATGACTTATTTGACTGAATGACTTGGTCTTTTCATGCCCTTCTCCTGTACAAATTCAAGTGTGAATGAAATTATTAAAAGACAGTGATCTGAGAAGAAGGGATTTATTTAACTGCATTGAAATGTGACGTAAGTAATGAGACCTTCAAGTCAGGCAAGTAATCTTGATATTCAAAGGTACTTTTCCAAGTAGTTTTTCACAGCTTTAGCCAGAAGTCTCTGAGAACAGAGGGCAGCTCACATAGCTTTGAAAACATTACCCAAATGCAATAAGGAAATACTTTTGTCCAAAAGAACCTCAAGAAAAACACAAGGGATTTTAGTGGGAGGCTAAGCATAAGAAAACTGAGGTCAGGAGCCACTTTTTCAGATTTTTCTTTACAGTAATTCTTTCTTTTAAAACAACTCACTTGTTTTTATGGATCCAGTTCAGCAAACCACTTAAGAAGTTTAAATCCAACTGGATAGCAAGAGAATACTACAGAAAGTACTTTCTTGATTTGGGATAGATTTAAGTATGCGCTTTGCTGAACGCGAGAGCAAGCGTTTGCTTTTCTTTTAAAGTTTAAACATACTTGCAGCATAATAACATCTTGTTGATCGAAGTATTTCTAAAATTTAGAGGCTACCTGTCCATGAGGTTACTGTGAAGGTTTGCAGTGTCTCAGTGGGGGCTTGTAGAACATTGCCGAGGTTCATGAGGTTTACGAGACGTTCAGCTTGGGTGCCTCTCCAACTCTGAGGGAGTTCTGCGCTTAGCAGTACAATCATGATTTAGAACACAGCAAAGTAAAGGGAATAGCTAATTTTACAGAGTCATCTTTTACTTGTCCCCTGGGTCTAAATGCACAGCAAATGCCATTCACTGATGCACTAAGTAGCCTATTTAAAAAGAAATTAAGATCTCCTGAAGAGAGATCTTTATATCATGAACAGCCCTCCTAATAATATCTATTTGCTTTCCACATATAAATAGACATATCAGTCTGCAGGGCAGGTTATACAATGTTTATGTGTGTAGCATAATTAAAAATAAACACTTCAGAAGGGCTTTACATGAAAAGCCATCAACCTCATCTCTTAAAATTGGTGCCAAGTTTTCCACCTTCCAGCTCGAACACAAGTCCTTATTCGTCCTAAACAATATCTGATGATATCTGGTCCATTTCTTACTGGGACCATATAATGATGATTTTCAGGAAAAAGATGTAGTATAACTGCATGTCGCCATGGATGTTGACCAGATAGACTTACGTAGCGTCCATACTGCCCGGTATGTGAAAGAACAAGAGGTTAACGTAGCTGAGCTGCCCAGTGAGCTTTTTCCAGTGAAACTGTTGTCCAAGAAAGTAAACCCATTTTATATTGATGGACAACAGTAAGCTCCATTGCTATGAAGGGTCCAACTTTTAGTCTGTTGCAGCATCCACTGGCCTCGAGGCACTTGTGGAATCCAATTAATCACCCAAGTTCTAAATTGTGCAGCCATGGCTAAATGGGACTGTGTTGATGGACATTAGCCGTAACCTTTTCCTTCCCAAAAGTCAAACAAATATCAGATATACGATTCAGGTCAGAAATGAAGGATGGATTGCTGGACTGCTTGCTGAAATCATAGCTACATTCTCCATTGACAGTAACTGAACAATAGTTTTAAGAGATTAGCTTGTTACAGTTTTTTGGACGATTAAAACATGGAGAAAAGGGAATATGAAACTGCACATTACAGGGTTTATTTCAAGCACTTTTTTCCCCTCCTTTCTGCTTTCAAGATGTGGTTTGGTCTTCCTCTGTGGTACTCCGACAGTATTGAGCTGGGGTTAGTATTTGAACTGAAGCGGTGTTTGCTCTTGGTAAAGTATACTGGTAATTTTGGCTTGCAGAGGTTTAATATTTTTAATTAAGAAGTCTGAACAGCACTCAACACCCAGTAGTTGCTAGTAATACATTAAAAGCACAGTACCATGCCTAGAGGATGAAGCAGCTCAGCAGCAGCTGGTGATAAGATCACTTCTATGTTGTTGACTCACACCTAGCCTGGGTTAGCAACAGAGAAAAGGTCAAAAGGTCATTGCCCTATGACACATTTGTTCAGCTTTTTTGGTTAAATTGGCTGTCTAACAGAGAAACCTTAGAAAATAAAGCTGAAAAGTGACCTCAAGAGGTCATTAAGTCCACACCTTTGCCCAAACCAGAACTCATTAGGTACCATTCTTGACAGATGCTTATTCTTTACAATCTCTAAGATAAAAGAGTTTATAGCCTCCCTAAAAAAATCTTTTGTACTGTCCAAGTGTCCTTACTTTAGAATTATTTTCCTGATCTAACTGACCTTTATTGTAATTTGCAACTATTCTTTGGTTTGCCTCTTGTGTGTAGAAAAAGGAATTGGAGTCCATCCTATTTATAACCGTAACTTTGATAAGTCCAAACTGTTGTCATGTGTCTCTCTTCGCATTCCTTGTTGTTTGTAAATACCACCAATTCCTTGAGCTTTGAACATGAACACACAGCCCTTAACTTTTAAGATCCCAGTCATTGTTATTACACCTTTTATCATTCCCGAATTGCAGTGCCACAGACGCGACATGGACTCTAATGCCAGCCATAGCAGTGGCAGGTCGATGAAAGAATAATTTCAGTTTGCAGATAAACGGGCTGAATGTAATACCTAAAATGAATCCCACGTGGCATCACATCTGAAGTCAATGGTGAAGGGTTGTCAATCCATCGCACATTACTGATCACTGAATCTATGAAAAGCAACGTGATTTAAATTTGCCTATTAAAAATATCTTTCTTAATGCGGGTTTTGGTCATTTTTAGTTTTCACAGATGTTGCTTAATGTAAACAATCAGCTGCAGAGATAAATAAAGAATCATTGCGGATAAATGAGCTCCAAGAGCCTTTGCTCTTTAGAGGCACAGTAATGCTATTGTGTTTAGCATTGTTACACATTAAGTTGGGAAAAGCTCACATATGTAAGTAGTATAATTACCCTTTCCATGATGTTTCAGAGACAAATAAAAACAAAATTCCCAGTCTGCATAAGAATGATGCCAGCTAGATTTAGTTTTATAGGGTTTGTTTGTTTCCAAGTCAAACTTTCTATACAAGGCAACTTGACAAAATATGGCCTATGAGGGGCTATTTATATTTAGATCTCGTGTATTTTGACAAAAGAACCTGATTAGGCATGTACTGTTAGAAAATGAGTGTTAAGGCCCTCCAGCAACACCCTCTAGTTTCTTGAAAGAAAAAAACTCACAAAGCAAAACACCTTTCTTTCCTTCTCTGTTCAGTAAAGCATTTTCCTTGTCTTTAAATACAAATAATCATGTGGGGTAATTCTTGCCATCATATTTCTTCTATATTTTATCCATTCTCTGGTTTTATTGTATTTTTCATTATTTCAATTATTTTGTCATTAAAACAAGGAGACAAAAAGTTGCTATGGTAATTTTGGCTGGAATGTTGTATGTGCAGTTTATTATATTCTATGAAATCTAAGATGGGGGTTGGATAATTGGGAATAAAAAGTCAGTTGCTGCTCAAATGTTTTTTAAGATACTGAAACTTCCTTATATGCTTTATGTAATCATTAGGTAAATACAGAAATTTTCAAGTGAGATGTTTTCTTCCAGCAATTTGTCAACATATTCAATACTTGCTCACTTGAATGCAAAGATAACTTTCCCTGTGCAGTTGTCTTGGATATTACATAGCAAAGGATAAACCACCTTGTATAAACATAAACATGTAGTGATATCTGCCATTTTCTATTCAGGGATGTCACACAATATACAGTGGGCACTATATTCGTGGTGGACTATCAAGTTCTGCAGTCCCATAGTGACAGTATATATTTGCATGATCAGATCCATCTGAATAATGATAGAATAAAAATAATCTGTATGGATTTCTTTTTTGCTTTGCAGCTGTTTAGACAAATTCTTTTGTTATGGATTAACTTCTACTTTAATTGAAATAAATACAATAATTGGGAACTGTACTGTCTTTGTATGGCAGAAACGAAGACTATAATGTTCACAAGGATGCACGACTATACTGATACTTCTGCATTAATCAGTTAGCCCTCCTATTATTGTCTCAAAGTGCATCATCAACTGAAACAAAAAGGGAATTTTCTGGTGAGATTTATGCATTCCTCTGTAGTCACCTGGTTATGCAGTGTAAATAAGTGACATTATCCAATTTGACAGCTGGAGAGCCCAAGAAATGGTAAGTAGTTGTCCAAAGGCCTCCTTTGGAGCTTTGGTCTGTGGCCCACCAGTAAACATCACGCTTCAGGGACTTTTTGCTGAACGCTAAGCCTTCTTTCTTAAATCCCTATGAAATAACTACATTTCATCTTTTTTTATTTTTCCCCTTTTTTAGGGGAATTTGGAGAAGTGTGCAGTGGGCGCCTAAAGCTGCCTTCTAAAAAGGAAATTTCAGTGGCTATCAAAACCCTGAAGGTTGGCTACACAGAAAAACAGAGGCGGGACTTCCTGGGAGAAGCAAGCATCATGGGACAGTTTGACCACCCTAATATCATTCGATTAGAGGGAGTCGTCACTAAAAGTAAGATATGACGGGGGCATCTGTTTTGCATGGGGAGTGTCACGGGAGGTCCCTTCCACCCTAAATTGTTCTGTGATTCTCCGATCTTTCAAGGAAGAGCAAAAGCAAGTAAAAAAAAAAGAATCTACATTTATGCTTTGCAAACCCTTCCAGAAACATTTGTGTTATAACCCTGTTAATACGTACCAAATATCCTTCAAAAGGGAGAACAGCAGAAACACGTAGCTTGGCTTTTGCAGTGTATATTGTATTTCCTCAAAAGCAGGAAAAAAATTACCCACGTGCAAGCACCAGCTAAACCCGCAGTGATGGATCCGGTGAAGAATGGTGTCGGAGGCAATTGCCCGCAGTGCAGCTGCAGGACCTTCACTGCCTTGCTGCACTCAGGCTGCCGAGAACTGAAAAACCATACCACAGGTTAATGAGATGGGAAAAATTGGGAAATAAAAATGATCTGCTTGAAAAAAAATCTGAAGAACATGGA
>NW_009260608.1:1558444-1610167 GCF_000687185.1 Egretta garzetta
ACAAATTGCTACAAAGTGGCCGAGAGGTGCTTGCTGATAATCTGTTAGGAGTCATGGAGTCTGATGTCCTAAGGTTTCCTAATTGCACTGAAGCAGTATGTTCTGCTTTCAAGCAAATCGTTAGATTTTATCATTAGTGCAAATTAATGAACAGCCTAGAACAGCCTACCTGGCTATAGCAACTGATACTAGCACATTAATAAATAAGTCCAAACTTTTCCTATATGGTTTTCATGCAGGGAAAATACTCCATGTGATAATCAGTACATACTGTTGTGAGGCATTTAAAGATCCTGATCCTCTGGAATTTATACCTCTTAGTAAAAAACTCAAAAAAATTCTCGGGGCTTTAAGCTCTTAGTTGTAAAATTGATTTTATTTCTTTGATAATATTTATGGTTTTACTAATAGACATTTTCTAAATCTGCCTTTGGGTGTTTTTGTTGTGGGTTTTGGTTTTTTGGTATTTTTTTTAAAGCATGTTTTTGTCTATGTTTATGATAATGAATCACCTTCTTGTTTTGAGACAAAAATATAACTGTGAAAACTCCATCCGTGCTCGGTACCTTCCTGGAAAAGTTACATATTTTGAAGAACCCTCTCTAGCTCCACTTTTGTTCAGATAACAGCAAGTTGTAACAGCATTCCTGAACGGTGGTGTCGGTCTTGGAGGTCCTACCTGGCTTTCCCGTGGCAGCCACAGTAGCCTCCTCAAAGCCACTCAGGGCCTGCATGCTCTTCTCCTTAGGAGCAGCTGGTGGGATTTGGTGCTGGTGATGCTGCCTCATTTAGGCAATGCTGTCTCTTGTTGCTTGTGCTGCTGGTTGTCCTCTGCCTTGAGGTGGAAAGACAGAAATAGTTAGTAGTAGAAAGGAGAAGTTGCGTGAAGCACCAAAACTGGCTTGTTCTGAGAGATGTAAATTCACAGACTTTCTAAATTTCCATTGCAACATAAGGTGACATGTTTAACAAAGTCCTGCAGTAGTTATTAGGTGGGAGATCAGTAGGATTTTACATAAGGTATTCTTAAAAAAAGTAATTCAGGAATTCTCTGAGATTTTCCAGGGGAGTGGAAAAAACCAGTAGCTTGTTTTCCTAGTTCATCCTAGAGGACTCTGCTGAGAAAGCAGCTCCTTGCCATTTCAGTGAACTGCTTGGAATGTGCTGAGGCCATTTCCAGTTTAACTGCGTAGAAGTATACCAAATACTTTCTTGTTAAGTAGATGGTTTTATTGGTTTGAAGGAATCTTGTTTTTAAAATTGCGTGATTCAAGGTTTCACAAACATGGACAAGCATGAAAGAATTTTATAGCTTACTGCAACAAATGATATGAAATAAAAAAAACAACAAGAATGTGTCTAAAAATAACTAGTGAAAGGTATGTAAAACCGTGTATGTTATGAAGAGACATAATTACAATAATAATGCTTTCTCTAGGTGTGATTCATGAAAGTCTGTTTTGCTGATTTAAATAACAAAGAAGTTAGGATTCAGCTTAGGTCTCTCAGTCCCATTAGGAGAGGACAGCCAGATCTACCTGTGGAAATCCAAGTTAACCCCCGCTTTTTAGTGGCACACACTTTGTACAGTCAGAATAACATTTGCAGTCCCAAAATTACTTGAAACGCAAGCATCAGCCTGTACACAGCTGAGCTAAAATCTGTTTTGTTACATTTTGTATTTCTGTGGCACTTGAGAAAATTATTTAAATAGCTGTGCATGCAGGAATTTGTGCATTGCTTTTGAACGTGCATTACTAATTCTGTCTCTATTCTGTATAAGTGACTATTACTAAGTTTGCTACTCAATTGTATTCACAGCAGACTGCTCGCTCTTTCGGGGGGGCTGGGAGTGCCAGCTGCCTATCACACTTAACGATGAGAGAGCAAGCTCTGAATATTCCCAGCTGAAGTCAATAAAAGCCTCAGGGATACAACACCCTCTCCAGATAGCTTAAATAAAGGAGTTGAGAAAACTTCTCTGGAACTATTTGTATCTGGTTTACTGGGTAAAATTATATGGCATAAGTGCAAGCAAAGCGAATCATTTATTTTCTTTAACATTCCGTAGGGTGATAAGAAGGACAAGAAGGTTGTGGGGTTTGTTTTCTTTAAAACAAACCCATATAGTGTAATAACAAACTACCAAGTGTTCATATTCTTCAGTGATAGCTATTAAATCACACTCAAAAGCGTTAGTTTATGTACAGTCAGTAGAGAGTCTGTGGAGCGCTTGTGGGATCACTCTCAATACAAGTAATGGAGGACAGACAGGCGATACGACCTTTTCTTCATTAACCAAATTCTTTTTGACCGGTGGCCCTTAGCGATGATCTAGCTTTTCATACTAAGGAGATCTTCTGAAGTAGCTCCTCACAACCGCAACTGTCGTCATCCCTGTCACGGCACCGTTTGGTATGAGATGCTGTCAAGCTGGGGTGGCTGTGGTTTGCCAGTGGGACAACCCACCGGCAGTGCGAAGGAGGTGCACCCACCAGATAAGACTTCAGTCCTTTGCTTCGCTGCAGAGTTGTTCCCCGGCTTCATGCCGATTTCTGTTCTGCGTTTTCGTGCTACGCCGGTCTCCCGGCCGCACTGGAGGCACTAGTCTTAATAACCAGCGCACATGTTCTGCTCAGTTTACTAATAATTTACAGCAATTTGTAGCCTGTTAGTATAATAAATTTCGGCAACACTGTTGACACAAGTTGTTATCGTGTATAAACGGCTGTGCTTTGATAAATGAATGCAGAATGTTCTTTTAGAAGTGCACCGTGTTGCTTCAGAGCATATGCTTCTGATTACGGACACGTTTCCGACGGAACGAGAGTGAAACCCTGCACTTGGGGCACTCTGAGTATGGGTGAGCAAGGCGGGAAGATGCTCTCTTAATAATTTGAAAGGCGTAGATTCTTACTCTAATTTCAGTCTTCTGATGCGTTCTGGTTTCAAAGTATGTGGATTTATCATGGAAAGTTTGAGACGGCCCCATCAGTGCGCTGGCCTTTACTTGAAAGATCCAGCGGCGTTTTCTGGGTGTTGCCAGAAATGCCTTTGGGCTAATGTTACGCGGGCGGTGTAAGTTAGGTACTTTTCCTTGCGCTGTGTATTTCTTGCTAACAAGAGTAAGCAAGCAATAGTTTGGGGTTTTTTTTCATATTTTACATTCTTGGGTCTTTTATCTGTACCATATCCTATATAATTCAAGATTAATGTTTTGGATAAAGAGTCCATTACCCATTAGTGTGGCTCCCACAGTATAACGCATCATTTGCACAGCAGAAAAAAGTTACTTTTACCCATTAATCCATGCAGAGGACAAAGGATTTTCTTCTCGTTATATTAAACTTATTCTTTGACATTAATATTTCTCTTCTACAAATTTGTATTTGTTAGAAGTTATATTTTCGGAAAACAAACAAAAAAGGAGTTGTTACCTTTTACTTTGCTTTTTTAATGGCTTTCTTGCTTTTAATTTTACTGGGTACCTTTTCCAAGCCTTGTCCTGTTCAATTTTAAAAGCTGAAATATCACCATGCCTGCTATACAATATGCAGGCCTTTGTCATGCATTTATGGTCAGATGCCTTCTTGTATTATATGTGAATTAATAATTCATCTCCTTAAATAACTCCATGCTCTTACCCACCTTTCTCTCTACCAGGAAGAGAAAATAAACAAAGCTTTAGAAAATATTATGAAATAATAAAATCCATATGGTGGCAAAATGTTAGCAGGGCAATGACCTTTGTCTGGAAACTCCACCATAATCACATTAATTTTTGCATTCATTTCTCTCCAACATGTCAGAGTTGCATATAAAATCTTGGTTATGTTACAAAATACCTTGGGGTAAAAAGAACAGTCTCACAAACTGATCTGAATCTGCACGGACAAGTTTTGAAAGATATTGGAGGCTTTTCAAGGATGCAGGGCTGTTTCTTTAGAGCATGTCGCTGCCCCATGGATGCAGCGTGTTCAGCCCCCCGGCCAAGTTGGGCTTGGAGGCAGGGCTGCCTGGGAAGAGGGCTAAACCCCCCAGCAGGGGAAGGTGGCTGTGTGTTTCTTTCCACTGCCTTGTAGTGCTTTTATCCTGCACTTTCCCTTCCTTCTCTATCCCTACCCTAAACATTTTCCTCGGCTTATGCTAGGAAAATACTGAACCTCTGCAGTTGAAACACACTGTAAATACCCACCTGAGGGAGAGATTTTTTTGCTATTGCCTCCATGTACGCTATTTAATCTCTCCTTTACCGTGGTATCTGAGGAACACATTGACTGTGGCCATGCAGTAGAGCACTGCTCCACAGTCCTCGCACCCCCGTTGTGCAGACCAGGACCTCTGTCTGTGCACCTCTGGAGAGAAACTACGACTCCCTCCACAGCAAGGTTCCCTTCCAGAGGGAACCTGGGGGGAAATGCGTGGCAGAATGCACCTCCTCCACTGCATAAATTCAGCAATTATACGAAGGATTATATTCAACGGTGATGGATAAGACACTGCACGCTGAAAGTGCGGGATGCTTCACTTTGTGTCTTGGGACTTGAGCTGCTAAAAATTGTATCCGTTTATGCTGCAATTAGTGTAATGCTCTTGATGTCAGTGAAATCACAGTTGTGTTGTGGACAGAGCTGGTTTTGCCCATGCATCTTTTGCTTTCTTTCTAAATGTAAAATTGTCCTTGGGATTTGGAAGATTTGGGCACGTTTCTGAAATGCCTGCTTTTACTGATCATTATGTATTCGTTTTAAATGCCTGACCCCTGTAATATATTTGCAGGTAAACCAGTTATGATTGTTACTGAGTACATGGAAAATGGCTCCTTGGACAGCTTCCTACGCGTAAGTGCAATAGAGAACTACATGGTGCAGGACTGGCTCTTGTTCTGAATTTGTTATGAATTCGCTGCCACTGTTCTCTGATTCATCGTCAGCTCTTGTTGCTTGATATCTCATTATTTCCATTGGGTTTTGTGTGCATTGTGGTGTGCTCAGGAAGCCAGGTAGGCATCTGCTAGCCCATTTTGACTGCTTGCAGTAAGGATTATTCCAAAATGAAGACCATTTTTGTTCTATTAGTATGTCACATCAATAAAAAAACAAAACAAACCAGCATTTTGGCACACAAAAATGGAAATCGTTTTTCTGAGGGCTGAATTACTACTGTAATGCAGTTATGCTTATGGGTTGGCAGGCTGTATGTCTTACCAAGCGATTTCCAAAGTGAATGGATTTGTGGAAATTTTATCAGTAAACAAATAGTACTGAGCCAAGAGCTGTTTCCCTGAATGTGAAAAGTTTAGGGAATAACCCCATACCTGAGGGCGTTTGAAATGTTTTGCTAGCAAACTTTATTGGCCTGTTTTCTCTCCCCAGCCTTAGACATACCTATACGGTTGTTGATTTATCTTTGTTTTCTGTCAAAGCTGGTAGCAAGCCTAAAAAAATCTGAATGCTCCCTGTGTCACCACGATTTACTTGTGGCAAAACAAGAAGTGTAGCAGAAATGAAATCCCATCTGAGGGGAAACACTAGTTTAATTTTAATTTGTTAGAGCACACTCAGCTGTGGCTGGGAGACTGCTTTGGTTCTGCCATGGTTGAATGACATTATCCCCCAAATTCATAACACTGAACTAGACGTTTAACCACAAAAGGGGATATATTGTCAACCTTAGTCTCAGTATGTACTATATATGTTATGATGTCCACTGGAGCATGTAAAATACATATAAATAATGTGTCAGTATATCTGAATGAAATATATCGGTACTGAGCTGTATGTATTTTGTTTAGGCTAAAAATCCTTGAAGAAAGCTCTGAGGAAAGGAGAATAATTTCTGACTGTACAAAACAGTTGTTCATCTTGTTCGTTCATTTGAGTGTGGGTTTTTTGGGTCATTGTTTTTGGTTTTTTTGTTTTATGTGTTTTGGTGGTTTTTTTTTTTTTACTACTGTTATGTGGAATCATAGATAAGAACCTTGTGACTCATTAATATCACAGGCAACCCAGGCCACATAACCTTTTTTATAAATGCCTTTTAAAACTCTTTAGTTTGCTTTCCTTATGGCCATTGAAAGGCTATCTCAGCATCTCATTCCTTTTGTGGTTAGAAACTTTCTTCTGATTTCTAGCTAAATTTTTCCAGGGCCTATGTAGATCCTTTTGCGTTGACTTTAGTTAAGGAAGGTTTCATAACAGGGAACTGCTACGAGTCTTTCATAATAATTTCTTCATGAAAGGGAATTCTTTAAGCATCTGTTGTGCCATATATTGGTCTAATGTTTACGGTGCTAATATCACTCCTAAGTATATTAATCAAGAATGAAATGAATGCAATCAGTCTTGCAGACTGATTCGTGTGAGCTCACCCCACATGGCAGAGCCAGCTCCCATGTATTTAATAAAATTCTGGAAGAAGCAATAGGAAGAGCTGGAAAGCTGCCCATGACGATACGTTTACAGCACTGCTGGATTCATGTGAGAGCTGCACTAGGGTATACTGTTGTCCTGTCGTCTACGTATCTATATATCAATATCAAAGCTAGATATTAACAGCATTAGTAAGAGCTGGGAGATTTAAAACACGTGTCTAAAAGCAGGTAATTAGAAATGTATGCAACTGTTGGTTTCTAGGCTAAGTCACAGTGTGTTTAAGTGATTTTTCTGTTCCTGAAGTTGAGGAAAATTTTGAGGAATGAGTTTAAATGTAATGGAATTTGGAAGTCACTGAATTGGATCAGCAGTAGCTTTTGTTAGAAAAAATGCTTGTGTAATAAAAAAACTTTCATTAGTCCACTGGTAAGGCTGGGATTTTCACTAATAATTCCTATGGCCTTTCAGGGAAGTTGGACATCTGTTTCCCTAGTGTCCTGACACTCCAGTCTCATGAGCACACGCAACTTAGATTTGCATGCCGTTTTCACACAGGTCTCATCTAAGAAATTAAAATTCTCATGACAGCAAGAACGGGAAAACTGAATTTTTATCTGAATTGAAAATCTGTTCCCTTCCCTCAGCTGATTGGGAGATTATCCTCCACAGATCAAAGCAGTTCCGTGTGTGGCATTTAAATCACGACCCCTGACTCACAAGCTCTTCACTTGAGGAGCTTCTGGGGTCTTTATCAAAAATGCTGTGCAAGGAGGAACATGAACAGTCTCTGAAATGACATTTCAAATGTTTTCCAGAAACATGATGCCCAGTTCACAGTCATCCAGCTAGTAGGCATGCTTCGGGGGATCGCATCTGGCATGAAATATTTGTCGGATATGGGTTATGTCCATCGAGATCTAGCTGCTCGTAATATCCTCATCAATAGTAACTTGGTATGCAAAGTCTCAGATTTTGGTCTCTCTCGTGTACTGGAAGATGACCCAGAAGCTGCTTACACCACAAGGGTGAGTTTCTGTGTTTGTTTATCCCTTTAAAATGCTTGTTGGTTGTGACAAAGTTAGGCTGAAATCTGAGGGAGTCCCCTGAGGCTGACACTCTGTGTTGGAGAGGCCATCCCGTCTTGCATGCCCAGAGATGTTCAGTAAACTTATCACAGCTACTTTTTAATTCATGTCTCAGAGAAGATAGAAGGCAAAAAATATGGTTTCTGTTGGTAGATTATTTTTCTTAAAAGTATGCAAAATTTATGGTTCAGTTTCTTTTTGCTGTGTGTATAAAGGAGTGAATATCACAATTCAGGCCTGGGTTGGTTTGGCACACAATACTGTAAGATTTCATACGTGCTTTGGGCAGGTTTTGTTACACTGCTGATTTAGCTCTCACCTGGTAAAAAAAAAAAAGTCCTACCCAGCAATAATTATTTTTTTTTTAACTTTTTTTGTCGTCTAGTATGATGGGACATATGTCTGATTGGAGCATACTGATATCACTGTTCTGCAATGATGTATCAGTTATATACCCGCTGTTGTACCCCTAAATGAGTAAAAAGTTGTAAAACAAAAAAAGAAATCTTGCTTAACAATGCAATAAACTTCCCGTGCTTTCTCCTTCTTGGATCATATACACAAAGTGGTACCCGTCTTTCAGAGATGTAATGATATTAAGGAGGAGACTTAACCTCTGACTGTTTCGTTCTGAGGTGAAGAAGCTTTTATCAGATAGGGGACTGCCCATAGTGCAGGCTGCTGCTTGTTTCTTTCCTGGATTTCACCCTGCCTGAAAAGCTACCTGGAAGCTATGCTGTTGGCTTAGAGCCTTAGAAAAGCCAGAGTGTCTTCTAAGCGCGGCTGTGCTGCACCCCTTGTTCTCACTTGAATAATGCTTCTGTTTTATTGTGGAAACCTTGAAGGCATACATTTAGCTTTGTGTATGTAGATATTACACTGGGATGTCTTCTGGTTGCTCACTTTAATCCTTTTGCAAGTGGATTTTATTAACTTGAGAAAAACTGCCATTAATCTATCTCCAGTATCTTAGTCAAGTGTAATTTGCAAGGATGCCTAGTAATCGTCTCCTCTTCACTGTAAAAACCAGATTAAAGTAGAATGTATGAACAAAACCTTAATGGGGTTTTTCTAGGGCTTCCTTCATTCCTGATCACTGACAGGAGCAATCAATTATTGTGGTAGTTTGCATTCTACCTTCTTCATGATTGAAGTAAAATAACGTGACAAATGAGTAAAGAAATCCTAGCTGTTTTCTTACACATTATATACACATACATTTATAGATACATATTTGTCAATCATACCTTCATAACTTACCAGGCATAAAGACACTATTCTTTACTTGACCTTTCAGTGCTTTCTTTGACCTCTGATAAGCTTTTGTGTGTTGTTAGAAATATGCAATATACACCACTTTAGAAAACTGTCTGCCGAGATCTCTCACGGTTAATATAAAGAGATGTTAGCAGGAGAAGGCAGTTTTCATGCTCAGTATAGGTGCAGCATTCGTAAGTAATTATCAATATAATGCAAGAGTTCCTCAAGACAAAATTGTCTGTAGTTCAGCCAGAGTCAGATTGCTTGGTCAGATGCTTGCCTGCCCTCTTCTTAAAAACTCCTGTGAAAGTAATGGGTGTTAGTGTCTCCGAGGTAAACAGTTTTAGGTATGGTATTTATCTAGTCTCATATTTAACCTCCCTCCCCCAGGACGTACGCTTGCAAGCTGAGGCAATTACTCTGTGTCCTACCACTACTGCCCATAGGCGGGTGATCGATCTCTCCTTTAAAGCAGCTGCTTACATGCATGGAGATTGCTGTCCTCTTCACACACATGCCCTCCATTCTTTTATTTTCCAAGGAATTTTTCCAGACTTACTCTTCTTGCTGGTCTCCTTCAAATTTTAATCAACTTAACTACATTTTCCTTAAATGTGATGCCTCAAATGGGATACTAATCCCCATCACCAAGCAGAGCATATTTATCTCATGTTTCTTTACACATGCCCTTTCTGTTAATATCTCCATGGGTGAGAAGTCTCTGTCTCTCCTTCCACCCCCAACACAGCTTTGCCACATGGTTGGCTCATGTTCTGCTTGGATACGTAACCTCTGCCAGGCTTCAAAATTCCACGCTCTTATTCCAAAACTCATCTGGACCTGCAAACTATAGTTTAGTAATGGGGTTTTTTGTATTTACGTAAAGAGCTGAAGAAACCTTTGAGTCCTAGTTAACTTAGATGAAAAAGTTGTAGAGGGAGGAAAAAGTAGCTCCCCATCAAACTGCATAGCATACAGCTTTATAAGGGAAGCACGCTTCCCTGAAAATGAAGCAAACGTCAGTGACTTTTATCCGTGGGTGAGCTAGGACACACCAGGGTGCACAGGGGGTCAGTGTTTCTGGCCAGTGTTACATGTGAAGTTGCTATGGCCAAATGCAGTGTTGATTTTTACTTTTTTTTTTTTTTTTCCTTCCTCTTCTTCTGCCACCTGTTTTCTAAGCCTACCCACCTATTTGCATTTAGATAGTGAAATCTGATGGAAAGAAACTATTTTGTAAAGTGTAATCATCTGTGTTCAGTAAACTCCATCTGGCATTTATGGCGCATATGCAGACTGCTGCAGGAAGATGCTCAGAAAATTAAAACCTTCAAATACAACCTAGGACAAATCTAATTTTCTTCAAACACAGTTGCTGACTATACCTCTGCCACATCTTGACTCTGTGAGAAGGACAAGGCTATTTGCTACTTGTCTTTTTGCTCAAGTTTCCTTTGAAGTGAATCTTGTATACGTGTCCAGGTAGTGTGTCCCTGGAGTATATTTGATCCCCACCTTAAACAACTGGGACCATGAGTGTGAAACAGGGCTCCTGTCCACTGGAAGAAAGCTGGGCAGTTTGTGTTCCTGCTGCTTAGTCGTATCACAAAACACAGGACCGTTCCCTAGGCTGCTCCTAGTGCATTTTACAGGCACTAATTATATGGTAAAACCGAGACAAAAATAGTGCCGCTTTTTAAAATAATGGCATCATCCCAAAAAATTTTATGCCTTTACAGCTAAAGGTTGACAACTACTCAGTAGGATCTTTGAAAAGACAAAAAAAAAATTAAAATCCAAGTTATAACCACAATTCCAAATGTTCAAACAGTAAAGAGTGCCTATTATATTAATGGGTAGAGACTTTTGCCTCCCCTCTGCCTCTTCCCACCCCCAGTTCTCCATTTAGTTTCAGTGGTACTAGGGAAATTCATAGAATTACCTGCAAAAATAGATGTTTTATCTATTTAGCCTCCTCTTCTACCCCTGTTTTACACCTGTAAATGTCAAAGCCTGAGAACAATTCCATTGCTTTAATTCGTAATTGCAATTTGGGATTGGTCTCCCCTCAAGAAGCCCTGTCAGCCCTTCAGGCTTTCAATAAACACCACTGATGGGGTGAAATTTTATGTTGTTCTGTTCTCAGAAGCTGCGTCTGAAGCTTTGCATAAAGGATATGAACATGTATCCTTTTATATATCAATAATATATGTATCCCTTGATATATCAATACATAATCTGTGACATTCATGCTATTGTACAAGAGCTCTGAAGGACAATGCAAAGATCCCAGGTGCGCATGTGAAATACAGGGAATCAAGAGTTGTAAGAAAACTTTGCTACCTGACAGGGTCATTTTTTTTTTTTACCTCCTGAATTCTTGTCACTGACTCAATACCACAAAAGGCCTTTGGCAGCCTGTGGTCTGCCTGCTTACAGAAGCAGAAGCCAGCATGTGAATTAGGCTGACTGAGTGTTTGGATTTTTTTTTTATTTTTTTTTTTTTTCACTGAGCCTTTGTGCCGGAGGGGATGTACTGTAATTATCTACGCGCTCTGTACCTATTCACTTTTAATCGAAAGGCCAAGATTGTGTTAAAATTGTCATTGTCAAATTGATCCTTTTTATTCTTATTATTTTTAGATGTCTGTATGACAAGTAGGTGGACTAATGACACAGTATGAAGTGGAAGTAAATTTAAACGATCACACATGTAGAGGGGCTGTAATTATGTCTCTCAAAAGCATAATATTTGGGTAATCAGCAGATGAACTTTGACTATTTAAATGCATAGTTGGATACATCACTGGTGTTCATGGCATTTGAATGTAAAACACAGTCCAGTTATTATACTTGCATGGATAACTTCTCATTAAATCTACATCACTTCAAAAAATACTGTGCCTTGATGGCAAGTGTGCTGGTAGCCTGTGCCCCCAGGTAACGGTGCCAGAGCAGGGCGGGCACGGCAGGGCACTGCTCCATGGTGTGCCATGGGGAAGGGCACGCAGGTCCTTTCTGCTACGCACACGCAGAAATTTGCCATGCTTCCTTCATTCCCTATGTATGCAAAAACATGGTAATACCGTCTGAATGTATTGAAAGGTGTGGTAAAAAAAAAGAAGAAAAAAACCCCGCAAATTCCCTCAGAGCAGTGCGCTGTTATCCTTTACCACTCAAGAAGGAGATAATGTCCAGATAAAATTAGTAAGGAATGAACAAGTAGCATCGGGTCATTTTCAGGTGCTTAAGAGGGTAAGCCAGGCTCATCTCACTCACATGAAACCATCTTGCGCTGTACCAGTAAGGTATCTCCCGAACTAGCCTAAGTCCTGATGTAATGAATTAATGTCAGGCTTTTACCTTCAGGTTTTCCTGCAAAGTTCTTCTGATAATTCTTTTAGGATCCATTTTTCTTGATTCTCCTCTCCCTACGCCTGTGGCTTTAGGTGCCTGTGGCAGTCACCCTGTAACAGATTATAAATCAGAATATTGGAATGGGTTATGAAGGCCTGGAAACAGCTGCCTTGTGCCAGAGTGCCAGACGCGCTGAAAATAAATTGAGGACTTCATTGACTTTAGATGAATTATGCTGAACGGCCAGATACTGTAGGAATCACAGCTCCATCTAGAGCGGATAAAACCTTCGGTTACTGCTGGCTCACTAATTTCAAACCCCAGGAGTGGTTCTCTGACCTAGACTGCCTGGGATTTTGGGCTGCAATAACAAACTCCCACAGTTTCTACTACTAATGCTTTCTTTCTACTCAAATAAGGCAGCTTCTTTGGCTTCATGATGAGCATGCCCTTAAAGGGAGACCATGACAAAAATATATAAAACCCTGTGTTTGTCTTCAGAAAGTAATCAGTAAATATATTACCAATAGTTAGTGATGCATGCACACGTAGATCTCTCTTTATAAGCATGTATCAAATAGATTTGGGCAATCCTTTTTCCTAGGCATATCTGTAATAATTTTTCATTTTGCAAGTTTGGCTTACATGTTCAGTCCTGATAGTACTAATTTTGAAGGGTAGGAGCCCAGTAATGCCAGCCAATAAAATTAAGAGTTTCAGATTTTCCAGTGGAGGATAGGCAACAGAGATAGCAGAGAAAGAAGATTAAATTGCGTGAAGGCCTAATGGACATACAATACATAATTTAAAAAAAAAGAAAAAACAAAAAAAAAAACAAAACCAACCAACCAAACAAAAACCAGGCAAGATTTCTTAGTACTTTCATCATAGCAGTTTGTAGAGCAGGTATCATTATACTCACTTAAAATATCAGGAGACTGGGGAAGCGGGGGGTAAAAATCAAGGGACAAGTAAAGAAACAAGTATGGGAACTTAGTTTTCCCAGCTCCAACTCTATGGTCTAGGAGGAAGTGTTTGGTTAAATTTACGCAAGTATCTTTGATCCTGGCAAAGAATATTGGAAAGAATATCCTGATTTCTGGCAGAGCAGAAAATTGAAGAGGTGACGTGTTCAAATGAGATGTGTATTTTTCAAAAACACTGGAAGTGAAAAGAGGTTTTTTAATTCTGAATGATCATGGGGTTTTAATTATAAAATAGGCTATTTGAATTACAGCAAGATTTTTAATGTTCGAAGGTAATGGCAATAGAAAACTATGCATTTAGTTTCATATGGCTTTTCATATTTTCTGCATATATTGATATTTGGACATCTGCTAAAATATGAAAGTTTCATGATCCTTTGGGGGGAATTGTTTTTGTGTTAAAATGCTTATTTGCCTAAAAGATATTTACCAGAACTTCTTTTTTTGCTGTTCTTGCTCTTAAATTATTCAAAAAATGAGTCAACAAAGTCCCTTTTTAAATACAAAGAGAAGATTGACATTTTTATGGCAAATTGGGGAGCAGAACAGCAAAATTAGAGTTTTACACTCTATTCAGTGGCAGTTGATTTCTTTTTTAGCTACATTTTAATACTCTCCTTATTTTTTTCTCATTTATGGTAATGGTACATGTATCTGTAGGCTGGCATAGTGTTACAGCTGAGACTTAGCAAAGAAAACTTACATCCTTGTGATGGAATCTGGGGTTGATGTACCTTCATTTTTCACTAAAACAAACAAAGCCAGAAGAACTTTGTTTCATTGAGTTTATAATCTTCCTTACCCTGCAATAAAGCAGTCCCAAAACGTTAGGAGACTAATTAACGTCATTTTCTGAAAATGTGTTTCTCCAGTTGTACAAATGACTTTTTCGATAAGATTATAAAGGTAAAGACCTTCCATCAAACATGATATTTCCTGCCCTTGCCTAAAGAGCTCATGTTCTAGCCACAAGCGCATTTTTCCATGTGACATCTGGCAATCATTTCTCTAGGGTTCGGCAAGAAGGGCTCCATTCTCATCTCTTAACATGAAATTAAAAGAGCGAGCCTGAAGCCACCCACAGAAACTCAGATTCTTTAGAGAGTAAGATTCTGTGTTTCACAGAACAAGCTATTATGTGGAGCAAGGAAAACAGCATAACTACTCCCTGCCTCAGGGGGCTTTCCCACGTGGCCCATCGGAGGTATACGTTCTGCCATGCCTCTGTTCGAAACGTAGCCAAAGCAATTGCTGGAGAATGGGGCCCAGCCTGGCTGCATCGCCACAAGCCCCCAGACATCACCTAGCTCTCTATTTCGACTTCTTTCTAATCCGATGGCGCAGTCTCTTTCCCAGCTGTGCTGATGCCTCCGGGCAGCAGAAGCCAGAGGAGGCTTGGGACTTGCCTGTGGTGGCAATGCTACTACTGGAAACAGCAAGGATCAACAGTTCCCTCTTTTACATCTCTATTTGGCCAGAAATTTTAAACATTTCACCTCGAACCAAATGCCAGTGTCGATCTGGCTCAGTCCCTGCTGGACACACTTGCCTGTGGGAGCGCTGGTGGGGGGATGGAGCTCTGAAGCCCCTGCCAGCCATGGGGAGTGGTGGTGGCCCCTCATGCCTGGGCTGCAGCAGCCACACATTCCTTTCCAGATGTGATCCACGGTCCACAGTGTTGGGTTTGATCTGCAAAAGTCCTTTGCAGTTTACATCTTGGGTAGCGTAGAGGCAGCTGCGATGGGCTGGGGTGGGCGAGCACCCTGCAGACAGGGTCGGTGTTTGTGCAAGTTTGGGATATGGCTTTCCCCCAGCATTGATGTTTCTTTATTGGAAATCAAAGTTCACTCTACTGTATGCGTAGAATAAAAGGTTGAAAAGGGGGATCGATTTCTTTATCATCCCCACATCTAAAAGTGTAAGTGGATTTGTTGTGAAAAGGCTAGGACACAGGAGAGCTTCCCGTGTTTCTTGGCTGTGCCTTGGACTCGCTGAGGGACCCTGGACATTTGTGAAGTGGGTCTGCTATTGCTTCTCTATAGAGTATGAGAAAATCAAAATCGTTGTTATGGTCTCGGTACCATTATGAAGCAGCACTGGAAATTGTGAATGAGCTTATGATGAATAGAAAATACAATGTACTTTCTGCGACTAAAGGACATAGTCATATAGATTTTTGCACGTTTGCAAGAGACGTCTGGCTTCTGTGATGAAACACTGGCTTGCAATACTGCTATTTATTTTGTGTGTCCTATTTGCTGGTTCACAAGTAATGTGGAAATTAAGCGTTTACCTAATTTTAAGGGTTGTGTGCAAAATGAAGGTTTGTCTTTTGGTTAAGGTAGGGAGTCTGCTGACTAGGATGGGATCCATAAAGAACGTATGCCAAGGCAGATTCCCTCCCTGACCTTTGTCAAGCCTCTAACACATACCTAGTGACATTTTGCAGGTCTAAACTGCAGCCTGAGGCTGCTTGTGTGCATTTTACTAATTTGACCTCTGGCATCAAATGGTGGCCATAATCAGCGGGAGGTGTTCACCTAACTACAATATTAATTGCAATGGTAGCTTCAATTCGTTTCAAGTTTACATTGTTTAATGATGGCTTGCTTGTCTTGTGACTGTAAAAAAATGTTTAAGATGCCCCAGATGGCATTTTTGCACTCTCCCCTCTGCACAGATGACCCCATCCGAATCTGTCTTTCTGTGACGGTCTCTGACGGCTCTGGGATGGGCAATTTGTGCATATGGTCACAGTCATTGCCTTGTGCAATTGGAGGCTCGGCGCTAGTGAAACAGAGCAATGACGTGGCCCTCGTTTTCCTTGAATGTCCTAGGAAACATGGGGTGAAAACATGGTGAAACTATGCAGGTTCCACATCAATAGGGAATTCAAATGAAACACCTTACAAATAGCCAAATCCAGCCCTCTTGTGCTGTGCAAAAGGATCTAGGATGTAAGCAAGGACCTCCTTAATGCTGTTGGACTGTCTTGCCAGTTCTAAACATTTTATAACTGAAAATCAACCATACTTATCTGTGCATGTTATGCTACACATACATATATGCACGCATATATATTTATATATCTGTGCATGCATACAATATGTATACTATACTATATATCTATGGCTTCAGTAGATTTTGCACTGTAAAGTATTTCGCGCAGTAAAGTGTACAAGATGCTTTCATGACAAATGGCAACAGCATTTTCCAGCTTATGCTGTCTTTTACACCAACATAATGTTAATTGAGAATCTCAGAGATAAAAATAAACAACCGTGCAAAATTATATTCACTGTATTACACTCAAATGGACTGTTTTATTTTGTTTTGCTCCTAGGGGGGCAAGATTCCGATCCGATGGACATCACCAGAAGCCATTGCGTATCGGAAGTTCACATCAGCCAGTGATGCGTGGAGCTATGGGATTGTTCTCTGGGAGGTGATGTCTTATGGAGAAAGACCATACTGGGAGATGTCCAACCAGGATGTGAGTATATTGTTAGCTGAGTTACCTTCTCAAATAAAGGATCAAGCTGTGAAAGGAAGTGAAGCATAATGAAGCCAGGTGGCTCTGAGTTTTTGACGTTGACATTGAGTAAGATGTAGAAACTAAAATCTCCAAATCTCCCCGGTCAAGTAAAAGTTCTAATGAACTTCACAAAAAGCCAACATCTTTATAGCAGGGTATTCTGGACCTCTGAAGGAACATATTAGAGAATTTTACCACGTTGGTGGTTTCCTGTAGGATGATTCAAACATTTCCACTGCAATGATGTCGTTGCCTCTTACGTTCCTTAGCTTATTGTTAGAAAACCCTCCTAAATTTCTGTTGATCCCTTTTAGTTCCACTTGTATAATATTCTATAGAAGTTTTCTGTAAATGTCAAATACACAGAATAAATAGCTCTTGGAGCTTGTGAAAAACAGAAACAAAGCATTTCTACTAAGAGTTTAATGAAACAAAAATGCTTCTGGAAGTAATCAATGGATAAAATAGAGAAGTAGAGCGATCCGATTAGAAGACTTCCAATACAGGCTTATTTGCAACATTAGTAAACTATCCAAGCCTGCAATCCAAATGATTAATGGATCTCTCCCGGGTTTTTTGTAAGCAGCGTAACATTTCCCCAAATAAGATTTTTTTAATATCTATTTTGGGTTCTTTTTCTGTTGTCTTATTAATCCTAGATTTATTCCACAGGAGTTACTCACAAACAGAATTTTTTGAAGTACAGTCACTAACACAAATAGATTTTCCAGTGGGTTGGTATATATCGTTACTAGCACTAAGTTAAAAGAAGTCGTTAACATAGTTGTAGTCAGGCATTCTCTATACTACTTAATGTGAAACAAGGAAAAAGAGATGAAAACTTCCTTTCAAATGAGTACCTCTGGAACCCAAGTCTCTGCGGAAGACTATGTATTTCTTTTAATTAGTCATGAATGTTTTTTCTATTGTTTGTGGAGATTAATGAATCGTGAGACCTTACCTGGAGTACTGTGTCCAGGTCTGGAGCCCTCAGCACACAAAGGACATGCAACTGTTGGAGCGGGTCCGGAGGAGGGCTACAAAAATGATCCGGGGGCTGGAGCACCTCTCCTATGAGGACAGGCTGAGGGAGTTAGGGTTGTTCAGTCTGGAGAAGAGAAGGCTGCGGGGAGACCTGATTGCGGCCTTTCAGTACCTAAAGGGGGCCTATAGGAAAGATGGAGAAAATCTTTTTAGCAGTGGCAGGACAAGGGGTAATGGTTTTAAACTGAAGCAGGGTAGGTTTAGACTAGATGTAAGGAAGAAGTTCTTTACAATGAGGGTGGTGAAACACTGGAACGGGTTGCCCAGAGAGGTGGTGGAGGCCCCATCCCTGGAAGCATTCAAGGCCAGGTTGGACGGGGCTCTGAGCAACCTGATCTAGTTAGCGGTGTCCCTGCTCACTGCAGGGGGGTTGGACTAGATGGCTTCTAGGGGTCCCTTCCAACCCCAACCATTCTATGATTCTATGATTCATACATAGGCTGATATACTAGTGGAATGCCCTTAATAATATCATGTTAAAATCAGAAACAAAAGGATTAACCTATTTATGTGCTTCTGCTTCATGGCTGCTTAAACCATGGACTGTTTTCTTATCCCTGTTCTGACTCAGGATAGTTTTTCCTGCTTTTGAATTAACTGATCCAGATAAAACGGAAAGATTAACAAAATATGGCTTTATCACTTTATAGCTATCATATATTAGAATACATTGGGGTTTTATTACTGGTGGATAGATACTGTAGGACTAATCAAGAGGTGTTATACTCTAGTGAAAAGGTTGTATTAAAAAGCTTCATAACAATGTAAATTCTGGGCTTTTTTTTTGTCAGTCTGGACAAATGATAAAAGAATTGGGCCTGCACTGCCTAGTATTGTGGTAAGTTTTAAAAATATTACCTGGCCCTGTGAGATCGCCCACAAGACCTTCTATCTATCAGTTCAGGACGTCCCGTGAGAGGGTAGGTTGGTTTTCTGCCGAGTTCAGCGTCCACCGGAGATCGTGGAAAGCGTCTGTTGCTAAGGGTGATCAGAGAGATAGTCAAGACCTTTTGAAGTGTGGCATAGTTAAGCAAGCGCCTTACTAACTGTAGCTTTTATTTATGGATTTAGTTCAATCAAGTGTGAATTTTGGAGATCCATTCTAGACTCTCACCTTCCTCAAAGTCACATACTGTATCTTAACTCCCCTTTCTCTATGCCTAATTTACTGCCTGGTTTACTTTGCAGATAAACTAGAGGCATTGCACGACAAGGCAATTAGTGAATAAACACATTTGTTTAAATACAGAATGTCCATGTTAATGTGGCTCGCAGAACCGATAAAACCAAGTTGATTTAAGTGTCTTTAAGTTTTCAAAAACTTTTATCCTTGTGCAGGTGATTAAGGCTGTTGATGAAGGGTACCGCTTGCCACCTCCTATGGACTGCCCAGCTGCCTTGTATCAGCTGATGCTGGACTGTTGGCAGAAAGACAGAAACAACAGACCCAAGTTTGAGCAGATTGTCAGCATCCTGGACAAACTGATTCGTAATCCCAGCAGTCTGAAAATAATCACCAATGCAGCGGCAAGGTGACATATTAGATCTTACTTTGCACATAAATAAATGTCTTTGATTTCTTCATTTTCCATAATTAGAATTTGTTTACTTTTTTCACCTGCTTCTTCAACTTTTAACCATAGCTGTTTGCAATCTTGAAGGCTAGAGAAAGCTTCCTGACTATCCCTTCGGGACAAGGATTTAATATTATTATTATTGTTATTAATTAATTGCTATTATTTATTCAAACTGTGAAAAGCTGTTATGCTAGGGTTATGAAACCCATTGTAAGATTGAGCAGAGGTTTGGGAGAAAACCACATATGGCAGATTTGGCCATCATCATCTTCCTTTTCCTTCTGACCTTATGTGGTGTTTTAAGTGCTTCGTGCTTCAGAGGTTACAGCTAGCCATATTCCAAAGTATCTTTCTGAACTGGGTCCAAACACATATCCCACATATCCTGCACTCTTATGCTCTGCTCTGACAAGTCACCTTAACTTTAATCACATGAATAATGATTTTGCTTTAAAAAACTTAAAAGTGCACTTACATTCCCTGTTAGATCAATGCCTTAACTAGGAATTAATTTCCAACCTGTGCAATATTCCTCATTGCATTAAAAACATTCATTTATAATCCTGGTTGTTCAACACACTCTAGAACATCACTATGATGAGATAAGAATTATCTCATTGAGAGGGAGTAACTGAAGAGTGTGTTGACACCTAAGGACATAATGAGGATGTGGTGAAATAAGAGCTTTAGTTACGTAGGGTTTATGTGAGTTGGTTTATATAATGCATAAAACATCACAGTCTTACTGAGGAAGAGAAGGCTGCCCTGGAGAAGAGAAGGCTGTGGGGAGACCTGCTTGCAGCCTTTCAGTACCTAAAGGGGGCCTATAGGAAAGATGGGGACAATCTTTTTAGCTGTGACAGGACAAGGGGTAATGGTTTTAAACTGAAGCAGGGTAGGTTTAGACTGGATATAAGGAAGAAATTCTTTACAGTGAGGATGGTGAAACACTGGATCGGGTTGCCCAGAGAGGCAGTGGAGGCCCCATCCCTGGAAGCATTCAAGGCCAGGTTGGACGGGGCTCTGAGCAACCTGATCCAGTTAGCGGTGTCCCTGCTCACTGCAGGGGGGTTGGACTAGATGGCCTCTAGGGGTCCTTTCCAACCCAAAACATTCTATGATTCTATGAAGTGATCTGAAAAGATGTAAAATTTCTTTTAGTGTGAATGCTAGTGTAAAATCCTCTGCAACGCAGGGTCAGGGAGAAACGCACTCTGCTGCTTCAGAGCCAGGTCTTGGAGAGGGTTTCAGTGGGCAAGAGACTGGAGTCTGACGTGAGGCAAGCTTCAAAAAGGAACACAGCAAAACATTCCTCTCAGACCTTTACTTGTAACGCAGCACACTTCTCGCCATAGCAATGGAATGGAAAGGCGCGGAAGGGAAGTGGAGCTAAGGTAGTGGGAAGAGCCCCATGGATACTGCATCCTGCTGTGCAGGTGACATGGACCTTGCCTCCTTTTTCCTGGCCCCTGGCACTGTGTTGCACCCTGAGCTTGCGGCTGGCCATCCTAATTACCTCCCATTGCCACTCCAGAGATGTGAAAAAGAAAGCAGAGATGGGGGGAGGAAAGCAGCCATACTGATGGGATTTGCTTTTAAAAATATATAATGAGAGAATACTGCTTGCATGGTAATTATCTTTCAGTAATTTAATTGGTGAGCATGTAACACATAGCAAACCAACATGCTTACCAAAGCAATTATTTCTGTTACCTTCCAGGTAACAGAAAACAAAACAAAACAAAAAAATTGTTGGAAATAAAAAACAATCTATTTAAACCTTCTTGGTCGAGCATATTTCTTCTAAAGATCTTGCACCCCCATTTGGCAAATGATTGGTGAAAGTAATTATTCTGTAGGGATAGACTGAAGCAATCTGCTGAATAGGGGAGTTGGGAATCACAACTATCATGTTTTGGTTTGGGGATTTGACTGCAGAAACCCGTGCTGCATGTTTTGCATTCCAAACAGAAGCAAAATGTTCCCTGTTCGCTGTTTTTCCAATTAGGGGGTTGAACCACAGCAGAGC
Organism: Egretta garzetta; assembly: GCF_000687185.1. Classification (NCBI taxonomy): domain Eukaryota; kingdom Metazoa; phylum Chordata; class Aves; order Pelecaniformes; family Ardeidae; genus Egretta; species Egretta garzetta. The sequence goes on from NW_009260608.1 coordinate 1,579,692, forward strand.
TGAAAACAGTGTTTCCACTTTACCTGTTCATAGCCGGTAAAAGCTGATACTCTCTAATGGAGACCAAATTTGGTCTGAGTGCTGCTTGCACCTGCTGGGCTCTGCACAGGAGCACCACAGTGTGCAGTATTGCTCTCTCCTGTCTCTCTCTTGCTCTCTTTGCTCCTGTTTCATTTTATGTTTTACTGGCACAGGCAGCAGCGGCTGCACATCGCCGTGCACAGCGCGGGGAAGGAGGGAGGCTGCTAACATGGTAGGAGACTTCTCACAGGTGCTTAGGTGAGCACTCGGTAAAATGCTCCTCATGGCAGGCTGCTGCTTCCTTGGCTTTCATGTGGAGCATATTTCTGAGGAGGGAAATGTCAAAGGTGATTTTTATTCCCTCCTTTCCAATTACCTTTCCGCTGCTGTGTCCTTGCACCCCTTGCATTCCCAAGCGGTGCAGTCTCTCTCCCTCTCTGCAGACAGGGGCTGTGGGGTCCGGGTGGTGGGCACACCGGCATGGGCGATTCCAAGCCCTTCCACTCTGGGAAGGCTTTTGTTGCAGTTCAGGGAACGTGTGATCCGTGATCTCTCCATCTCACTCTCCCCCTGTCGGTGTCTGCAGACCAACCCAGGCTCTCCTTAAACTTGAGTATGACTGAGAATTAGGTATGACAACACGAGGGGTGCTGGGCAGTCCTATGCAGATTTGGATATCCGTGATCACCCCCATGTAACCATTGCCAAAACCGACTAATCTCCAACCTCAGACCCGGCTGAAAAGCTGGAGCCAGCTCCAGACCCTCTTCGCGTCCTGCGGAGAGGCACGGCTGGCAGGCAATGTGTGCTCCTTCTGCAGCAGGAGCCGCTGGTGCTGCTGGCCCAGGGACTGAGCGCTGGAGGTCCTGCATCGCTTTCTGACAGACTGACAGAGAAAAATGAGAAGCCAGGCTTAAAATGGGTTTGGATCTTGCTGTAACCTTACGTGCAGAAATACGTAACTTTATACAAAAGGGCGGCGAGTCAGGGCAGCTCCTTGAGAGGGAGACCTACAGTGGATGGATCCCTGCCGGTGTCCTTGTACTGTCAGCAGCCGGGGAGGGACAGGCATCGCAGCAGAGGCAAAGCACTCTGCAATTCAGCCCTGAGGGCTCAGGGGATTGCATCGGCTCAAATGGCTGCTCTCAGATGTTATTTGAGCCTGTAGAGCTCCCGCAGCACCTCTCCTCGTACCCGTAATGAGCAATTAATCTAAATTATAGAGGTCCCAGCTCTCTTTTACCCATGTCTGTGGTGCTACTGGAAGAATGCTAAAGCTTTATGCCCACCATATGCTCGTAGGTGTTTAGAATACACTTGGTCAGGATAAACGTTTAACCTGCCGATGTCTCTTGCAGATGCAAAGCCTGTCTCTTCTTACAGTTTTTAGAGCTGATGTTTGTTTAAAATAGTCACAGCGCTGTTGTATCCTATTTGAAAGCACGTTGCTGGAGGTGCACAAGACATCCCTGTCCTCTGGTACATTACTGTTAACTGACTTCAACCAAAGGATGGGCCTGACTGTACGTCTGATTCCAAGCCGTATCCCGTGCACGTTTTATACCAATACCTCATAGGAATACAGGAGAGGAGTCAAAGCCTTCCCTTCTCTTATTTCCTTTTCAGTTTTCTATCCCATCTGACCGCTCCGTGGCATCTAATATTTTCTTGATACCCAAGAGGATGTTTTTATCCTTACTGATGTCTCTTTGCAGACCATTCTACGTGCTTGTGAGCCTTACGTTGACAAAAGCTTTTTGTAACCTCAGCACAGTGAAGGTTTCATTATACCTTTCCTGGTGTTTGTTGCGCTTCATCTCTAATTCCTGTGAAAATTCCTTTCCCATTCCTTGCAGAGAGTATGGCTGATTTCTTTCTTACCTGTCAAAATTCACTTTTTAATCGGGTGGCCACCTTGAGCTCTTGCTAACAAGACCAGCCGCAGGTTACGAGCACCTGGGTGTTTTGTGTCCTTACGGCTGCCTGGAGTTACCTAGCTCTGTAACGGGCTGTCGGAACAGAACTCTGTACAAAAAAAAAGTGGTACAAGTCATGCAGTTTTCTAAAGCACAACCTCATGATATTTTTATTTGATTTATGTCTTGCTGTTCTTTCCTGTTTTGTGAGCATTATGTTCATTTTTATAACAGAGTCCTTAGGTTGTTTGGATATCTTTAGGGTGGAAGTGAGTTCATAGTTCTTCCAGTTTTGATCGGGTTCATTATTTTTCTTCTTGAGCTTATTATTTTTTAGTCCACTGTGTATTACTTCACATTTGTGAACACTTCACGCAGATACAAAGCAGATGGAAAGTTTTCTAAACTTGAGTAGGAGAGACAGAATCGCTTCACCCACCTGCTAACCAGTTGGTGAGGCTGTGGTCTGAAAGGACTTACTAGTTGTTGTTTCACTCGTGTGGGGAAAAAAAAATGTAAGCCAAGAGTCACACAACTGGAAATACTTTGTATATGCTACAAATCTTAAATGGAAGCATAACACTTCATTTTCTTTATCTGTTTCTTTTTTTTTTTTTTCACTTGGTTATATTTCTGAATTTTTTTCTTATTTGTGTTTCTGATTCTGATCTTTTATATATATATGATAGCTCTCTAGAGTTACAATGTATATTGTTTTATGTACATGAATCTCACTCTTACACAGCCATTTAAAATGGAGTGTATAATTAGAAATATATTTCAAACATTTCTGTGTCCCCAAGTGAATTAAGCTGTTGGAGGATAGTGTGACCTTGATATGGGATGCAGGCAACCCGAGTTTTATGGCAGCTTTCCGACAGTTGCTGTGTATGTTCACATCTGTGATCTAGGTGCAACTAAAGTTACTTAGTCTTCGTGAACCTGCTATAAAACAAGAATAGCTGAGTTAATCCATAGCCTCGGCCAAGAAAAAGCATTTGAAAAAATTTTGAAAAATGCTTCTAATTCCAACACATTTTATTAGAAATTCTGAGTTTCTGCCAGGTCTGTGATTGATTTCAAAATTGGAAAGGAATCCACACAGAAAAATAAACTTCTTCTGTATTTGCTTTTATTTCTATATAACTTTTTTGTTAAGGTGAAAGTCAGCATCCAGCATTGCTGCTGTTGTTTCTTTATACCACAAGCTTATATTTAGGAGAGGAGGAAAGAATTATATTGCAAACAAGGGAAGAAAACCACCTGAGAATTCAGGGTATTTCTTTATTAAGTAATCTGTAATGATTTTTTTTGCATTTCTAGGCGTATTAATAGCTATCTCTAAGTGCAAGAATTGCAAGGATATATAAATAATAATATAAACAGCCAATAGTCTTCCTTGTAAAAAAGGTCATTATTTTATGAGTTGCTCAGAGCTAACAGCTGACAGTTTTGTTAGTTTCTTTGGGTCTTCACAGTAAATGCTACTTAATTTGCATTGCAAACTGAGACGAGGATCTCAGAGGAAGGAGATTTTAATGAGACATTTATCGTTCAGTGTCTTTATTCTCAGTTCATATATAGCCCAAGCTTCTAATATGGAAGGTCATTATCACATCTTACTGCTTACAGAGTTCTGTAAAATCATCTGGTGATTTTTTTTCCACTTATTAATAATGCCAGAAGTGCGGTTTGAAACATATTTGTGAAACAGTTTTCAATTTGGAAATGCAACTATCGAATATTTTTCAAAATCAGGCGGTTCTCATTTTATTTTGGAAATTGTCAAAACATCATCCTTCTCAAGGGCAGCTGTCTTTATTGGGACTTCTTACGTTATTGTTTTGTGTAGCTAACTTTTCTGTCTCTCTGAAAATCTAAATCACCTTCCTCACAGGAGGGTTAATTAGCAAGTTTGCCCCAAATCTTTGAAGATGAAGGTGTTACTTACAGGCTAACCAGCAGCTGTTAATAGGAGTCTGCATCTGTTTCTTCTGGCATGGAGCTACCTTTAGTACAAAATACGTGGAAAAGAGTGAGCTTGTTCAGCAAAGGCAGTAAATGACATTAAAGCTGTTTGATTTTGTAAACAGAGGCAGGATGCGAGGCTGTCTCTCTTGCACTTTGTAGATTCCTCTCTCTGCTCTCCAAGCACTGCTTGGAGCATCAGCCAGCCAAACTGTTTTCCAATCAGTCCTTGGGTTTAAGATACTTTCAAAGGAATAAAAATCGGAATCTGTGTTGTCACACATAGAGGCTTCTGAAGCAAAGTTTTATTTTGTAATTTCAAGTACTCATTTTAGTCCACTAGTCTGCCCTGGATAATATAATAAATGTTACGTGTTGCAAAATGTAAGAAGTTATGTCTGCTTTTAATTTTCAGTTTACTAAAGGATTTCTGAATAGGCGTACAAAGCAAAAAGCTGATTCTAAAATGGGGAAACCAAATCAGATTTTTAAAGAAATAATGCTGCTTACCAAAATAGAAAGACATTTAAAATTGTATTTATGCTAATTTAAAAACGAAGACCATTATGCATGTTAACTATGCACCTTTTAGGTGTGTAGAACTTAAATAATATGTAAGGCCAAATTCCTTTTTTTCCAGAATAAGGTACCTTGTCAAGCTTAGTCAAGTTATTTTTGATTTACAGTAATGAATATGCACTGTTCTTTGTGTTTATGAATGACAATTAAGGTACTTAGATAAAACCTCTTATTGAAGGCTCTGGAGCTGAAGTTTACAAAATGCATAGTTGCCTCCTTGGAACTCCACTCAGAGGCCTGAGACTGTATATCCCATACTATTGTACAAATTTCACATCTTCCATTAATTTCCAAGTTCCAGTTCTGTGATGAGGAAGCAGCATGCCTGACTATGGGGGGGAAAAAAAATTAAAATTCATCTATGAACAGTTATGTGGATTTTTCTTCAATCCCCAAGATACAGCTCTTTTAATCCATGACACTATGTAACTGTATTGAGAAAAAAAAAATAGCATATTTTCTGGATTGTACCGCAGCACTGGAGGTAGATTTCATTTCAGATCTCGTTTATGGTTTAGAAGTTCTCCATTTAAAATAAGAGTTCTACCACTATTGTTATATCTAAGGCCAGAAGAAGAAGAAAGCCACTTACTTTCAGAAAAAGCATAGCTGAATTTTTTTTAATAAAGTCCAGGAAATTTAGGGGGTCAGGGTCAGTTACTCTTTCTGATGAAAATATGGAAGTGTTCGAAAGTGTGTATGAGTAACTCCCCGTGCATTCTTTCATATGTTACGTGCAAGTTGTTTACAACCCTATCCGGATTTTCTTGAATGTGATGTGTTGTTTGAATTATTCACTGGAGTAATTTCCTTGAGCGGTTTTTGGATGACCTGTTATTTGCACGTAGTTGATTGCAAGGGTTTGCTGCTAAATGTGTGCTTTCTTGTCCATCATTGTGGTGCCCTCGCTGGTGTCAAGCGTGATTTTTGCTCTGGAATGTCCGGAGGCATCATTTGCAATTCAAAATTTGAAGTTTGCTTCTCACAAAGTTTGTTTCCACTTAAAATCTGGTGATTCGGTGGAAACTCTTGAGTATGCTAACTTGGTAGGATATTTATGAAAACTAAACTCAATAGGAGCAATGAACAGATCAAATAAAAAATTCAGGCTGCTCCTTTATGCAGCATAATTCTGTTTTTACAGTAATATTTGCAACGAAATGACTGTTTGTGTTGGCTGAACATTTTGTTGAAAAGTTCCCCTTTTTTGCCATTCAGGTCAGAAGGCTTCAGGTGCTTGACATATATTGCCGACCTCCTGTAATATTGCTTGTTTGCTTCTCCCTGTTAGGAACTTTCAGGCTGGAGGGCTGAAGGAAGGAGATTGCAGTACCGCTTGGAGCATTTCAGAGAGGGCTTAGGCTTTGTGGTTGTCCAGGCATTCACAACAGGGTCTGGGTTTGGCTAAACGCTGCGTAATGCGAGCCTACGTGTGAATTTTTAGCCTCGTTCAAAATCCAGTGACAATATAATCTGTGTCCTAAAATGGACTGCTCGCTCTAAAAGAATTCAAGTAATGTAAGCCTACAATGCTAGCTTGCTTTCTGAAGTCTGTTAAACATAAAATAATGAAATTGGGAGGGGGGGGAAGGGAACAACTACAAATCACGAAGAAAAATGGAATATTACAGTAAATGCTACTCCTTGGTGTCTAATCATAGTTTGGGTTGTGCGGGGAACCCAGGAGTTAGACTGTGGAGATTTTTTAGGGACTTGAGTTAATTAGCATGCTGGGGACAGAAAAGCCCTGCTCTCACCTGACTTTTCCAGCAGTCATTAATGCCGTGCCGGAGGCAGACACGAATCAACCATTGTTCCTTCAAAGTTAAAAGTTGCTGGGGTTCACCATTAACAGAGACAATAAAAAAATCTATTTGCACTTTCACACCTCTAATTTGGCTCGGCTGGTGGAACTCAGACAAGAGAATTCACAGCAGACAGAGTTGGGTACTGTATAATTTAAATAGCAATGCAGCCAGGCCAGCGGGTGGCCTGAGCGCGAGCCTTTGCTGTTTACTGTCATTCCCAGGGATTTTGTTCTGCTGTTCTCAGCTCAACGTGCCGGGTTTACACCGTGAAGCCCTCGTTAGCGTTAATGGCAATTCTGCACTGGAAATGCTGGGAAAAGAAACCGCACGGAGCCGTTGCCCGATGCTGCGAATGCTCTAGTGAAAGTCTGTAGAAATTCATAGCGTGGCCAAATGTGAGGTATGAGGGCAAGCTGTACACAGCAAATGGTAGATGCAGAGAGCCAGAAAAGCATTTTAAAAGCTCTCTCAGGCATTTCTTTTTCTCCCTCTTTTAAAGAGCCTACAGACTGACCTAACAGTAATGACTGGTTGTCGTTAAGGGTCTGTCTCTGGTCCAGCTACGAATCCCAGGAAATGGCCATGCGATGTTAATTCTGCGGTTTAAAAGCACAGCTTAAGCTTAAGAAAAAGAAAGCCATTTCAGCAATGTGCTGGTACTTTTTGCCTTCAGTGGTTTTGGGGCAGGGGGGGAAAGTAAATTGAGGAGCATTGATACATCCAGGCATATGATTTATTCCCCAACCAGGGTACTGAAAAGATACAAGCCCCTTGAAAAGCATGTCCTGAGGGGCAGCTAAAGGAGTGGGGAAGGCTGGAGGGCTGACCTATGGGGCAGCTGAAATTTTATTTGCTCGTTGTCCTAGAGGAAGCTGTGGTAAGTTTTTTGCCAGCAGATGAGATAGAGCTAGAAAATAAGAAGCCCAGGGTGGCATTTAGAGAGAGGTGTCATATTGCAGCAGGCCATCGGCCTCACCTGCATTCTTTTCCCCCTTGGTTATTTGTATTACCCCTCTTCATTTCTCCGGCTCTCTTTTGACTTCGAAGAGTAGTCACAACCTGCTTATTCTGAGAGCGTGCAGGCATGATATGAAGCCCCTTGGGAAAAGCAAACGTGCCACCCTAAGAGGTGGACTGTATTTTAGGGACTAAGTTACAGATTTTGCTAAGGGTGCCTTACAAATGGGCATGGAGAGGAGGAACTCCACTTGAAGCTCCAGGGATAATCAAGTAAACACGATGACTCTACTTCTCCTTGGCATGTCATTTATTTACTAGTCTCCTGTTGAAAACTTACGGTTCTGCTTGCTGCAGAAGATAAAGCTAAAATTTGCTTCCTATGCCAGCTGTTAGGTTTTGGTTTATTTTTCTCTTGAAATAGGAGATATCCTTCTCGTTAGACCTGATTTCTGTGCTTCAGCTTGCCATAATCCTAAAGTACATAGGATTCGTGTTCAAACCAGGCCTGGCTCCCTCCTGGGGAGCAATTTCACTTTACAAAATCAGCTTATAATTACCTAAAATTTGCCAGAGGAAATTACTTTATGTTTTTTAAGGGCTTTCCCCTTTAAAAGAAACTGACTGTGGAAGGGGTTGTGTTGTTTGGAGGAAGGGATGGAAAGAGAGAGGCTACTGAACTACTAAGTGCGGGACCGCGTGTGCACAGCTCCTCTGTGTGTCTGCAGAACACCGCCCTTCATGCAGAAGAAGTGGTGGGACATCTTGCTTTCATTTGTCCCCGTTCCTTGTTTTTTACAAGTCAGTGTATCCTTTTCTTGCCAGGCAGCAGCTGACCAGAGACGAGATTTCCATGCCGTGTTGGGAAGGGTTCGAATGATGTTTTCTGCGGTCTTTGTCGTTATTGTGTGGTGCAGTAAAACTTGCCCCACGTTGTGACAAAAAGCCATGCTAATCTATAGTTCTCCCTCCTACTGCAGACGACTCAAAGGTTAATTCCAACCATTAACGTAATGGGCACATCCAGAGAAAGCTTTTGACAACAGGTTATTTTGTAACTGGCATCTCCCTGTTAAATTTGTCTCTCTAACCCGAGTCTTGCTGATTTTTTTGGAGGGCACCACATGTCAGTGAATACAACTCCATAGATAGACGCGCAGTCAGGATGAACAGGATAGAAAGTCTTTCCGTGTCTGTTAAAAGATAACATGATGGGGTCTATCATAGTTGGTCAAAGCAACAAAATAGAGAGAGTTCAAAAAAAAAAAAAAAAGGGGCAGGGGGGGGGGGGGAGAAGAAAAGAAAAGATCTTTTTTTCTGTGTAAAATTTAATGGGGAAAAAAAAAAAAAAGAGAGAATTTAAAAAAAAAAAAAAAAGGGGCAGGGGGTGGGGGAGAGAAGAAAAGAAAAGACAGAGGGAAATGTTCTATTTCACTTCCCCCGAGCAAACATGTAATTTCCATGATTTCTTTTTAATGACTCTCTTCTGAAGCTGGTAGGTACTGATTTATGAAAAGCTGTAAAAGATCAGGTGGAACCCTGCAGGACGTCGTTTACAGCTGCATGGATTGCAACCCATCTAATTTGTCTAGTAAAGTGTGAGCTCATGGCGCACATCACCCAGACCATAAATTTCATGTTCGGACCTTCTGTCTAGGGGCTGGGTCAGGGGGAAAAAAACTGCCGATGTGTGCAGATGCTCTGAAAGCCCAGCTTTCCCTTGGTGCTTTCGAGGAGACATCACAGGCTCTTCACAGTGAGACAAATTCCTGTTCATTGATAAACTGTCCAGATGTCCTCTCTGAGGAGGAAAGTAACTAATTTTTGTTTGGAATCCTACAAGGAGAAAAATGATACTTTACAGTGCTGGTTATTCTGAGGTCACTTGCATTAAAATTAGGTCATATTTTTTTTTCCTGATGATACTTTGATCCAAGTAATAAACATAAAAGCTCTTTTGGGCCACTCTAATTCCTAATCCTAGAGACCTGTTCTATTTCAACTTGTTTATACTTTTTTTTTTTTAATTTAATGATTCTTCAGTCAGGCTTTGTTTTATTAGATTTAAGTTGAAAAGACATACTATGCTGGGAAAAAAAAAATCTCCATGCTTTATCACTAACAACACTTCATAAATACTCTTAATAAATGACTTGGGATTCCAGACGCCATACCCAGAAAACCATAAATAAAAAGCATTGGCTCTTCATGGGACAAACAGTAGTCAGGGAAACGCAGGCTGTACAGCTACTGAATAAAAATATTTTGGGCCTGATTATCTAACACGAGCCTTTAACTGGAGGGTGTTTAAAGCTGTGCATCACGTAAGTGCCCAAGATCTGTTTTTAGCACGAGAACAGTAACCTGAAGTGTGCTGCATCTTCTGTCCTCAGCTCAGTCTTTGTGTCAGTGCGGCCATGCTGTGCTTTCCCTTCTGTTTTGGGGGCAGAGCAGGTTTCTGGTGTCTTCTGTTGCTTCCCTTTCCACCTACAGCTGTTCCCAGGATGTGAGGTCCAGAGTTGGTGCCGGTGGTCATGCTCATTTGCAGCAGCTCCTTGTCCTGGCCAGGCTCTGGGAGGAAGGTAGCTCAGGCAAAAGGTGCCTGATCAGGAACATCACTGCTCTGAGACCTGGTGAAAATTGATGGTGAATCTACAGCAGTGTTAATGTCCGTTTGTGGTTTTGAAATTTAGATTTTTCAAGCATCTAATGAGCTCTTTAATTATGGCCTGAAATCCCAGAAGGGAAGAAGATACTGAAATAGTTTTCTGAGCCTGAAAGAAATCAGCTGATTGATAACAATTGGCAAAACATCAGAAGTAAAAGGCGCCATGTAATGTGTAGAAAATGCCAAAGGTTACTGTTTAGCAAAGCTGTATTGTTCTTTCTTCAAAGGTAAAAGGTATAGTAGTCTCAGTATAACTGATATGGTATCTCCTGATCCCAGTGCAAGTCACATGTGCTGCAAGGGTATGCTATGGCAGTGCTGCTGATCTCTGTGAAACTTAATAAAGACTTGTGTTGGGATTGGGAAGTTTTGTTTGGATTTTCTAAGCTGCTTATTCACTGGTATTTAGACACTTTGTTCTCTTTGGCGCCTTTATAATCTCCCACTTTATGTTTTTTTCCAGTGCTCAGAGATGGCTTGGGTTTGGGGCGAGGAGGGCGTTTTATAGACCAGATCAGTTCTCCAGTACCAGTAACCATCACCTACCCATTACACTGCACAATCGCTGCCTTTCAATTACAGTGTTAGTCTAAGCACTTCTCATTTTCACTTCTTTCCAGTGACAAAAGTCACTTCAGATGGATGCAGCTGTAGTAGTCAGACTCCTGTGCAGGTGATGTTTTGCTAGAGCCACAGGGAAAAAGAACTATGGGGAGAAAATAGACTCTAAAGTTGCGGTGCTTTGAGCAACCTCTAGCTCAGTCTCCTGAGCTCATGAGTAGCACCATCACAGCAGCACAGCTAAGCACATGCTTAGCTTTAAGCCTGAGACAGACACCCAACAAGGTACTTTACTTAAAATGGAGCACGTACGTTTTGGAATGGGGGCTAAAAAGCTGCCCAGTATGGACATATGTTTATCAGGGGAGGGAAGAATGCAGAAATAGAGTTGATGTCTCTAACAACATCTGACTAGCCGAGGAAGTCATTGTACAATTAGCACTGAGAGAGAAAGGTAACTAGAATTAGTAAGATGTCTTGTCAAGTCAAAAGAAATTACTGGTCGTATTGCTATTTGGGGGCTTCTCACACCTCTTAGAAAAAACAGCAGATCAGTGAGGGCATCTCCTCCAAGCTGGTTGCCTGGAAGACCCGTTTCAGGGAGGACAGACTCCCTGCCTGGAAATGCGTGTGTCTCTCCACGGGCTGCAGCAATATTTCAGAAAACTAGCTGGGCCTATTTGCGGTATTTTTAGATGGCTAAAATGAGGTGCGGTAGAGCCTGACTCTAGTGACTTCATGGGGGAGGGCTGGCATTTATTTTTAGTCTTGAGGCTCTCAAATAAGAAGTTACAGTATGCTCACAAGACCATGAAAACAGGAACATTCATACCAAACAGAACTGAATTTCTGGATTGGTATGGGAGCAGCCATTTTTGCCATTTGCCATATGCAAAGGGCAGCATCAGCCACAATATATTCCTTCTTGATAAAAAATTTATACATTTAATAATTATTTTGAGAAGGAGATTTTTTTTCTCAATAGCTTATAGGTGGACTTGTGCAGATGTAAAAAGGCTTAAATGGGCAAAGAAGCATGGTTATATGTTTTGTTTGACTCATTGTGTCGGTTTTGTTTCTTACTGGTTTCTTCATTGTTTTCTAAGTAGAGAACTTGGATGCAAATCGTGTCACTTCAGCATCCTTCATGAGCACCAAGTTAATTTCAGAGGCAGAAGATGTTCAGTTCTCACTTCTAAATTATTTGCATGATATCCATATGGAAGTTTCAGTCTTAGAGTGAGCATCAATTTTAAACTGGATACGGCAATTGCATTTACATTTGGCTAAGTGTCTTTAATAACAAATTTCCTCATTTCTGCCTCTCTGCACTGCAGAAGGCAACTCTCAACATTTGTCTCACAAATTCGCTTAACATTTGATACAATTTTTTTGAAGCCACTAGTGTCTTATTATTTGTGCTTCTAACTTTGTAGCAGCATTTAGGATTTGTCAGCGGGCTGTAATATTTTCAACGTTTGATGTGTGTAAATTCTACCACCACGCTCAACTTGGAGTCTAGAGAGTGCATCAGTTGAGTTGTTTGGGACGAGGTAAATCACATAAATATAACCTAAATTAGGCTTGTCTTTGGTAATGCATTAAATTGTAAGGTAACAATACACTTCATGAATTGGTGATGCTTCAGTGTGGGCATGAGAAGCTGTCGTTCTTAAGCAAGATGATTACACAGCGTTCATCAGAGCTGCCAGCATGAGCACATGCAGTGGCCTCAGCAGAGGAGAACTTCCACAGACGAACAGAAAAGCCGCGTCTAGCCTGGTATCTCCTGCCAATGCCAGTGCTAAGGATAGAGACACAAAAAAAAAAAAAAAATCCATGCATATCCCTGCTCCCTAACTTTCATCACATTCTTTTTTATTTCAGGCCATCAAATCTTCTCCTGGACCAAAGTAACATTGACATTTCAGCCTTCCGCACAACAGGTGATTGGCTCAATGGTTTTCGGACAGGACAGTGCAAAGACATTTTCACGGGTGTGGAGTACAGTTCCTGTGATACCATAGCCAAGATTTCTACAGAGTAAGTTTGAACAGACTACAGCTCTTCATCATTGGTTGTGGCTGAAGGTACAAGGGGAAACGTAAGCATTAAGAGTAGCGTTTTTACAGGGAGCTTCCAGTTTTTAGCTAAAATGCTCTTACATTTAAAGAGACAAATGTAAATTATTGTATTAGTTGCAATACGCATGCAGGAAACCTAGATGCTGTGGTGATTGTGTGAAGACCATGGTCCCATAGCTTTTTCTCACTGATGCCAAGGAAATTCCCAATTTCTTCTGATACAGTAGCACCATGTATCATCTAGTATACCAGCATCACTGTCTTTCACTCACAGTTTAGGAGTTTCTGTGCTGATTCTTTATATTCTACCTTTTTTATGGGGGTTTCCCCACAGCTGGCACATGTGCCAATCTTTTCCTTTATTGCCTGTCCCATATTCCATCAAACCGTGTGAGACAGAGCAAGCAGTATGTAGCTGCTTTCCTCCTACATGGTAATAATTATTCAGGGGATGAACTGAATCCTGCCTCTAGTTTTGACATTTAAACATGATAAACTTCTAAGTTTACAACTTGCAAGTTTATTACATTTAAATGCGATCTGTCTTTGTCCTTGTGATGAGGAAGAGTAGGGTGATGTTCTCTCTGCACCGGAAAAGGTATCAAGTACAGTTACGAGCTTACTGTCGAAGGAAATCTTGACTCCCTGTTGGGCTAGCTGGGTACACGACAAGTTAGGAAGAAGTAAGCAGCAGCTTCGGTGCCGGCAATTAAACACCTCAATACCATTAATTAGTGTATTACTGCAACTATAAAAAGGCCGCTAATGGCTCTTTGCAACAATTACCCTTTGGGGACAGTGCAGAAATCCCCTAGGAATGCCCAATTTCCTGTGAGCCTGTGTTAGCCCTTCGCAAGCGTTAAACCACTTCTGTGTCCCACGAGGAACGCAGGAGACTGGACAGTCTGGGGAAACGAGAGGTGAAGAACAGGGTCGGTGCTGGAAGCTTGGCCACATAGCCGCTAATCTCAGTGCCAATACCAGGACCACTCAGAGGCTCAGCCATAACAGCGAGATGTCAGCACCCCTCAGGAAAGGCGGTCAGGCTGATAGGGGGTGGAGACGATAGAGGGGCTCAAGATCACAGCGGGCCCAGAAGTGAACCCCTTGCCCCCAAGTCCCAGTGGGTGTTTCGCTGGAGAACATGGTTTCATTGTCTTTTCTTCCAGATAAGCAAAGACAACAGGGCTAAATGAGTTTTGACTGGGGTTTTTTGTTTGTTTTGCGGTCTCCTGCTATTTTCATACCAGGGCACTCAGTATTTTTTTATACCGAGGTTTGTGTTTCAGCAATATTGCCATACCTGAAGGCTCCTCCAATGCAGCAATGTAAGACGAGCAAGTTGATTTCTCTTAGCTCTCATCAGCCCTAGGAAGCAGAGAGGTGGTATGCTCACTCACCCGGCACTTCTTCTCTTTTTTTCCAGTGACATGAAGAAAGTCGGCGTTACAGTTGTGGGGCCTCAAAAGAAGATTGTTAGCAGTATCAAAGCGCTAGAAACTCATACAAAGAGCAGCCCTGTTCCCGTGTAAAGTACCAAATGATGTCGCTCAGGAGAGAGGAAAAAAGTTGCGTCACAGGGCAAAAGCGATGGCTGGTAAACGGCAGCATTTAAAGGAGTTCTTTGCAACAGCTTTGGAAACATAATGGTTGAAATTTCGAACCCACTAAGACACTCAAATATTGAGTATAAATGCCTTAAAAATAGGAGTGAACTTGTTTTCTATCTGTTAATCCTAAAGGGTGGGTGCTCTTGACTGACTGTTAATGCAGATAGTAAATTTCAAAAGAAAAAAATATGTAAAAAATCCTTCCAAGTAAAAACCAGTGATACTAAAACCTAGAGCCATTTGAATATTAAGTGACTGAATAACATGAAAAACCCGTGGACGTAAAAGCTGTGTATTTGATCTATACAGCAAACAAGAAGAAAGAAAGACTTGCAGTATTTTTATACAGAAGAGATCTGTAACAGGTATTTTATTTCTTTAAAAGCAAGGAAAATAGAGGACTATACCTCACTACCTGTCTGGCCATATTTACTATAATGTCATTGTAACATGCTATTTCAACTTCAGAAAGGAATACAGAAATAAAGTTTGTAGTGACTTTGAGTTAGTTGACAGAAGATTTTCGCCATTATGTTAGCTTCCCTAATTGTGTTCATTTAACTAGAAACAAGTCTTAATTTTTAAAAGACTTATTTATTTCCTTTGTGTTTTCCCATTATTGTTTATATTTATGCTTAAATACCTTAATCTGGCTGTATTATTGCCAAGTGCCAAATGTTATCAAAATTTCATTGGTTCAACCTGAGAAGCTGTCTGAGGGTTAATCGCTAGATTGTTCTATACCCGTAACATCGTATGCGAGATACAGAAGGAAAGAAAGGTGGTCTTTTTTCCAGCACTGATGCTAGACAGAGCATCTGGACTTCCTGAGATTCCTTCCATTTGCTGTGAGTGGTATTTTAACCCTGGCTTGAGTTCTGGCAGAGTTGTGTTCCTGTTGATCTCTAGATCAGTGTCTGGCCCGGTCGGTATGTACATCTCGTTTACTTCCCAAAGGTCTGCTTCCCCGTCAAAGTAAGGACCCCTGTTCTCGGGTGGTGTTCAGGTGGGAGATTGGCCTAGCAAACATTAACGAGAGTCAGGGTTGCATCCCACGTTTACTGAGGATGGTTTTTCAGTTCCCTGGGAGTGGTCCATTTCTGGCTTCCATCTGGCAGGCTCTGCTCCTGATGCTGGGACCTGGGGGGTGTAGGCAGCCGCTGGGTGGTGACTTTTAGCCAAGGATAAGTGGACAGTTTAAAAGGATGACTTAAGCTTGTGAAATGGGACTTCGGTATGTAATTTTACCTAAGTCTGAACTAGAAGACATATATGTCCAGACGCTGCCATCCTGCAGGAGCCTTGCTTTTGGGCACAGGTTCCTTAAGCACCTGTTCCTTGAAAGAAAGCAGGAAGGAGCCTCTCTTTAGGAGAGCATTCACATTTCCTGGTGGTAAAAGGAGCCTGGAAGGTGGCATTCGAGAGTCCTCCCCTGTCTTCAGCTTCTTCCCAATAGCGAGCTCTTAAGCTGCTGCTCCGGAGCACATCAGTCCTGGTTCTGAGCAGACGCAGCTCTTCACTCTGAAAATGGGCGATCTGAATCGCAGCACAAGGCACTTCTTGTGCTGCTTGAGGCTTTAGATGTGATGCCAGGCATGCAGGTGTCAGGCGCTGGGCACTAGTGGGAACCACTCTGATTCCTAACTTGCCGTGCTGTAACCTAAGCCTGATTCTGATGAGTAAGAGTGAGTCCCTGAACGTCCAAGACTATGTGAGAGGCAGATGACCGTGCAGCACGCCATGTTTTGCTGGGCGTGCAAAAGCAGGTTACTCCTTGTGCTTTCTTTGTTGTATTGGTTTGGTGTTTGAAGCTCCTTGTAGCATAGGGCACGTAAGAGAAGAATCAGTTCCTAGGATTTGTGTGGCTCAGTCAGCTTTTAAATTGTTCTTCTTGGGTCCGGGACGATATAAAATGTAGAGACACAACGTTTATCACACATTGCTAAATAGAAGCAGAATTAGAGACTTATTCATGAGTGCTGGCAGTGAGCCTGCTGTAAAGGACTGGATTTGAAACACACTCACAGGATAATAATTAGTAGTATTTTCTGAAAGAAAAATGAATGGGTCTTAAAGTAAGTTGAAATAAAAAATGAAAAATCAAAGAAAATTAAAATAAAGCACTTAAGATGTAAAGAACGCTTATCTGCCCCAATCTATGGTGAAATGCAGCAGGCTGAATAGAAAAGCTGTATTTTCCATTGCATAGTTCATTCAGAATCTTTCTTTTCTTCAGTTTGAGATTGCTCTGAATCAGACATTGTTAGTGAATTTAAATCCATTTGCAGACATTGTCTTGGTGGGTACAGCTTTTTATAACGTATTCCTCGTGATATTTCTCTTCAGCTTCATTCTGCCACTGGAGAGTGGGGGAGAGGGGGCTGGGGTGGGGGGGAAGAACATCTGTGAAATGCTTCTGAAAACACAGAACCAGTTCTTAGAGTTTCAGATGACGACTGAAAACTTTGCACCAACCACCCTTAGTTTTCTCTTAGTATCACGTCATGTTCCTTGCCCTCTGTTTGAGCATGCTCAGCGTAAAAGATTAAATCTCACTGATGCTTGGGAAAAAAAAAAGAAGCTCGATTTTGCTTTTCTTTGCTATTAGGAGTAGAGAGTTTTAAAATACATTTAGTTTTCTCTCCTGTCAAAAGTTGATTTGTACTGTACGTGGCCTCTGTTGCAAGCATCCTATACTCCCTGTCCCCATGTACATATGTATACATAGCAGTGTACAATTCTTCATTGTGGAGTAGCGATACTAGAATTCGTGTGGCCATCTTCCTGTACAGGACTCGCATTGGTTATCAACATCAAGCAAAATGCAATTACTCATAAAATGACATGTCGTATTATTGGTTTTGTATCTTTAAATATAGTTTCCATTTTATTTATTTCTGTTAACATATCTAGTTTTGTGCTGTTACTTAGCATTCAGTAAGCAATGTATAGATGTGATTTGATTGGCAATATGTATTTACGTTAACTTGTATTTCAAAGCATTACTTACTCATTTAGGTTATATATTGTGCAATTGTAGATGGCCCCTTACTAATGTAAAATGATTTGTAGTGGAAACATTTATATTTTTATAATAAACATAATGAAAGTATTTTTTACATACTGGAATACTGAGGTGATTGCTTGGAGGACAAAGTAAATTTATTTGATTAGAAAAGTGTGATAAAATTGTAATTAAATATGGATAAATTCTGAGTGTTAAAGCATGGGTTCAGAGTGAAAGCTAGATATTACCTATATTATCTATTAAAAGAAACAAGTAGCGCAGGTTTTACCTAGATAGACCAGCATTTGTGCTAAACTGACTTATGTCAGTCAAAGACTTTACTTTCTCCATGGATACGGGAGAACTTCGTCGACTACAGCCTGCCTATGGGATATTGAAAAAGCTGTCATTTATTTCAGTTGTGTCAAGTATTTCCAAACTTTTGCTTTTTTTCCTCCCTTGCCAGTGGACCTCTTTTCATCTTATTACTATGTTGAATCCAGTAACAGATGTACTTTTCAACAAAATAAAAAAGCCCACCGCTTACTGTAATTTAACCCCATGATCATTTCTTGCCTCTGAGTATCTGTATTAGATAATATTTTGCTCCTGTTTCGTTATGTCCCTACCAAGCTGTTTCTGCATGCTTCACTGAAGTACAGTGTCTTTGAAAATGCCAACATACGACTCGATTTTGCGTCTCAGGAATTAGCTTCCTAGAAAAATAGGAGTGGTTTGGATGTGCACCAGTGACTTGAGGAGTGAAGTTACAGGATCTTTCCATGCCATAAATGATTTTGCATGCTGTTGTATATTACTGTGCTTGCTGGTGCAAAACAATGAATGATACACCTGTCCTGGAGTCTGTAAGTTGATAAACTTTATGGATGTGGATGTAGCATACTTTTTTTTTTTTTTTTTTGGCTTTTTTTTTTGGTTGTCTTGGTATCTTCCATAGAAAGGGGAATCACCGAAAAGAGTTATCCAGAATTGGACTTAACTTTAAATGACAGCAGCTGGACTGAAATCCACTTTTTCTTCATAACACCGGTATGCCTCATGCTGTGCTGCAGCAGGGACATCTGGTGTCATTTTAACTTCTAATGAGTGGGTTTCGATGCTATACTTGAACGACAGGGAAGCAGCTCTGTTGGTCTAATCTATGCAGCGTGCAAACTATTTACATCGTGAATAGGTTTCACTTCAGCAGCTGTGTTACGCTGACTTGCATCTATCCCTTTAGCCTTAGTGGTACATTGTATTTGCTTTATATCCCAGAGGGCACGGTGGATATTAATGCTTTTATAACTGTTGCTTTTATTGTAAAACGGTATTAATACTCCCAGGCAGTTCTGGAACGGCAGTAGGAGGCATTCACATGAAGAGCAGCAGCACAAGCGAATGCCTTGCAGCCCACCGCCATGCCTCAGCTCAAATCTGGAGGGATAAATTGCTGATAATCACTTCCAGAAATTCAAATATGCCTTTGGTTTTTTCAGTAATGTCCAAGTGACATTTTTCCGCTTCACATTCCTTTTTAAGGATGGTGCCCAGACCTAGATATCTATACTAGTAAAAGCCTAAGCAGTGCCAACTGGAATCAGGCAATTACTCCTGCTGTCTCACATATGCCGCTCCTGGTAATTCAGACAAATATCCATCCTATCGACTTCCCTTCATTTTCTGAGCCGCTATAATTCCACAGATCCTTTCCAAACTATCATTGCCTGTTCAGTAATTCCCCATTTATATGTGTGCGCTCAGTTCCTTTTTCAGTCTTCAGTCCAATTCTCTGCGTATTTCTTCATGGCTTTTACTTTCTTATTTTAAAAATATTTCTCCTAGAAATATTTCTCTCAGCCTTGGTTCATTCACACGTGTAAACGTGCACATGCTCATCATCCAGGTTACTAATGCAAACAGTGAACAGCACAAAACACGAAGGACAGCTTTCTCTTGGCTTCTTGTTGCTCTTTTCAGATGGGCAGAGGACTTCTGATGAATGAAGAATACTCGGTGTGCGAGATTTTTCAGCTCACTTTTCACATTACAATGATTTCATAATAGCCCATATTTTCCCAGTTAGCTCATAAGAAAATCATGTGGGACAGCACCAGAAGTCTTACTAAAGGCAAGATAAATCACATCTACTGCTTTTTAGATTATCCTGTCACAGAAATAAATTAGATGAGTTTGCCATGATTTGTTTATTTTTGACAAATCTTAGTTGGTTTCTTAAGACTTTGTAATCCTCCAGCTGCTTAGAAATGTATTCTGTGATATATATATATACACTTTTCTGGGTATTTGAGGTTATCTTACCTAGTCCGTAATTGCCTGGCTCTGCTTCTCTCCTCTTTTTAAAGGTCAGGATAATCTTTGCTCTTCTCCAGTTGCCTGGACTCCATGACTTCTCCAAGAGAACAGCCAGTGGCTACTCTTGGAGTAGTCCCTTAAGTTGCTATAGTAAATCTCACAGGCTCTGCAAACCTGAATGCATCGATCACTTGTTCTGACTCCTAGGATTCCTAATTGTAAAATAAAAATAAAATACATACGGGCAAGTGTTTTTACTGCATGCCCAGGTTCGCAGCTTATGTCTTGAATAGTAGCAAGCAACTACTAGGAGTCACCATTAAAAAAAGCATGTAGTAACATCTGTTTGGTTAGCAAATTTCATTATTTGCTTTTAATTAGGTTGAACAACTGAGATTCACCACTACTGTATGACTGACTTTGATGTTGGATGATAAGGTCAAGCATCCTATGAAGGCAGTTGAGACCCACTGTCTGGGATCATTAGAAATCTTTTAATTCACTCTGCTGCTATCTATGTAAGGGGGAAAATATCCTTTATCTCTACTCCTCTTCCATCCAGTTTATCCTAATATTATTAGTAAGCTCTATTTTTAAATCTCTTCAGTGAAGTGAGCCACTTGAGTTTACTCACCATGGATTTGTAATTAATACTGAGTTCAGTTTCCAACCCTTTCAAAAGTGTGTGTTTGCAAGAGAGTGTGGCATAACCAGAGCTTTATATTCTTAATATTTTGGGATTTAGGGAAGCAGATGTTAAGTTTGTATCTGAACTGATTCATCACTAAGCCATGATACGCAGCAGAAATTTCAGTTTCAGCAACAGTAAAGCATGTCTGGGCATAAAGCATCAGACGTGAGGTCTCGGACACCCATAGATATCATCGTCCTGATTATGTAAGGTGCCTGTGAGTCGCTACTCTAATATTACATATCCTTCCCAGAAGAGACCGCGCTGTAGCTATACATTGAGGCTGCTTCTCAGTTGGCAAAGTACATGTGCCTCCACACTGCTGAGCAGGCGTGTGTGCTCTGAAGGCTCTGCATCTTCAACGCCTCGGCCAAAGCAACATCTGCCTTAGGAGGGCTGCGGCCCTCACCCCAAAACGCTGTGCAGGCCCCAGCCCAGCCCTCCCCACGGGGCTGGATTTCTCCTCCTGGCACAAGGCCTGCAAGGGTGAAAACTGAGCATTTAGTCTCACTGCATTTGCATGAGCACAGAGTATAACATTTAATTTTAATGCAATGAGCTGAAATGAAGCCAGAAAAAAATATATATGCTAAGAACAATTTGTTTGAAGGAAAAAGAAAACGGAGGTTTAGTAGCTTCACGCCATAGTCTGACCAGGGATTCAAAGCATCTCTGAGGCTAATTTTCCTATCATCCTGCCTCCCCACCCAGAAAAAAATGAGTCCGTGGGTATCGTTTACAGCTTGAAGCGATTTATTTTCACAGGGTGGTTCACTCTTTTCACTTTCATTATTCTCAGAGCTCTCATCTTCCTTCATGCAGTTCAACAGGCCCCAGAATTAGGCTCAAACCACAAAAGTTTTGTATGTCAAAGCACCCTTTCCTCTTGCAGACTTTCCATGGTACCCGCTGTCCCCTGCCATGCCCACCAAGCATCGTCCTGACCCCCTCTTCCGCATGCTGGCAAGAGGGGGTCCCCATCCACTGCGGCTTATAGCCCAACCTACAGGAGAATCCAAAAGTTGGGATGGGAGATGACTGAAACCTTGTTTTAAAGTCGAAGCAATATTTCAAAAGTTGCACTGTTAGTTGCTTGCCTGGCTGCACTTTTCATTTCTGATCTCTTGCCATACAAGTGTAACTGTGGAGTCCCACCAGACATTTAGGTTTGCCTGTGACTTTTTTTTCCCCATAAATCACGTTCGATGTAGACATTTCCTCCCACTTAGGATATAGTGTGGTAGAATAATAATTTTAGCTACAGACCAGTATTATTTTAATAAAAACAGATTATGCTTAAACCAAAAACAAAATCAAATTAAAAAAAAAAAAAAAAACAAACCAACACAAGACCCAAAATCCACCAAAAATCCAGGTTACTGAGAGGGATACTGCCTCTCAAGCTCATCTTTTGGACAGTGAATAATGGGTATCCCCACCCCCCCCAACTGGTAAGGTTGGGATTCTGGGCGTTCTCCCCATCTTTTGTTTGATATCTGTGTGGCTTTTTGCACAGCTAGTTGGATGCTTGCTAGTGGGTTTGGTCACTGCTAAAACACGCAGCTTCCCCTCAGGCTGGTTGTCAGCTAATCAACGGTAATGTTTCCCTGCTTTCACTATGCCCCTTTAAAGTTGCATCACCTTTTATTATTTTACTATTTTTAATCTCTTTCCTTTGCTCTCATAAAGTTTTTGTTTGGGGCTTTAGTAGGGGACTAATCCACAATCCCCAGTTGTATATACTTTTTTTTAAAAAAAAAAAGTTATGCCTCATTAACTGAGTTAATACTTGCCTAATTGTAATAGCAAAGCAATAAAATTCAATCCCTACAACAATGTGATACTGTAACTTCCTTTCCTCTAACTGATGGAGCGCTGGGCTACCTGCCAAGGAAGTCAAATGGAAATAGGAAACAATATGAACAAATAAAATCTCTTTCTGAGATTTAGATCTAGATGTTTTCTTAGGGTTTTGGTTTTTGTTTTTCATCTTTTGTCATTACTTGATTCATTTTTCTTTCCGTTCCCAACTTTCATTCTGTCATTGTACATGTGGGGGTTTGGGGAGAGGAGGAGCTGACGCACAGAGGAATTCTTTTTCTATCCCTTTTTACCTCTTCCTCATATATAAACTATCCCCTTCGTATAAGGTTACATATTTTTTTTGAAAAACCAAGCATACCAAAAATGTGTATGTGAATACCTCCCCACCATGGACAATATAAAGAACTGTAACTAAGCCAAAGAAATAATTAGATTCCTTCAAACAAATATAAAATGTAAAAAATAATATTGAATAAAAAAAGAGAGATCAAATCAAAGTAAACCTCTCTCCCTGGCACCAGCCAAACATTGTACCTTGTAACACAGCTTTAAAAATTTCATGGTGCTTATGCTGCAAGCAGGCCAGGTAAGCAGTCCCATCCCCGGGCAGGAGGAAGATCCCTGAAGCACAGCACTGAGGAAGTCAGAGACCTTTGCCAGCCTTCACATCCAAAACTAGAATGTATTCTTTCTCCCTTTTCCTCTGGTTTGTATTCAATATATCCTCTGCTGAACAAGTACTATAGCTAGCTAAGGTATGGAATTGTACTGAGAAAAGGTATTTAATAGCACCCACAAGAGGAAGTTGCCTGGTGCTAGACAGTGACCAAGGTCTACATTATATAGACCAGGCTCCACTATCTCAGCTCTCTATTTTGGGCATAAACTATATGAGCATTATGGATACAAATAGCTCTTTAGCTTATTTTCTTTGGCCACCACAATACCTAGTGCTGTTTGGTTTTTAAGCACTCTCACTCTGAAGTGCATTTTGGCCAAAGCTGCCAAAAAAAAGGTCCGATTGTGTGTATCTAGTCTGCTTTTAACTATGGCAAGCGCAACACCAAAAGCACAACAGCCTCTGCCCTCCCTGCAATCTACCTGCTTTGATGACATGCCAGTTCTCACCGGCATCTGTTAGGTGGCTTTTTACAGGAACCTCTCTCCCAGAATTCGTTCCTTGGCCCAAATCTTTAAGTTTAGTATAGGCACTCGCTAGCTGTTACATGGCCTTCTAATGAGACCATGTAATGATTTTGGCTATAGTCTTTTGTTGCTAAGTGCCTGCTAGGGGAGCACTAAAATTGCAGTTGAAATACTTCCCCGCTCTCAAAAGAAAGATCTCATGGGTTGTAGTAGATATTGCGCCATGAGAGGGGATGCTGTTCAAAACAAAACAGACCAAAAGTTTTCCATCTTGTGAGAAATGAGTGAAACAGTCAACTTGGAAAATTTTCTCCTAATCTCTCTGAATTTACTGAGGCAATCTGAAATCCAGATCAGATGTTTTCTTAGTCCATGTCCTTGGTGTCCGTACGGTATCCTGACTCAACAGGCACAGAGCCAAATGAATCAATGGTCAGAAATGCCTTAGCAGGTTGCCCAAAAGGAACCTTTCAAACCCGATTACTTGCATGCTATGGCTTTATCAACAGATATGACTTCTTTCTCCAAGTAACTCTTCTTGCCACACTGCAAAACACAAGGAGGTTGCTAT
This sequence comes from Egretta garzetta, assembly GCF_000687185.1. Lineage (NCBI taxonomy): Eukaryota > Metazoa > Chordata > Aves > Pelecaniformes > Ardeidae > Egretta > Egretta garzetta. Next base: position 1,603,419 of record NW_009260608.1, read on the forward strand.
GATAGGGCTGTCCAAGTGTAAATGGTCTGAGTTAGTGTCATACTGAAACTGTAATTTCTTAAATATTTATCCAATAAAAATGGCATGGGCCTGGATCACTAGACATATAAAATGCACTTAATGTTTTAGGCTAAATGTTAGCCCTGTACCTTGAGGGAGAGATTGCCACTACTATGCAGAGGAAAACTATATCTTCCAGTACAAAAGAATCTGAAAAAGCTCAGAGGAGTTGTCAGAAATTTCACCTACAGTTTGTGAAGAACTGATTAATTTTCCGAAGGGAGGGTGAGGAAAAAAAATGGTCTGGTTGAGTACCTGAAATACCAAGCTCAGTAAAATCAGAGGCAGAAGTAGAGGACTCGGGGGAAGCATTCCTGTTTCCTTCATTTAGCCTTAGCCAAGTGTGGACACAGGGCTAAAGTTACCGCTGTCCCCAGAGATGCTATACAGGGTCTTGCATGTGGAATGGGAACGGTGCATTATAAATCTCTTTGCTGAGCATAAGAGTGTAAGATTCTTGGAAGAAAAAATCTATCGACTCCTGTGTCATTTAAGGGTTGCGGCATTTCCAACCTTGCAATAATTGCCTAGCACTTTCCATTTGTGAGAAAGTAGAATGAGATGTCTTAAAAGAGGGTTCTGCATATTGTAAAAGTCCAACTGCGACTTGGAGAAACACCCCTGAGACTTATTGCTACCATTATAAGCTTAATGTGCACATATTTTTCTTTTTAGACCATGCACACTTTATCCAACCTTCAGAGGTAAAAAAAAAATGAAAGAAAGAAAGAAAGAAAGAAAGAAAGAAAGAAAGAAAGAAAAAAAAAGTACTGTTAAATTCAGGGATAGGGTGGGGGGGTGTATGTGTTCCTTGATTTGATCTTCCTGGGTCAGACACACCAATTCATCATGGGTTCAGCTCAGCCAAGGTGAGGGCTCCTGCTACTTGGTTATGAGTCCTAGCCACCGTGTTCGTGGCATCACTCACCGCAGTGCCACAGCCTCCAGGCTCTGTCTGAAGGCCACGATTTTACCATTGGGGGTGGGCTTTCCAGGCCTGCTTCCCAGCTGCAGAAGGGCCCAAAGCAGCAGCTGCAGGGGGTGGTGGCAAGGGAGAGGGCTTCATTCAGGCTGAAGGCTCAGGAGCTCGGGGTCAGGCTTCCCTGTGGGTCACCAGCACCTGGCACCACAACTCCCCAGTCCTTGCTGGGGCACGGTCAGTTTATAAAGGAAAACGCTCATCATTTGAATCTCATTAAATGTCATTCTCCATGTATATCGGCTGTCATGCCTCGGCACCAGAGGCGAGCCAAGGTAGCAGCACAGATTTTGTTAAGCACCTCAGTAACTTTGGCTCTGGTTGGTTTTGTCATTGCATTTTGGAAGATCTCAGGCCTACTTTGTAACTTAACAACTGGGAATTTTCTTCCTTGTGTTCAAACTTCTAAACATGCCTTAAATCAGCTTTATACAGAGGGTGGGAATGATTAAATCACAGCAAATAAAAAAAGATATAGTGATGGGTGTAGTTGTTTACTAATTCAGAACTTTTCTCTTGGATACTAGCTATGTTTCAAAAGCAGCAGCAAAAGCAGGCATGAAACCTTTGTCACTGAAGTCTTTTAAGAAAGCAATAGACTGGCATCTCACAGAAATCATTTAGTGTAGCTGAGGCATGGCCCGAGGCAGAAAACCTCTTGGTCTTTTTGGCTTCAGACTGCATGATTCACCCGTAGTCACGCAGCTCTGCCCACCCCTACTCTTGAAAAGTCTTTGGACTAAAAGACAAATATTGTCGTTCCCGTTTCCCTGGTATGCTGGGCACAGACAGATGACAAGACTTGCTGGAAATGTCTCAGGTGGACATTAATTTTGCTGATGAATTGGGGCTGATTCCTACCCAGTATGGTCCCTCTCCCTCAGGGCTACTCTGCCCTGCGTTGTTGTTGTTACAAAATACTGACATACTACGGGAGTTGCAAAGTGGGGGAAAACCCAAAATTGCACATTGCTCTCCTGCTGCCCATCCGTCCGTAGCTTTTCTCTCACTTTCCCTCAGCCCTCCCCCCTCACCATTTCAGTGACGAGAGAACAACCTGTGCAATCTGTTTAGCAGGAGAACAACTCATCTGAGCACAATTTCCTCTTCTCTGTTGTTGAATATAACTTCCCTTGGGTAGGTGAAAATTTTGGCAGTCTGTACAAAGACTAGCAGAGACTGAAGCAGAAGCTGTAATAGAGCTGTTATGACTTGACAGCCTTGTTTTGTAATGCACTGGGGGATTTTATTACAAGTCAATTGTAGCTTCAAGAAATTTAAGAGTATGGCATCTGCTTGTATGATTTTTTTTTAATGTTTAATAAATGAAATTGCAGTAGATTTTAACATGGAGACTATGGCTGTAGCAGGCCTGGGTGACTTAATAAAAACTAAAATCAATCAAACAACTTGATTTTGTTGGCAAGTTTTTGCTCTGCAAGTGGAAATAAATGGGTTTTGCAGCTCTAATAATTTCTCATGCATTTCTTCAGGTACTGGAAAACATTGTATTTTTATACTGTTTGCTGAGCGCATTGTTTTTTGCTGAATTTGTGTTTAAAGAACATCTTGTTAAAGGTCATTTAATGTAGCCTCACGAGGACCTGTGTCACTACAGTGCATGTCAATGATGACCAAAAGCTCGAAGAATCCTGTGGCTTGAGAAAAGACTTTTCACACACCCCCACACCCTCCAATCACTGTAACCTCTCTTTTTCTTGAATTAATTAAGGGAGAGGATGATAGCAATTAAAGCTTCAAATCACTGGCTCTGTGGACTCATAATATACCTTCTTTTTATTATAAGACAATGATTCACAGTGGTGACAGGAAAAGGGACAACACTTTAGAAAAGAGGTAATGATGGGTTCTTTGCTGCCAGCCTTTTTCAAAGCCTAAGTCTCATGGTAGGTGAAATATAGACTCTAGCACGCCTGACTCTGAAACCTGGTTTTGGACAGGACTAGTTTTACTAGTTGTTAGTATTATTGTGATCATGCATGCAGTATGAGCCAGCTGAAGAAACAGGGCAGAAAATAATGCAAACCATCGAGGCCCCCGGTGCTGCCGCAGGACAAGCCAGGCTCACACTGAGCCCCAACTCGGCAGCCTGGATGCAGGAGCTGCGTGTGGGTGACGACCCACAGGCCACAGCAGGGGCCAACCTGAATATTGGAATTTCTATAAATCAGCATTTTCTAATGAGAAGGTGTTTTCTCAAGGGCATTGCAAAATACAGCGGAGACAAGCTTAGGTCTATCCAGTACCATATGCTATGTTTAATCTTCATTTGTACCCACGTGAACATCTATGCCCTGCACTGTGGTGCTGGGAAATCTAAGAAAAATAGTAGCTGTGTACTAGTTTTATACTGAGTTCCACCATTTTCTTCTTCACTCATGGACTCATTTTTGGAGCAAATCAGCTCATTTATCTAAAACAAATTTTGGGTGTGTTTCTGAAGACAGCTAATCTTAGGGTCTTTGGCAGGATGAGGCCTCACCGAATCCGTCTGCCTGTGCCCCACACTGTTCTGCAGGTATCAAAGCCAGCTGCACACCACCTGTACCCTCCGTTTCATGGTATGAAATCACCTTCCTGATGGACTTCAGCTCAGCCCTCCCCTTCCCTCCCTCACCCTGAATGAAAAAAATAATAAACACATACATAAAATAATGATTTTGCCAGTGGACCACCAAAGGGTCCCCAAAGCAAGGCAACATGCAGCTGATCAGTCCCAGGGCTTGAGGCACCAAGCAGTGCAGGTGCAGCCAGTGGAGGACTGATATTTTTAAGGAAGTCATTAACAGGTCAGCTAACAAACACAACAAAACCAATCAGTGTTTTTAGCTGGGCATCATAGGGAGTCACAGCCACAAAGCTGAGAATTTTGCTTTCTCCTTGCTACAGCATACAGTGAAAGATTGGGTTTGTTAAACCCTCTTGCTGGAGGGAAGGGCACAAAGAGGTTTGTGTCACCTGTGCAAACTTCAGTGTCATGCCCCAACCCTTTTCTTTTTCTCCATACAAGCAATTTCATGAGCTACAAGCAGTATAAAACCTATACAGAGTCAAAACATGTCCCATATAACCTTGAGCTCCTTTCTTTTGGAGGCTACTTTCCACCCCAGAGCCACTGCCCCATAAAGGAGTCATATCCTCTTTGCGAGCAAAATCCTGAAGAGCAGAGAGACGGGTGGAAGCCCACCAGAAACACTGCTGCATCATCTGCAGCATGCTCAGATTTGCAAACGTGTCTCCAAAGATATTGTGAAACCCCTATTTTGGATCTCTGCTGTCTTGACCTCCAATTTTACATTAGCTGCAGTTTCTCAGTGAAAACCAGCATCCTGTTCCTTGTCTGCAAGGAGCTGGTGCACTACACCGCCTTTCAGGGCACCGCACAGCAACAGGGATGGTGAAAGCATGAGCTTCTATTTATTAACTGAGTGATACCACATGTAGATTCACTGTTTACAAAACTGCATGGGTGGGTTGATCAAACGCATGGGGCCTTCCCTTTGGTTTAATTCCTGTTAACTGATGAGGGTGAAAAAACCCCAACAAATCAAATCAAAACTAACTGGGCTGCAGCCAAACAAAAACAAAAATGAAAGAGGATTGAATTGTATTGTGTTTGCATCTTGTTTTTTGAGGCTTAAGTAGACAGATGCCTGTCTCCTTTCTTGCTATTCCAAGCCTGGAAGGAGTGCTGCCTTCCAGCCTGGCACAGCTGGAGCTTCGTGTCCCCTCGAGATGCCTAATGACTTGCAGATTTATTCCAAGGCAGTTAAGGGATTTACCTCCTTCCAGAAAATGCTTAGGAAATGATCATCTGATACAGAAGGAGTGGTTTCACGTACTGAAATGCGAGAGAGAAATATGTCATATGCCCAGAGGCACAAAAGGCATCTCCCAGTCATCTAGATGGATATTCCCTCATGCATGAAGTGCTCGGGAGTCCCTTATCATGGACCCCGTGGTCACCAGGGAGCAATGCTGGAGACCCAAGCAACAAGAAATTCGCCCTACTGCCACGGGAACCTCTGTTTCTGTTGTTATGAGCTTAACATTTGGCCTGTGCAGCTTCAACCTTTTCCTTTTAGCATCCACATATCTTTAAGGGAAGCTGTGTAGCTGAGCTTTTAAACTATATCAGTAGCCACTGCCTACACCTGCATCCATCTGCAGTGAATAATAAAGAGAGCTTGCATTTAGGTATAGAAGTATATGTTTTCCCATGCTGTAACTTGATTGTCTTGCACAGAATTACACAGGGGACAGATCTGGATAAAAGTAAATCCAGTCCAAACTTTTACTCAGGGAAAAACTTATATTGGGATTAATAGGTTACTCTGGCTTTCTGTCCTGCAGAATCAATTAAAAACAGTTATAAAGAAAAAAAAATCACCCCTGGGGTTAATGGGCCCATTTTTTATGGCCTTTTATCATATATAGTCCTCAGCACCTGTTTAACATACTATGTAATGCGAAGGCAGCTTCTTTGCACTGGTGTAAATGGAGGTTCCCCTGTCACAGCTGTGAAAACTTAAAGCAACATGGAGCAAGTGTGTCTGATTTTCACTGATGCCCAAGCACACCACAACTTCCTGAGAGCTGTTCTTTGCTGGCTGATAAAAGGTAAAATAACCCCTGATATTGTTCTAGTTGGTGTTCTTGAATGTGAGGTGAACCTAGAGTTGTCTTGTGGCAGATGGTATGGGATATTTTGTAGGCTATCACAGGTTAAAACCTGGCTTGAGATGCTGAGATGTGGCAGCTGAGAGGAGGGTTTCCTGACGTGGCTCCTGTGCTGCAGGTGAGCTGGAAGCCCCTGAGATATGGGGATAGGGGCGACCCGTCTCCATGGGGACCCCTTGAGTATGGGTGCCTAGCCCTGTGACTTTGGGACACTGAATGGGCTGGGAGCTCTGCTGTGCTTGCCCTTGCCTTGGGATGATGCAGAGATTACTTTACAATCTGAGCAGTGAAAGCTGCTAGGCTGAAAGCAGGGGTGGTGGCAGCCCTCCTATGTGTCCCTGCCTGCACGGACAGATGGCACACTTGTTCATGCATCCCTGTGATTCCAATCTGCCCTGCTCTCTGCCTGCTGCATGTGTGTTTATTGTTTAAGAAAGTTATCACAGCTGATGTTTTAGTAGCATCTGGTGTTGGGGAATGAAGGGCTTGTCTCTTTGTTTGGCACACCTCCTTGAAGGTAACTGTGGACACATGCTTGTTACAGCTTGTGATGAGTGATCCTCAGCGTGTGGTTTAGTGCCCAGTAAGTGCCATGGCCATTAGGAACTGGGGCTTTGATGGGGACTTAAAAATCCTCATGTAGCCTTTCCTAGGCTCTGGTCAAGGCATCTGGAGACACCTCCTGCTTCTAGCATAAGTCTTGCGCTGTGTTATGGGCATGCTGATAAAATAATCTTCTGCGTTTGTGATGGTGACCCTGTGCCAGACTAAGATATGGACCAGTGCAGAGAGCAGCCTCTCATGCTTTTTTTTTCCCCCCGCTCTCTTCTTTTGCTGAATGGGGGCTTCCTTTGCCCTTGTTACCCCTCTGTCCCCTGCTGCTTTAGGGTCTTTGCCTTGCTGCCCTGCTCCCCCGGCACTAATCCTGCCGCCGTGTCCTGCTGCCACCTCGGGAGGCGGGGGGCAGCCACCTGTGGGTGCCGAGCCCCTTGTTGTGCCGTGAGAGGGA
>NW_009260608.1:1610226-1638681 GCF_000687185.1 Egretta garzetta
TCCCTCCTGTGTCTCACTGACCCTCTCTTTCTGACTCCACCCTTGTAGTATTTTGCTTCCTGAGCTGTTGAGGGTAGGAAGGTTTAATTTTTTTTTTCATTAGACTTGCTGTGCGCTTGTAAGTTCTGAACTAGGTATGCCTTAGGATGGATCCTTTGCTCTTCTTTGTGTTACCTAGACCCAATGGTTTCTGCTTTTATGAAATACATTATAATCCAAAAAGTTTACAGGTATCATGGCTGTGTCACTTTATGGTATGAATCCTTTAAAAAAAAAAGTGATAAAATTCCCTGTAACGTATGTTATTTGTGTGGTGGAAATAGATCTGCTTTCTCTCCTTTCCTTCTAAGTCTCCTCTCACTACACTTTCCTGGGCAGGTAGTTGCTGGGATAACATACCATAAAGATGTTTCCTATATCAAAGATGTGTATGATAGGAGGGGGGAGGGAGGGAAATAATTTTATGCTTAGGGACAGGTGAGAGATTAGAGGCATCTTAGATACCATCCTCAGCATTGAGAGTGGTCTCAGCCTACTTTGCAGCTGCCTGGTAGCTGCAAACCTTTTGGTTGAAATAGAAGTTGTCTTTTGTGAGTTAATACAGGCTGATTACTTTTTTTTTTTTAAACTTGGGGTTGGGGGGAAAGAGGTGCGTGTAGTGGCAAAGCAGTGACCCACATTGTTCCTTTAAAGCAACACTTTGCCCAAATCCATCCTGTAAGCGGGGAGTGTTTTCTGGTTTATGCTGAATGCCGTGTATGTGTCAGAACTATGGATGCCAGACAGAGCGATAAGTAAAAAGATCACACAGTTAATTATCTTGGCAATAAGAAAGAGCAGTTTTGTGGCACTGAAACACAGAAGGCATTCTTTGTGGAGGATGTGTGGGGTAATTGCGTTGCTGGTCTGTTGCAGGCTTTTGGAGTATCGCTTACCCTCTGCGCAGAAGGCACTAATGCTGCCTCTTGTCAGGACACTGAATTGAATTACATTCCAGGCTTGAAACTCAACCTCCCACCTTGACAAATTGTCTGTGAGCTGAACGTGATTTGAACCACTTCAGTGCCGTTTCGCTCAGCGTCACCCCTTGGTACCATATTAATAGAACGTGTTAGTATCAGACAGCTTGGCGAAATGGTAAATATTACAGAGCACATGGCCAGATTGTCTCCTTGACGGTAAATAGATTGTGAATAATTGAATAACGCTATAATAGTGAAGAGGATCTGCCTAACATAAGGCACGAATTACACTTCTCTCTCTGCTCCAGCTCAAACGTTTCAGACTCCTTTTTCTTTGCCATAATTGGACATAATCAGTAACACAGTCAGGGACTGAAGACTGTCTGGTATCAATTCCCAAATCCGGGAACCACAACATCTACATTTTGAAAGAGTTAATGCTCTCTATTAGCTGATTAGTTCAGTTAATTTGTTGTGTCCCATGGTGATTGTAAAGTAAATAAGAAAGGGTACTCTGTTTCAAATATCTTCCTGCAGCTCTGTGTGCATTATGTATATATGATCCACGCATATGTGTATATCTGCAAGCTTGCCTGGTAGCTGAAGGTGTTGAGAAACTGCAGTTTTCCCTGGCTTCAGAGCAAGCTGTTGGCTCAGAACCTCCCAGGGAAAACTTCTCCAAAAAGTTCTCTGGTCCAAAGGGAATGACTTGTTCCATGGAGCAATTCAGAAAGAGAAATGTGCACGACTTGAAGAATTTATCTGTTTTACTTCTACATATAGCCTTTATGTTTGCCTTGCTATCTAATGGAAATGTTTTGAGCTGGACTCCTCTTCTATGCAAATGTGACCTCGCTTGCAATTAAGTAATGAGGATAATACAAATCTTTCCCTCCTCCCCAACTAAAGCTTACCCATGAATGTGTTGCAGCTTGCTATCCTTAGATTTCAAAACACACAGCTGCTATTGTGGAAGCGAAGGTAGCTTCTTTAAAGTGCAAACCACTGACAGATAATTAGGTACATCTTTTCTTGTGACTTAGTTCATTAGTTACGGGTTTCTGAAGTAGCTCTTTTCTCTATCTCTATCCATGAGAGACAGTGTATGTTACTCAGCAAATGCTTTTTCTACACTTGACTAATTGGAGATGCTGAAAACATCAGAGAGAGTTTATGCAGTTGCTTAACCTTACGGGTGTGGGAGGTAGAAAGGTATCCTGTTGGCAAACAGCTTCCTAGGGTCAAATTTTAATTATAATTTGGAGTCAGACTGAGCTTTGTCAGAACTAGAGAGAGAACCTATTGGGTATGTAGTTGGGGTGTATGGAGAAGACCGCCTTTGGCTCCCAAATGCCATCGTGGTGATCCCTATGCCTGCACTTCTGCATCTTCAGCGCAAGCTGAAACTCTCTGGAGCAGGGGTGGTTGGATTACCTGAGCTCCAGGACCATTTGCTTCCTCTTCCATCCTGGTAGGCACCAGCAACTTCCATCGACTTCTATATTAATCTTTATGCTTGCAAACTGGCAGAGATGGCATTTTTCACTCTGTGACAGCTGCTGGGTAGCTCACGACGATGGGCCCATGCGTGGGAGGCGCTCGCAGCTTGGTGGGGAACAGCAGTTTGTAACAGTGCCATGATTAAAGTGTCAGGTTACTGCTCTTTTTGTATTAGACGTAGACTGTAAAATATTAACGCTGGGTGATTTATCTTCTGTTGGATTCGCTTGACAGTGAACGAGACTGTAACCAATTTGCCTGGAGCAGGGGAGCTCAGAATAAACTCTGGAGGTTTATGGAGATCGCTCACTGGGGGAATGGCCAGAGTACCTCATCTGGACAGCCCCCTGCGTCCTTCCGTATCCTGGGGAAGTCTCTTCTGAAAACAGTAATGGAGCATTTTGTGGTCACTTTGAACTGTTGAACCTTAGTGTTGTGAAGCTTCAAATAACCTTTTCCATAAGGTTGTCTCAGACCAGCAAGTCCCATTGCCAGACCAGACTGTAACGCTTCAGCTTGCCTACGCTTTCTGCAATCCCCAAGTTATCTGCATTTTCTTTGTTGAAAGTTTTCTGAATGAATGCTGCCTGCCATGTTTATTTTGTTTTGTGGGCTGTTTTTTTTTTTTAGTTGTTTTGGTCTAAAACTTGACTTTAATCCTATGAGGTGTGGAGTATCATGAAATTCTGTTCCTTCTGGGCACTTGCAGGCTCTAGCAGTATCGGGGAAACATCCTAAACCCTGATGATGACCAGACTGAGAGCACTGCCGTTTGCCTGCTGTGAACACTGCATGTGTATTTTGTACTCCTGGTTGTTAAATGGGGATATATAAACGCAACAGCTGAGTAGGGAAGCACCACTGATTGGCAAACAGCATTAGCCAAAGGTCAGTGCTAATTACTCTGCCTCGTTTGCATTGAGAGGCTTTGAAAGATAGAGAAGAAAGTGTCTGTGGCATTTTCTGCCAACGAATTAATTGGCTGACAGGAGGATGTCACCGCTCATCAGTACCGATAGACTGCAAGTTGGTAGTTGTGCAATTAAGCAGGATAGAAATATTGCCTCAGAGAGTTAACTTTCTGGAAGTAATTACCGTAGGTGTCAACACACGCTGATGAAAAGGAAGAGGATGTATTTACTACATATGTGAATCAAGTTTATGAATGATTAGACAGTTGTTTAAGATGATCACCTCTGTCTCCAGCCCATCCTTTCTTCCTCTTGCTTTTGCATGTGTTACTGCTGATTATGCCAGGGTGGGTTAGAGGGCCGCTGCTATGCTGATTAGGCTCTGCTGATCAGAGTTTTGACTGTTTCTCATCTAACTGAACCTTGAAAAAAATGTACCCCCTGCAGTTCTGGTAAAGGCGTTGCAGAGCTGAAGTTGAAGCAATAGAAACAGTTACATGAGGGGAGTCTGGAGGAGCTGAAGGAAAAAATGACTTTTGGAAGAAATCTGAAGGCAGCAGAGACCAGTGGGTTTGGATGTTTCACATTCTGCATGTCAAATTTCCATTTCCAGAACTTCAGTTGGGGCAAGGAAACTGGGCTCTGGAAACTTAAACCCCTTAAGTGTCTGCTGATTACCTAAAGATAGAGTCCATCAAGGCCAATTTTTTGGGGGGAGGATGTAAAACACTACTTCCAATGAATGCTTTTGTTCAATACCTCCAGCAATTAAAATATTGCTAGAGATATGTCCTGGAGTATGCCAGGTCTGGTCTATGTCCATGTCACCTTTGTGTACCTTTGACTTAGGATGAACGCTGCTGAGCCTTTGCCATTGAAGAGCTGGAGTTTCCTTTAGTGTGAACTGTGTAAATTCAGTTATTTAAATCTACAGTATTTTTTTTTTCCCCCCTTCCCTGAATAAATCAAAGTAGAAAATAGCAGTAGTCTCTTGAATGTGTCAGTTGAGCTGACAAATACATTTTTTCCATCTATGTCGCTAGCTTTTCTCTGTTATCGTTACATATTTAAAGTAGGTGCATGTGGTTCCAAATGGCTTACCTACTTCTTAAGTTACAGCTACTTAGGCAGAGCTATGCAGAAGCCAAGTGTCCAAGCTCTGCTGTCACTGAATGACAGATGAGCACGAGTCCTTTATGCTCCTTTGAATGTCACCACCTTTGTGCTTGTCCTGTGCATGGGACATGCACATGAAGCCCAAAACACACACCCCCACCACCCCACACACACTAGGCAAAGCAGTGTCCGTAGCCTCACATAAATCAGAGCTTTGACTTACCCTTTGCATAACAGAAGTGCATGAAATACATGGAAATTGTACTCTGAGACAAAGAGCTGCATGTTGTCCTCTGAGACAGTGCAATTTATCATATGTTAGGATTGTGTGTGGCCAAAAGCAATGCTTAGTGGAGCAGGGCGATGAGTACTTCTCCCTCTGTCCTACCATGGCCCCTGTACCCCTGTGTATTGGGAATTGCCCTGCATTGTTTTATTCCTCCTTCTGGGTGTGATGGGGCGTGTGTGGCATCTCCATGAGCTGGGGATGCTTTGGGGTCCTGCTCTGGAAGCATGTGAGAAGGGCTTGCTGCACCTGACCCCTGCACGTTTCTTGGCATGGCAGCTACACTGTCCCCTCTCACCAACTCGAAGAGCCCAGCCCTCTCATGGAGAAGCAAAGGTGCACCACATGCTTTTCTGCAGGAACAACTTTATTTGAATCAGTTGACCCATCAATAAAATACCACATTGACTGCATCAGCATAATCTAACATAGAATTGAGTTTTTGGGGTTTTGATGCTGATTTAAATGATCTTTCAGTGTCTGAAGAAGCCTCCTACCAAGAGGAGTGAGACAAAAGTTGCTGTTCCCTGCAAACCACGCTTTGCTTGCTTGCATAAACTTTTTTAATATCGTGGTTTGTGGTTATGCTTATCAGATACTACTCATGTTTAGAAATTGAACTTGCACAGCATTTGAGTTGTAGGACAATGTGATGAGCTGAATGGTTAATTCAAAGTCGAAAATGGGAGCCTTGCACATAAGCTTAGAGCTGGGTCAGAAGTAGGAGGGCACAGAGAGCAGCAGCAGACTGATGGTAAACCACGGGAGTAAAAGAAATCTAGCAAAATGGCAGAAAGAGAATAGGAGGCTGAGGACAAATCTTACAGGATTCAGTGGGCAGTAAGAGAAGCGCCGAGGGAAAACAAATCTTGCAAAAAGTGCTAGGGCTAGAGATTGCTACCTTGATAGAGTGGAGGAACTTCTTTAAACCCATAGTTTACATAGCATTTTCAGCTCTGACTGTGCTATAGCTTGTTAAAGACTTCCAAAATCCCTTGTTTACACTTTGATGTTTGGCCTTCTGATAAAAAAGAAAGGCGTTTACAGCAAATGATAATTTCCAGATGGAAAACCTTTCATTAATTTCTAACGCAACTGCATGAGAAGTATGTGAGGCTTTATTTCAAGTCTCTTCATAAACTAAAAGGTGCTGCTGATGGTATGCTTATTTTCATATTTGATTAGTAAGCACAATAAAAACTTACTAAAGAGCAAGACTCTGCAGGGGAGGCTGTTCTTCTCCACCTCGTGCTATCATTTGTCACTCAGTGCTGTTAGATTAAAAGCAGCATGGCTGTAACTCAGCTATTATCTACAGCCACTTAAAGGCCAACAGTTTCAATTTTAAAACCTTTTACATTTCTGTGGGTTTTAGTAACACATCTTCGTGGCTGCTCAGCTGTTTATTAAACCTGAAAGAAGGAAAAATGGAAAAACATCTTTACCATGTGCCTCGAAGAGCTCCCAGCAAAAGGGAACGCTTCAGTGTGTTGGGTTTGGGTATGTTGTTTGGGGTTTGTGGGTTGTTTGTGGACTTTAGTAGTGTGTTTTTTTCTTTTTTCTTTGGAGTAGAAGTGGGGCAGTAGCAGTACTTTGCCTATGCAAATGTAGTGATACCTTTGATTATCTAAATTAATAGAGTTGGGGTGGTGAGGGGGACAAAAAGACTTTGTTAAAAGGAGATCTTTACAAAGTTGATACCACTGTTTATCTCTGCTTTTCTTTTTTTTTCATATTATGTAATAAATCTTGGTTAATTCCATATAGTAATAGCTGACGGGGCCTATGGATGGGCGTTGTCTGCCCAAAACCTTGGGTGTCTGTATTTAAGAGGGGCTGGCGACAGGGCTGGAGGATGGTAATCCAGCTGGGTTACCTTTTCCTATATTTCCATATGTCCTTAGACTATCATGGCTTCCACTGAACAACCACACCAACCAACAGAATAATTCTTCATTGAGCAGAAACAATTGCTAAGAATGTGTTGATTCATCTTTGAACTGTCTCATGGAATGGACTATTTTAATATGCCACAACAAAACTTAGGAAATGTTCATTACACTGGCAGTTGAGTGGATGTGATGAGGAAATATTGTATAGTTATATATTTGAGGATAGAAAGCAATTTACAGACACGTGCCTTAAAATGTATTGGATCCCTAGATGAGGAGAACTCCTAGAGTTTTACAGTTAAAGAGACTGGGAGGCTTGGCAAGGTAAACTTGTTGGGATCAAAACTACTTTCATAAACAATCAAGTCCTGAAATAGCTGATTTTTATCTCTGTCAGTATTAAGATAAGGGAAGAACAATTGATCAGGCCTTCAGGTGATTGCCCAGTGGTGCATAGCTTTTCTAGTAGGAGCAAATGAGCCTTCAAGGCAAGGAATACTGGCAACTTTTTTGCTGTGAGCAAAGTCCTTAATGCGTAGGGCAGGAATTGGGTAAAGTAGAAAGAGGGTAAAATCTCAAAAATGGTTTTACAGAAACAGTTGTGCAGCCCAATGTCCTGATATGAGACTTCTTTTTTTTTTTTTTTTTTCTGAGGTTTATTCTATGAGAACAAGGAAGATGGTCTGGATCAAAAGAAAACTTAAACTTGTAATAGTCACCTGGTGATGTGTGTGAATTACTTTGTCTAAATAGCACTAAAGGAGTGCCTGAGAGCTGCTACTAAATTCAGCCTACAGGTTTGCTCTGAGAAGAAAGATCCTTTGCTTTTTCTAGTGCACCTTGGTCTTTTGGAAGGTGATCCAGCTGATCTAACAGGAGTTTTAAATCTGGCTGTTAGTTGATTGCTACAGGAAGTGACCCTGGCAGGGAAATACCTGAGAACAGCAAAGGTTTAGTCTTCTGTTTAAGCCCTAAGGTTTAGATCTTCCCCCCTGCCATGATTATGTGGTTGAAGGAGCAGAGGAGGTACCTGTGTGTTGCCTTGTCTGGAAACCCTCCTCCTCCACCCTTAGTTTTTGTTCTTAGTGAAACATTAGGAGAAGAGCATGCATCCTGAGAGGGAAAGGGGAGCTTAAGGGTAACTTTCTTTACATTTCAGCAAATGTGAAATGATCAAAGACTCAAATGAATGTTATGTATTAAATTATTAATTAATACTATGTTTTGGAGAAAAGGCCTGCCTAGATGGCAGAGCTGTATTCACTGAGAGCGAGCACAGAGTAGCTGAACTTACTAGAGACCTATTTCCAACCCCCTTTGGTTCATTTGAACTGCGTTGATACCTGCTCGCTAGTTGCAGAGCTCCCCAGCTCGCTGGGAAGATTTCTGCAGCGTAGTGACATCTTCTGGAGTAACCACAGCTCCCCGCTGGTGCTGACTCCCCAGCCCCGAGTCACTCCTTTAGATGGAAAGCTAGCAGTACGAATTGGGGAAATAATAATTTGTATATGGAAGAAAGCTCGATATGGTTTAGATACTGGTTCAGTGTAACCAGAGAAACACATAACCGCATTATTCTTGGGTAAGAAGTACTTGTGCATTGCAACATAGTAAAAATCAAAAGCTTTCAATCAGACACTGCTTTACTGGACAAAGGGCAATGTCAGTGAAATCAAAACACGCTAGTGAAAACTTGGGATACTGACTTTCAGCCCCCCGCCCCCCCCCTTTTGATCACTGGGGAGAAGAAAGAAAATGACTGTCTGCCATTATGGCCCTGCTATTATTGCAGTGAGTAGGTGTACTCGGCTCTGCTGCTTCGGCCAGTAAGCGTGGCTAGAGTGGCTCACAGGAGGTGGTGAGGATGTTGCTATGAAACCCTGGAGAAAATGGCTTGCTGCTTGGGCCCCCCTTGCTGGGAAAGGGATCTCCCCACTGTAGGCATAGGGGTTCCTCTAACCTGAGAGCAGAACTTCTCAAAGGTGACACAAGGCACTGAATTTCCCTTAAAAAGTCATTCTAGGGTTGCACAATCTAAAGCATATATGTTTGGGGGGGAGGATCTCGGCTTTGAGAGGGAGTTCATCTTGTTTTCATAAGCCACTAGGCTGACTACTTTGGAATGGTTGCAGTGACTCCTGAATTGCCTTTAAATTGGAATTTAATGTCATCTGGGTTCAAAAGAAAACAACACTATATGTATATATATATATTTTTTTTTTTTCAACCTCAGAATTGATTTCCTGTATGGTTTTTTGTATCAGCTTGAGCTGTTGTGCTTTTGGCTTCACTGCCTCTGAGGCTGCAGTAATCCCCTTCACTGTGGGGAACACGAAGCCCTTAGTACTGTGGTGGGTTAGAGTTCCCTGCTTTTACCCCCTCTGCTGCCTCAGACTTGATGATCAAACAGGAAAAGCCATGAAAAAACCCCAACCTTAACCCCCTCAAAAAACCCTCCCACAACCCTAAAAAGCAACCCCAGTCCAGAGCACTACTTCTGTGAGTAGTGCTATACATAGGCTTTCTGTGAATGAGTATGCAAGTCGTTCAGAAGCCAAGGTTAGTTGAGGTTTGATGACTGCGGACGGAGCCTTCCTGAGTCCACTAGCCGTGTGCTGCTTGCTCACGCCACCCTTGCCCCAAGGAGACCACCCCCAAGCCCCCTTCTTAGCACTCCCTCCTTCTGCAGGATTTATTTTTACTGCCGTATGCTCTACTGTATCGTTCAGGCTAAGCTACACCAATCACTAATGTTTTAAAGTGCATTCAAGCCCCTAATTATCTGAAGTGAAGGAGATATTTAGCTCATTATCCTGTTTTAAAATTCTAATGGAATGGCACTGAAGCTGTTGTGATATTTTCCTTTTTGTTAATATGGAATGTAAATTTCCAAGACATTAAAAAATGTAACATCACATCTGCCTTTGCAGGGCAACAATCTGATGTTAACATGTCTTAAATGTAGCAACCAAAAGAAAAAAAACACATTCTGCTCCTCTGCAGTGATGCAAGTGCTTTTATGTACTTCCTTTCTGTCTGTTACTATATAAACCCTACAATATTCAGCCAAAACAAAAAAAACCAGCCTTAAACCACATCAGTAAATGTAATTACTAGTGGTGTTACAAGAAATCTAGCTTTAGATATAGGGCTTTTCAGCCTTTTTCTGTTTTGTCCAAGTTCTTTACGTCTGTGGCCACAGCAAGAATCCCTGCACACTTTCTTGGTGCAGGATGCCAAGGACAGCTTGCGTGGCACAGAAAAGGAATATTTGTATTGTTTGCTCTTGGAGGTTCCACTCAAGGAGCCTTCTCCCCAAAACCAATGTATATACAGATTATATGTGGCCTGTGCTCTAAAGCAGCTAGAAAAGTGCCAAAACTCAGGGCAGGGGGGGAGAAAAGGGCAATTCTATCTGCATTATTTTTTTTATAAGTACTGTGAGCACAGGGACATGGAATTTTAATTTTATTTCCTACTAGAAACTTGTATGGCCTTGCAACTACTTTAAAAAAAATGGGAGACAGGTATTTAAACTTCTTGCAAGGCGTATTACAGTAATGCCCTTAAAAGAAAAGTACCTCAGTGACTTGCCTGAGGTTACACAAAAAATTGCTGGCAAACTTTGGAGCTGAGCCCTGGTGGTACACTGCTGCTGTACTGAGGGGGCTTTGAGACCCTCCTGCCTTCTTAACTGGTGCAGAAACCTGGAATATTGTGTTTGCATACATCCTGGCTGCATAATGTGACTCAACTTATACCAAATAGACTAGCACTATTCTAGTCTGTTTTTCATATACTGAGTAGGGGCAAAATTTGAGACAGAGAGGCATAATATGGCTGTTACGAAAGAAGGTATGGTGGGAATGCATGCATTTAATTGTAGAGGAGTGCGGGTCTTTTGTGATGCTTTGGCTTTTGGAATTACTTCGCTAAAATCCTGCTTCCACATAATGGCAATATTTTGAGTTATGTGATGAGAATGGTAAGCCAAGATTAAGAATAGTGGATGTTTATAATACTGATGTCCTCAGTATAGCTACGGGCAGTTAATAAACATCAGATCTTATTTCTCAAAGAAAAAACTGGATTTTTTTTCATCTGTGCGATAATACTGTAAGTAATGGATTGTTATCCTATATGACTTCAGTGTTTAATGTAACATTTTCATTAAGTTTAATAGAAAGTGTTTGTGTGCTGTGTGTGATTGACAGCACCTCTTAGGCTGCAGTGAGATAAATAAAGGAATTTCACATTCAGGTGGGGATGTCAGAGGAGTCTTAATAATTAGATCCAACATTCAGAGGGTCCAATTCGCCACGAAAGGATATCAGGGCAACCTATGAATTCTGTGTACTGCCGATAGGCAGTCAACTTTCAATTCTTTGGGTAAAGAGTGGGAAGTGTTTCAATTCTCCATAAAGTAAAAACCAACAGAAACTTTTATGAAATGATGTGATACATCTACAGTGATTTCTTTCAAGCGTCATTTTGTATTGGCGTCGTTCATTTGGAAAAGCCTTTGCTAGCATTCAATCTTTCCCAAGTACAAGGTCTTGGTCCAAATGCTGTGAAGCACGCATCCCATTGATCAGATCAGGCAGCTATCGATAATCTCTTCCCGATGAATTCACAGTAATTTTAATTACGCATTTTTAGAGGCATGCGTTCAATAAATATAGAACTTCCTAAAATAGTTCAGCTTTTAGATCAGGTTGCAGATCTGAATAATTAGAATACAAGCTCTGAAACAGTACATTTAAACATTTCATTTTTGAAGGATGATAGCATGTAAGTGCCCTCCCTGAAGATTTTTTTTTTTTGCCCCATGATTAATTTGCTTGCATTTGCTTTAATCTGTTGCCATGTGCAGCAAAAAGATAAATTGTGTTTACGTTACCCTAGTCCCTCCTTTCATTTCCAAAACAACTGCTTTTATGCACTACAGGCAGCTTGAATCAGGCCTAATTACAAAGTCCTACATCTGCTTTCAATCTAGGGGCTAGCATACAAGGTTGCGCTTGTATTTAGGCTTACACAGTGGTTTCACTTGTTTATGTTTTGCTTTAAAAATGTATATGTATAAACATCCACAAGGACAACAGCATCCTAACATCTGACATCCGTCATACAACAGCTAGGAAGGATTTCCACGTCCGTGCTTTGCTGTCTCCTCAAGACACACGAGCTCTGTCAGAACAGGCACAAAGCTCTAGGCTAACCAAATGCACTGAAGCCATATTGGGGCTCATGGATGTTTTCCTCTTTTTGTTTCAATTTGTATCAGCTGTGTTTGGCTATCGAGGGTGGAACCCAGCTGCCTAAGGACTTGAATAAAAGCTTCCCCCTCCACATTTTGGGTTGGCTTCCCCTGTGCTGCAAAAAGACTTCCTGAAATAAAAGACTATATAATGGGCGTAGGGAGGAAGGATGTCAGGCTGCTAGAGTAAGCTTTTTTGCTGATGCATTGGTCTCGGTTCTCCCTGAAGCGGTCATGCATCCTTGAAGTTCTTGTCCATACTGCAGATAAGAAGACAAAAAGCATCATGGTAAGACAAAAGAGCACACTTCACTGTGAAAGGGATAAGCATGAATCTTGGAGGAGGGAAAAGGAAAGCTTTACTTTTTTTTTTCTCCAGCTTTTCATTTTATGAAAAATTTTAACATGCAATCAGGAGTAAGAACCAAAATACTGAAATGAGAGTCTCATAGTGAGTTGAAGTTCTGGATTTTATCGCTCCGACCCAGTGGCTGGTAGCCTCTTAGTCTTGCTGAGCACCTCTTAATTCTGAACATTTGCCCACCACGGGTCAGCGCTGGGCTCTGCCTGGCCACTTGGCTCTGCTCCTGGTGGCCAAATGTGTACCAAGGTAGGTGCCATGAGCCCTGCAGTGGTTTGATAATTCAATGGGGAACAGGGTGGGGGAATTGAGGCAGAAACAAGGACTCTGTTTCCAAAAGTTGATCCTCCTTCTTAGAACATGAGGGATGGGAACTTCAATAACTCAGTGTAGAGTTGTAAGATGTGGCTTTCTGGTGGTGTATTGTACTTGTTTGGTCACTTACCAACACCACAGCCTTCTTAAGCGCATCCTGAATCTCTTTATCTCGTCCTACCATTTCTTTGTTCTTTTTCTTAAACGGAGGGAATATGTGGATGAATGAGAGCATGTAAAGTACATACAGATTTAGGGACAGGATTACTTTCTGTCTTATGATAGCTCATAAAACAATTTTTTTGGCTATAATGCTTGACAAGAAGGATAAAAAAAATCTTTACTAGGGAATAGAAAACATTAACAGATAAGTGTTCTTATACTCTGTTGATGTTCTTCAGGTATCGTGGAATAATGCATGAAACTGGAAAACCATTTCTGAGAATTTCTGTTCTAAAAGGTTACAGTAGATGAACGGCAGAATTAACCTTAAGGACAGAAATGGTTACTTAGAAGGTCATTCTTATTGCAAGCAACATCATGTGGATCAGTGATAAGTCAACTTTATGCATGAAGGAAAATCTAAAACTTATTTAGTTGAAAACCAGGATCATGTGACATACCTTGTATGGCAGGTGGCATTGGCAGTGGGGAAGTCCCAGAAAATTGTTTTCTTTCAGGGGAAAAAAATCAAAAATAAGAACCAACACAATCTCTAGTTTCCTGTATGGTCCAGATCAAGATATAGAGCTATTTTTTGGTTTTGATAAACTGTCTTCTTAGCTGGGGAACCAAAAATTAGGTGGATGAATCTGGGGTATAATATTTTTGTCTCATCTCCTTCTATAGTTAAAGGAGAAAGGGGTAAGGAGTAAGTCCAAGATGGGATCTCAGTCCTCAAATGCTGAGTTTGCTGGGTGCTGCCATCATCCAAACTAATTATATGCCTAATGAAATACGATTACATTGGATGCAGGTGCAGTATTAAACTCAAAATGAAACACCGTTTCTTCTTCAGATGTTCTAATATTTTCTTCTCTTCGTTGTTGAAAGTGCACAGCCTCATCTGATTCCTCCATGTGTTTGTGAAAAACAGCGTTAGTATTCTTTCACCTCTTTGAGTCATTTGGGGTTTTTTTAATGCATATAACTATTGTTGTTATTTTTATTATTACAGAGTATATCTGCTATGGAATAGATCTACAATATCTGTTTTTTTTCTTGTGGGCTATCTTTTACTATGGAGTAAGGTTGTATAAAATTGAGAAGGCTCCTTTGCTCCATTTAAATTACACTCTGTCTTAACATCAGTCTTGATCTCCTTCATTTCCTCAGTGACTTAATAAGTACTTAAATTAAACAAGAAAAGTGTTCTAACACAGAGGTGAGGAAATCTAGAGTTAAAGCTGCTACTCTATTCTTAATTCACCCAGTGGTGCATAGGCACTCTATTAAGAAAGCCACAGAACAGCAGGTGAGCTTTTATCTTATGTTTCTGCAATGTATATACCATATGTGCTACACAGTTCACTGCACATGCTATGTACGATCACCCACTGCTTTGGACCCCTGCTGTACCAAGGTACAACCAGGTGATGTAAGAGGATGGGGAATGACTGCCTGATTAATATATTCCTGTTTTGCTTGATGATCTGTCTGCTCGAGGCACATTCTTTTAGTGGAATGGGACCTAAAACCATCTTCCCCCCCTCCAGTCTCCTGCTCTCTCTCACCATTTTCCCTCTGTAATGTGTAGAACCTCTTGTGGTCTTCTACTCGTTAGAAACAGAGGCCCTTTCCTCAAGCAATAAGAGCATTTAAGCCTTTCAGGTTTCCCAGATTACTCTTACATTAAGAAATTCATCCTGGGGTGTGCCAGCTTTCGTGTTGCAGAATGCTACTGCAAAGAACGAACTGGGAATGTCGATAGCTGCCTCCCTTTGCTTCTCCTCCTACACCAAATGCTGTAGCATTTTGTATGATGCACTTCTGGGTGAAGCTAATTGTTTTCATGCGATACTACTCTAAGTTATTGTTCACCTAATGCTCAGCAGTTGATTACAGTAATTCAGTCTGGGTTAGCTTTCCAGAATATAGGGTCTTGATCTCCAGTAACACGTTTCTTACAATATTATTTAGACCACAGAAAAAATGTATGCAAGACTGTTTTAGTCTGATTCTCCAGCCTTGGCTCCCCATCAGCCTGGGCCCTTCAGAAATAGCTGACCAAGTGTGTTTTCTCTCCTGCTGTCGCATCCCCAAGGCTGTAAAATGCTGAGGCACGCACAGCGAAGGTTGCCTCTCTACCGCCTGCAAGGGACCGGCAAAGCTATTAAGCATCCGTGGTGCTCTGTGTGGCTAATTTCTAAGTCTCTTTGACTCAGTCTTCTGAGACAGCAAAAGAAAAGGAGAGCAGAGGGTGAAGTCAGGGTAATTCCTCTGACTGTGCACATTGGGAACTGGCTGTGAAATCTGTGTAGACATACTGTAAACTGCAGTTACCCTCGTTTTGAAAATGCATTGATCAAAGGGACTCTGTCAGTATCTGATTAAGGGCCATGTAAGAGTACTGAAGACATTTCCTTCTGGTTAACAGCTCTGATTACAGGGGGCTCCTGGAGTGAATTTCCCTGCTAGCAGACAGGCTTGTCTCCAGGCTCCACCTGACGCTATAGGGTTTCTCAATGGCATGGCTTCCTGTTGTTGAAGGCTACTATTCATTCACAGCTTGTAAATCAGTGGCTTGTAAATCAATGGATGAAAAAACTACTGTTAGAGAAATGTTCCTCAGCAAATTCCTCTCCCTCCCCCAGACACTTGTTTTCCCAGGGCGTATATTCCATGATCATGGAAAAATATTTTAAAATTCAACATGTGTAACTAATGATAGAGGTGGAAATGAAGGACCATACCTTCTTCATTACCTGGGAAATTTGCTGTAACTACTTTAATGTGATTTTTATTTTTTCTTGTTGGTTTTGTTAAGATTGAGCTTGTTTTATAGTAAAGCCAAATTAACATTTTCGATGCTAACAAGCAATTGACTTGCATACCCTTGAAATGCAGTAACCGGAATGACTGAAGGCTTAATGTAAGCAAGAACTAGAGATATTTGGGGTTGCTTAGTACAGATTTTCCTGCATAAATGATCAAAACGGTGCTAAGAAGCTCTACCCTGATGAATGCATCCAGGTGACTATCAGCAGCTGCTACTACTGCAAAGAGCACAATACATCCAGCAAAAATATCTCACAGGGGTTAGAGAACGCCAGGAAGCTATGATAATTAGAGCACAGCATTTGGTAGCCAAACCTCAAGAAACAAACGCATTTAGAAATATAACAAGCTCAAACTAAATTACTGCCAGACATGCTGCTTATTTTGCATAACACTGAGAAATGTGCTATGCATATAACTTTTTTTATTAACTCTTTTCTGTGTAAGACAGCAGGCAGAGTTATGTGCTGTCCTGTGGGGATCATGGTGCGCTTGCAGAAATCCATTTAAAATCATAGAATGGTTTGGGTTGGAAGGGACCTTAAGGATCGTCTAGTTCCAATGCCCCCGCCAGAGGCAAGGACATCTTCCACTAGACCAGGTTGCTCAAAGCCCCATCCAACCTGGCCTTGAACACTACCAGGGATGGAGCATCCATAGCTTCTCTGGGCAACCTCTTCCAGTGCCTCACCACCCTCATAATGAAGAATTTCTTCCTTGTATCTAATCTAAACCTCCCCTCTTCCAGTGTAAAGCCATTGCCCCTTGTCTTGTCACTACCTGCCCTTGTAAAAAGTCCCTCTCCAGCTTTCTTGTAGGCTTCCTTCAGGTACTGGAAAGCTGTTCTAAGGTCTGCCTGGAGCCTTCTCTTCTTCAGGCTGAACAACCCCAACTCTCTCAGCCTGTCTTCATAGAAGAGGTTCTCCATTCCTCTGATCTTCTTTGTGGCCCTCCTCTGGACTTGCAGGTCCATATCCTTCTTATGTTGGGGGCCCCAGAGCTGAACACAGTACTCTGGGTTGGGTCTCATGAGAGCAGAGTAGAGGGGTAGAGTCATGTCCCTGGACCTGCTATCCACGCTTCTTTTGATGCAGCCCAGGATATGGTTGGTTTTCTGTGCTGCAAGCACACATTGATGGGTCATGCTACTCATCAACCAACACCCCCAAGTCCTTCTTCTCAGGGCTTCTCTCAGTTCCTTCTCTGCCCAGCCTGTGCTTTGGATTGCCTTGACCCACATGCGGGACCTTGTACTTGTCGATGTTGAACTTCATGAGGTTTGCATGATCCTGCCTCTCAAGCCTGCCAAGGTCCCTATGGATGGCATCCCTCCCCTCCAGTGTGTCAACCGCACCACACAGCTTGGTGTCGTCAGCAAACTTGCTGAAGGTGCACTCAATCCCACTGTCTGTGTTGCTGACAAAGATGTTGAACAGTGCCAGTCCCAATACTGACCTCTGGGGAACGCCACTCATCACTGGCCACCACTTGGATATTGAGCTGTTGACTGCAACTTTCTGAGTGTGTACATTCAGCCAATTCTTTATCCACTGAGTGGTCCATCCATCAAATCCTTGTCTCTCCAATTTAGAGACGAAAGTGTTGTGTGGAACAGCTTCAAATGCTTTGCACAAGTCCAAGTAGATGATGTCAGTTGCTCTTTCCTTGTCCGCCAACACCATAATACCATTGTAGAAGGCCACCAAATTTGTCAGACAATTTGCCCTTAGTGAAGCCATCTTGGCTGTGACAAATTTTAAATAATCTCTCTAGTTAATACCACTGACCTAAGTGCAGTCCACACTAGCATGCACAGGCACCTACAAAGGTGAGCTCAGAGCTCCCTCCTCTGTTGAAGGAGTCAGCAGGGCACAGCAGTGCCTCCCTGCACCTCAGACCACATGTGCTCCTACACTTACCCCAACCAAAGCTGGAGCTGCCGCCTTCCACCAAACAAAGCAGCCCTGCCTCAGGCCAAAGGAACTGAACCTCCTCAGTACTCTTGCTTTAGTCAGTGATGCTGATGCAATCCTCTGCAGGTCTTGAACAAAATCTGTAGCTGGTGTTCACTTTTATGGCTAGAAGAATCCAATATGGTTAAAAATTATGTTCTCAGTATATAAGCTCATTTAACATGCACTGGATGATTCTTTTTGTATTGAGCCCCAGCATTTGCTCCAGAGCAAGGGAATGACTGGAGAAGGGCCATCAGAGAGGGGTGTGAGATAGTGCTGCAGTCATAGCTCTTAAAATTAATGTGATTTGGTAGAAGGGAAGGAACCGATAAAGAAGCCATAGAGAACTAGTGAAGGAGCTGAGGCAAGAGTTGCATCAGCAGATGAAAGATAGTAAGGACTGGTGTAAGACAAAAAGAAAGGAGAAAAGTTTGCAAAGGAATATAATTTTTCATTCACTTAAAAGTTCACATATGCAACTGTTGCTTAACTTCCTCAAGAAGTGGTGCATGGTGATGGGAGTGGGCAGGGAGGCCTATAATTTCTGTTCTTGTTGATCACCAGGTTTTCTCTTGGAGACATTTTTCTGCATCAGAGGTGCTTAGTTTTCAGGTGTATGCTTAAAAAATTAAATAAAATAAAACCTTCCATGGAAAGTATGTTGCTTGTTCAGTTGAAATCGCAGTATCTGGCACACAACTAGAGTTCCAGTATGCTGCATGTGCTCAGCTGGATTTGAGTTGACAGAGTTGCAAAAGGGTGGTCCAAGACTGACTCCAACAGACTGCCTTATTTAAAACAAAAAACAAACCAAAACGCTCCCACTACTCCCCTAGTTACCAGCCTTAGTGGTGTTTACAAGAAAAAAAGGTGGCCTGAGCATAGGTGGAATTCACAGAACTGTGTATAATGTTCTTGGCACAACTTCACTGGGAGTAGTTTCTGCTTACATGATGAGCAAGAGCACCTTCCCTCCCTCTTCCAGTGAGGGTGCTGGAAGCTTTTTTTTTTTTAGCTGTCCAAAGAGAGGGAGAGAAGCAGTATAATTAATCTTAAGGGCTAGTCTTTTGCTGCATCAAAAGAGGTGATGTTTGCTTTCTTGTAAGACGCAGTAGGTATTGGGTAGGTATGTTTCCTTTATGGAATAGGAAAGCAAACTACTTTTTCTACAAATCAGGATGATGCTGCAGCCAAAGATATTAAAAAGAAAAGGACTGGAGTAGACTAGCTATGGTTTAAAAACAAAACAAGAATCTTTCCAGGGTTTTTTTTTTTGGCTATAGACATCAAACCGTTAATTTTGAACTTAAAAAATACTTGCTATATTATTACTCTTGATTATACAGTTAGTTATGCATATTGTGATGCTACTTGTTCCCATGAGAAAAATCTGTAAGGGGTAAGCGTACTTTGAAGTAAGATATTTTGAGATGCAAGAAAACGTGCTCCTTAAAATGTATTGACAGCTTTCAGTAGAGATGGGGATAGCAAGAAAACCTCAGCTGCAGAAGGAATAATGTCCTTAATTTAACAGTTCTTAGAAGTGTTGTCTCCAAAAGTGCTGTGTCTATGCTCATGCATAACATGTACAGTGAATGCATAAATCTCTTTGGATTCATGTTCCTAATAAAAACAAGTCAAAATCCTTTTCTTAAGTGAAATCAGAATTGAACTTGACATATAAATAGTTGGATGATGTTTCTCTCTTCTCCATAACTTCTAATTTTCATGCTCATCTCCATTTCTTGGTTTTAATGGGGAATAAATACAAACATGCTGAAATGCCACGATGAAGGGTTGCATTTGCAGTATTTCCATTAGTTAAAGCTAGAAACTTGGTGGCACCTCATCCGGTTCTGCATACTAAACAAGCCCAAGAGGATACCTCAGCTTCTGAGTGTTCACATAAACCAAAATCTCAGACTTTGAAGTTTTCCAGTAATTACAAATTGAGAGAGATTACTTGTTCCCTAGCTTTCTCCCCTTACCATCTCGGAACTTCTGAAAACAATTATTTTTATTCCTCTTATGTCTAGGAGTAACATTTCCTGAAGTTAGGTATTTACAGATGTAGTCTTGCTCCTGTGTAGATGATCTAACCACAATGTACCTGGAAGACTGATCAAGCCTCGTCACACGTGACCCTTCAAAATCTACTGATTCATCTGAAAATGCTGACCTGGAGTCGTGCACTTCTTTTTCCTGTATTCTGCTGTGTCCCAGTGAAATCCAGTGCACTTTATTCAGCTTGGGAACACTGTGACTTGTACCTACCAATTTCTGAAGCTTCTATTACTTTTCAAAATTGGACCTCTGGACATAAATTCATGTAGAAGTAATTCATTTCTGAGCTATTTTAATAAGCTTAGGTACTAATTAGTTTCGATTTCTTGATTACTGTCTTTAATCATTTTGTGGCTGGTCACTTGACCCTAATGACTCAATCTTTCTAATTTGATTAGGAAACTATAGGCACTGGTAAGATTAGTTGCTGGATATAAACCGTTTCTGGAAGGACCTTCAGCATAAATGTCAAAAGAATAGTTCCTTAGATCCATCATTTCCCTGTTATTTGTACTTAGCGCTTTCCCAATTTAGTAACCGAGGACTTCTAGGAGACCTGATGGGCGCTCAATCCTTTTTGATGTTGTTCTAGGCATACGCCAAGCTGAGTCCAGGCATGGCTGATACTTCATCACTGAAAAGGGGAAAGACCTGTATGTAATTACTGGGTCTGTTCTCATGATGAAACTGTTTTCCCTAGAATGAGTCCTTAAAAAGATAAAACAAGCTTAATATTAGTAAGTGATTCTGGTATGTCCATTCTGTGATGAAAGTCGTGTTACAAAGTTCTCTACATTATATGTGATTCAGTAGGAGTTCAGCAATTGATTTTTCCCTCGGTCCCTACAACATTTCTTATTTGTGTAAGTAGAAGACTTAAAAAAACATTTTATGTACTGTATTTTTGTATCAGCTGAATTGATGAGGGGTTTTTTGGTGTGTCTTTTGCTTCATAATTTCTCAGTTTCTTCTTGTATGTTTGTGTCTTCCTTTTTTGTGCCTCGGCTTTCCCTGCCCCCCCTCCCCCCTTTCTTCCTCTAAAGCACCTATTTTTCTATTTGTGTCACATTCCCTTCTCACTCCCCCACCTTTCCCAGTCTCTGAAGTCCTCAATGCTTTTAACTTTGGTCTTATTTAATCATTGCATTACTTGCCAAAATTTGCATAAGAGGAGATGATCTGTAATATTAGCAGAAAACAAATTGTGGGACTGCATTGCCCTTTCACTTTCTTCTATGATTGGAGTTTGTATGTGCAAGGGTTAGAAGGCTTTGGGGCAAGAACCTCTTATGTTGACTTTGCAGGAATTTGATGGACTTTAATGTATTAAGACGTGTGTAATCAAGGCAAAGCTGCTGAATCTAAATGCTTACTATAGATGCGAAGAGTGCTGTAGTTTCAAAGCCTTTCAGAAATTGTGTCTTATTCTTACAATGCCTCTGGAATGTGATTGTTAAGAGTCTCAATAATCATATAATTAGCAATTTTGCAGCCTTAAGTGGTTGTGGTTGAGGATTTCTTTCAGGGGCACTGATTGGCTTCATTTTTGCAGAAATCTGTGTTTCAAATGTTACTGAAAAACCCCAAAGCTACAGCTGGTGAAGTTTGGGGTTTTTTGGTTTTGGTGGTGGGGGTGTTTTGTCTTTTTTTTTTTTTTTTTTTTTTAGAGTCTCAATAATCATATAAAAAAATCTGTTAAATTGTTAAAATCTTCCCATTTTATAAGTTTTTCCCATTTATAAGTTTTACAAGGAAAGAAACAGATACAATCATTAGCTGGCTAGTGATCTTCATGGTGTGTTAGCCAAGATGAAAAACTGGTTATAACTGCAAATTAGTATTGTGAGACACTGGGAGGTATAAAGCATGTCAATTGTTTTGCAAGGTGGTTTGGTCAAATCAGGAATGGTGGTAAGATTGTGAAGGAGAAAATTGATCAATATTCATGGAATTGAGTTCAGACCATTGAGAGTCTGGGTGCTGGGTTTTCATTTCAGTTATATGCAGCACCAAATGAAATAGACCTTTGGGTCCTGTGTGAAGCTTTAGGAAAAGCTCTTGTACAGAAATGTTTATGAAGTAATTGGTCTATGATAATGCACATCTCCAAGAATCTCTGCTGCATGCTGAATGGAAAATGCTTGTGGTATAGGGAAGTTTTCGCACATCTTGAATGTGTTAAATATTAATGCATGGTATATAAGGACACTATAAATGTTGATGAGAATTCACAAAAGAGAGAAATATTACTAGACTGACAACAGCTTTTCCTATATAGCTGCTTCATATGCTTTCCAGCACGTAACACTTACCTCTGCAGTTGCTTGAGCAACAATCTTTTGGATGCATCGTGCAGGGTTCTCCACTCTCTGGAGTCTGCAAGTCACTGCAGAGAAATATATGTTCTTCAGGTGCACCCCTTTCACACCACTTTTTCCTGCCTCCAAAGACTTCTTGGCCTTTTTTTCCTGACCCCCTCCCCTCTCTCCTCTCATGAGCTGTATACCTTCCAATAGTTAAGATTTTTTTTTTTAAATTTTTGAGAGCAAACAAAACTCTTATTCAACGTATTTCTAATGATAGCACTAAGTTAGAGTCTCATGGGGGGATGGGGGCAAATCTTTTATAGCTGTTTCAGACTTCCAGCTGAAGCATACCAGCTACCTATTCCTAGTAGAAGTGCTTATTATTTTTTGTAAATTTAAATGTCATTTATCTGTAGGAGATTACAAGAAATTTATGAGATGGCAGCTCCACCCCTTGGGATTAAAGCAAAGATTTAAAGTATTTTCTAGCTATCATTTTTGTTTCCCACAACCTGTATTTATTCTGCATTTTATTAATAACTTGAAATCCTTATGAAGAGACAGAGCACCCTAGTGAAAAAAGCAGTAGAGTTAGGTCTCAGGTATGTGAGGTTTGCTGGCTTGGCTGTAGTCTCTTTTGTTGCTTTTCACAATTTGTTTCACTTCCCTGTTTATCTTATTATCATAATTTCACAGTCCTTTAAGATTTCTTTCTGAAAGTTTTATTGAAGAGCTGCATATTATAAAAATATATGCTATTATAAGAAAAAGGGAGGGAATGACAAAGTAAAAGACCTTAAAGTAACTATGTTATCTTCCTAGCACCTTTTTGCAAACATGTTATTAAAAATCATAAGATTTTGGAATAGTCATTATGGAATCTGATAGCTTTAAAGAGAAATAATAATAAAAAAAAAAATTAAAAACCCAAGCTCCAACCTACCCACCCAAAACTTTCCAGACCAGGCTGTGGAACAGCTTATTATTGTTGGCTTTATTTATCCCATGTAGGAGAATGCTGTCCACAATAAAAAGAAATTGTTAAAGACCACAGAGGGTCCCATCCTATTATTTGTAACTGCAGTCCATCATTCCTGGCCTGGTCCCCTGGTGGTGAAGGAGAGCTGCTGCAGATGAGGGAGGGTGACACAAACCATCCTCTCTGCTGGGTGCCCTGAGGTGCCTGATACAGCTGCTTTCCTTTGGTGTCTTGTTGTTTCCCATGGGATGCTGCCCCAGGTCTGATAGGTGGGCTTGGGGAAACTGGAAAGAGCCACCAGGAGGAGGGGATTGGAAGAAATGCCATGAGGATGGGTGATATGAACCGGCACAGTCTTGTTACTCAGGGATGGCCAAAGTCTTCAGCTGATATGAGATGGGAGGACAGAAAGCAAAGACTTGGTAGAAAAGGCAGGAAATTCTATTTCCTCGCAGGATTCAGTGATAAATTTAATTTTATCTTTCTTTTCCGATTGCAAGATTCCTCCATGATATTTTGCTCTCTGGTTGGCTTCAGAGTGCTGAAAGCATAGGGTGTTCATCTAGTGACTTTGTTGCAGGTGGTGTTTGGGTTCAGTTTCTTAATGACTACTTTAATGGAAGATAAAGATCGAGGAGATGTATGGATCATAACGGTTAGGGCATGAGAAATCTTCAGTGTTGAGGGGAAGGTGGGTCAACATCTTTTTTTCACAGAAGGCCAGGGCAGCTACTTGTGTAATTCTCTTTGTTTTTCTACACATGTTGACCATTATATATTGTCAAATTTAAGGTACACCATCAGCCCTGTTTCTGAATGCACCGATAGAAGTGCTTTCTGTTGTGGTTTGTTTGTTTGACTTGTGGGTGAAACAACGGGGAACCCACAGATGGCATCTAATATTTAGGCAGGAAGAAGCATCAATATCACAGAGGAAAGTGTTATAAATAGAAAATGTGTCTGTAGAACAGCTAATTAATTTACAGTGAAAACACTAAGCAAGATAACTAGTGCCAAATTCTCACAGGAATATTTTAAACTGACATTTTCTCAGCCTTTGGAATAAATTTCATTCCACTTCACCATGAGGAAGTGTAAAGAAGCCATGAGAAGTCTGATAGCGTGTTGCAAGATTTTTCTGAATATCACTTCTGCCAACTTAAACTGTCTCAGTTGTACAGCATGTGCTGGCAAGGAAAAAATGTGATCAGCTATCTCATAGCTCTTGGTTGCATAAAGCATTCCCTCTTTCCTCTTGGGAAGCTCAGCGATGCAGTTGGCTCCATCATGATGAAAAGCTGTGCAGCCACATGCTGGAATTTCTTCCATTTTGAGGTGGGGCTACAATCGAGTTAACAAACAACGACAGATGGGTTTGTTCACTTGGTTTTTTGGGGTGGTGTGTGTTTTTTTTGGTTTGTTTTTTTTTTCCCTTGGCACACTTTAAGATCTGGATTTAACATCTATGGTTAAATGATACTTCACCTCACCTCCCACATCTGGCCTTTCCCTTTGAGCCCTGGATGCAAATGAATAGCATGTCTGTTCCCTACGCTTTGCTTTAGACTTGAGATCTGTGGCATAATTAGGCCCCAATTTGATAAGATGCAGACATGAATTCTATCTGCTGTAACTAAACCTCACCATTTGTAAATCTCTTGATGATACTGACACTAAAACTTTTTTCCCTCTGTGATATATGGGGTAGAAGCAGGTCTGGTGTGAATGCCAGCTAAACTGCAGTATGATACCGTGGGTCATGCACTTGGGGCACTGGCCCATTCGTTCACTTAATCCCCAACTCCTGCCGAGCAGCCCGGTTTGTATCGGACTGCTGGCAAACTGGAAACAATCTGCAGTGCTGTTTTGGAGATACCAGCTATGAGTGCTGAGCAGCTCCCATGGAAATGGATGATGGAGTCCCCAGTGAGAAGGGCTAAAGTCCCTCTTTCTGTTTGTCTTTTTCTTTATCCTTGGCTGACAAGGAACAGCTATTTCTTCCTGAGGTCTTTTTTTTTGCCTACGACCTATAGATATTTTTTTTATATTTAAGTTGAATTAACACAATTTTCTCTTCCATTTTGTCAGTGTACTTCATTTTTATGTAATTAAATTGTTCTTTTTAATGTTGACTTTAAATATCCAGCTTTAATATTCAGAACTCTTAAATTCCCTTTTCTGTAGTGGGAGGCTCTAAACACTTGCTCAAGGTATGAACTACATGACCTTGGAATAACTGGGGAAACTCTTCAGGGCAATAAAGCTCTTCCTGCTTGGAATAAATTTACTTAGTGTTTTGTTCTTTGTATTGCAACAATGCAATATTTAGTAGCTCTTGAAGAATAGCTATGTGAAATACACAAATAATGAGACTAAAATATTTTGAAATGAATATTCCCAATTTTGACTTTCAGATTTTTTTATTGTTCAATCTGTGTGTTCATTTGACTTCTTTGGCTACTCTAGTGAGCATGGTAAATGCAGTACCAGATGTGTTAAGAGCCCTACTCTCTCCCTTTAGTATTTGACAAAGTTGCTGTCTGGTGGACTTATCTCTGGAAATAGCATTCAGGCCTCCTGATGCAATGCTCTTGTTCAAATGTTGAGCAGCTCTCATGGCTTTTGGCCTCAGTGAAATTTTCCTCCTCTTCCCCCTCCTTCTCTCCCCCCCTCCATCTCCAGTCTGAAGCCATATGGACTCCTTCACTCTGAGCGCTAACCTTTGATGAATATGCCCTTTATTGTTGTTCACTCCCAGAGTTTGCAAGAAGCAAGACTGATTTTTGCAACTGGTTTATTTCATATCATAAAATCATCCTGGGTAAGTAAGGATCACAGAAGTTCTGCATCTGAAAGTTGTTTTTCACCCAATGAACAAGTTCACCAAAGTTAATCTCTTCACAGAGCCCAAACCATTCCTCAGTAATGAGAACCATGTGCACATCAAATAGCACAGGTCTTGACAAAAATACTTTGATGCTACAAATATCTTCAGGTTAAATGTGCCAATGGACCCCTGAAAGGACTTGCTTGGTCAATCCAGCCTGCGATGGGCTGTGGGCTGGGTCCTCTGCTACCTCAGCTGTCCTGCCAGCACCCGCCCGTGTGCTGCCAGCTTGCAATGGAGGCAGCCAGTCCCCTTGGGACACCCACCCACCTTGCACAGTGGCCAGGAACCCCCCGAGAACTGGGGAGAGCTGGGAAGTCCCCCGTTGCTTTACACCTGGCTGCTCTGTGAGGGTGGGAGAAAGTGGAGGTGCAGGAAGGAAATGGGGTTTTGGAAATCAGCATCGCAGTTCTGTGTTGGGGGCCAGGAGCAGGTGGCAGGTTGGTTCACAGTATTTCAGTCCCCTTCCGTAGGGGATTTACCCTGTATACCGCTCCAAGCTATCACTGGAGCAAAGATCTTCAGCGCTCACTTTCTCAAGGGTGTTATGTGAAGCATATCTTTTTTGGTTAACACATTGCAGTTGGAGGCCAGGAAAAATACCAATGGTTTGGAGAATTGCTGAAGGAATGTATTATACATAAACTAAATTTGAGGCTGTATTAATGCTGATGTCATTGCTTGCAGTGTCACTCAGCTTTATTTCCAGTTCAGAGTGTAAAGCAGAAACAAACTTGCTGTCAAACTGGGATGATTGAGAGAGTTCGACCATCTATCTGTGTTTTATGGGAACTGGCTGGGGGTGGGAGGAAGGATGGAACAAAATCCACTTGGGCCAGGCGCATGGGGGAGGAAATCGTGACTGTGAGTAGACTGTATGCTGGGGCTGGCAGGGAAATGCGCAGGCCTTTTGTGCGTTTATAACCAAGATTAATTACAGCTGCTTTATTACTTTCTATAGCATTGCAAAGAACACACAGATTTACAAGTTCACCATTTGTGCATCTGGGTGTTTATTAATTAATAATTATTCTTTCACAGCTAGGGACATCTCTAACACTTGTCTCTATGTAAAAAGATGCAATCCCCTTTTCTATCACTTCTAATAATGAGACACAGTAGCTAATCCATGCCAAAGAGGTCCCTGCAAACTGATCTGCTTTCCAGTTTTCTCCTTAGCATTGCATGGAGTGACTTCTGAAGTTCCTGTCCTCAGACATCAGAGGCTAGAGTAACTGTGTGGGTACAAACGAAGTATTGAGGCTAAGTCCTCAGACATATTACAGTAGAAGATGCACTGGGGATTTTAAAGGCGTTTCTTCACTCCTATGGTTATTGAGAAGCCATTAGACCCTGCATAAATTTTACTGATGGTTTTGTTTCTGTGTACTGTTATCCTAAAGGCTCTTCCCATCTGACTGGCCTTAGCAGCACACAGCATGTTTGGCTCAGCTCACGTGCTCCACGCTGAAAAGATGCAGGGAAGAGCGCGGGCATGTGTGTGGCTCTGGCTTTATTTGGACTACATCAAGCTTAAAGTCACTTTTGTTGCTAAAAGTTGAGTTAGCCCAGGGCAGGGCATGGCTGATGCTGGTGTCTCTGCTAGCCCTCTACACCTCCCCTGCTCATTCCACCCTCTTAGAACCATAGAATAATTTAGGTTGGAAAAGACCTTTAAGATCATCAAGTCCAACCGTTAACCTAACATTGCCATCCAACCACTAAACCATGTCCCTAAGCACCTTGTCTGCCCGTCTTTTAAACATCTCCAGGGATGGGGACTCCACCACTTCCCTGGGTAGCCCATTCCAACAGTCTTCTTTCTCCCTGCCTTCTGGCACCATCACAGTCTAAAGGAAAGCAGCCTATGTTAGGGTCCTAACCAGGATCTGCCCCACTGTCATGTCAGAGCTCTCATTTGTAGTTATACTGTGTGCATCTGTAGCTTTATTTTGTTTTTTTAGTCAATAAATGAGGGGTATTGTTCTCCCCCGCTCTCTTGCTATGTGTCTTCTCCGGGGATTGGTGTAATTCATGTTCCAGGAGCTCCACCTGGAATCCATCCTGCTGCTGCTCCCCCTTGCCTGCACTGCAGGGAGTAATAGTGTAATAGTTTACACGTGTATTTCAATTATCTCTTCCCTGCTTTCAAGCTATGTTACCTATCATGCATCTATCATTATGCAATAGCAGATTCGGGTATAACATCAAGACTACATTAAAGCCTCACTTGATTGATTTCTTATAAAGATTAAGGTTGCTGACATTTCCACCCTAACTCAAATAGTGCACGCTGGCTTTGATTATTCTCTATTCCACACTGGTATAAATCTGAATCTGTGGACTTATGCAGATGCAAGGAGAAAATCAGATGTGCCGGCGAGGCCTTTTGATGTCACCAGCTGCCTGCTCCGATTTGCATGTATTGCTGCAGAAGGAAAACAGGAGTTCTCTTTGTAACTAATCACTCCAATTCGATAATTAATCTAAGAGCGCACAATCTATGTCATAGCTGGAATTATTGTGCCAGGTTTCATCACTCTGCCTTCATTTGTATCTCCCTGGTAACTGGCTGTGACAGGGAAAACAATCAGTGGGTTTGCTTAACCAAAATGTTAAGATGGAAAACACATTTAGCTTTAGGTGTTAAAACTTTCTCGGGGG
>NW_009260608.1:1638729-1667302 GCF_000687185.1 Egretta garzetta
GGTGGGGAGTTGGCATGGAAGCTTTGAACTAATGATGCTCACTCTGACACCAATATTTTTATATTGGTGTACTGCAAGCAAAGCCCTTCCAAGCTTATTCCAGTTTTTTCTTTTTAGTGACAGAAAAAGTAAAGTTGTTTTTTGTCACTGCCTTCTGCTGTGAAAGGGCATGTTCTCCAGCAGTAAGCAAGTAAAGCAGGCTTTACTGAGAGCCTTGGCACAACCCCTCCACAGCACCATGATGCAGGTACTGCTTCCTCCCCACCCCCAAGCAGCCCATGGCCGGCGGCTCCAGGGTGGCAGGGTGCAGGCACCACGTTCTGCTGCAGGCTGCCCCGTTGCCTTTGTAGCACCAGTTTGTTTTCTCTGTAAGTGGTGGGGGGAGAGAGGGGAAGAGCCTGTAGGTGTTGCTGTTCACCTGGAAACATGCCTTTAGGTGAGGCGTAATTACTAAATTTGGGTTAATTCTTTAATTGTGATAGCTGATGCAGGTAGTGGAACAATTAAATCTGTGTGAACCTCTGCTTGTCCTATATGGTTACCAATATTTTAGCAGTATACTTCCATTGCTATTTTCCTCTTTCAAGCTAAAGTTGATAAAGGAGGTCATCTTGCTTTTCTTTTTTGGCACACAGGAGATCTTAATGAGCCAGAAAAGTTGAGCGTTAGAGCTGCTGAGTGCCACTTGGCAGACACTCATGGTCTAAGCTCTAGGGTGGTCGTGCAACCTATTGCAGGTGGCAATGATGTCTCTTGGGGACTTGTAGAGGTGCAGTTTAGGAGGAGTCTAAAATGACCTTGTGATCTAAAGAGGGAGAATACTGTTGAAAGGTTCGGGAGAAGACGTGGAGCTTAATGCTTTGGACCTACTAATTGGTAGGTCCTGGCCTAGGAGCTGGTGTTTCTTGTACGCTTTCTTTCTGTTGGTTCAAATGCTTCACCCCAGACTCTCTGAAGGCTGCTTTGAAGGTGGCTTTCCTGGATGGCTTGGACAGGAACCTCTTCATGCTTCTCGTTGAGCTTGAGGCAGAGAACCAAAGAGTAATTGGGCCAGAGGAAGTAAATAAGAGAAGACTTCTTGGAGAACCTCCTTCACATAAACTATAAATTCAGACTGCAGGAAGGCAATCTGGTACTTGAGCCTTACTGACTGAAATCCTGCCTAGAGGAGGCATTTCATATCTTAAATGGAAATAAGAACTGGCAGCACATGCTGTGTGGAGCTGACTTGTAAATGTGCTTCAGAGGTTTTCAAAGACTGCCTACTATACTGCCTGCCCTTCTTTCCCTCCAGGAGATTAAACAGAAAAATATCTAACTTCTGTATCATGATCCCTTTTTTAAAAAGGAGCAAGGGACCAACCTGTGTCAAGACTAGGACAACTCCATGTATGGCCAAAGGTATGAATGTAAGACTTTGTAAGATTTTTTTTTTCACTCTAAAGATAAAAATAGAAAAGGCCAGGGAACTGGAACTCTTGCAGCTTGGGCCACAGATGGCTGTGAGCTTTTAGACCCACAGGTTAGATATGAGTTGTGGATATTCAGAGTAAGACTTATTTTGAAACCTGGGTACTGAGTATTGCAGGAGCTTGTGATATTTGTTGCTAAACTGGTAAGCGAGCAGAGGGAAGTCTGCCTCACTGCTCAGCTCTCCCCCATCATGTACCTTTTCTCCCTGTCTTTTCTGATTTGTATTTCAAACCACAAATCATACAGAAAGATGCCCTCTATAGGTCATTTTATACAGTGGTGATTTACTTGCAAACGCTACCCTGAATACTTTTCTGTTAGTGTGCCTTAAATCTTACCCCTGTTGGAGCTGCAAGCCTGCAGCCCGTTAGTTCCCCGCAATGGGCAAGTCTGTGGGCTCAGACTATAAACCTGCATTACCATATTGTGTGTAATAGTTATTTTTCATTATCCATTTGCAATTTTCTTGCCCTCTTCCCACCAAGAGAAAAAAATCAGGTCTTCATAAATTGTGAATAAGCTCCTGTCAGTTGTGATCCATTGGTTTGTAGAAAGCCATTAATTGTGATTCCTCCTCATTAAGTCTGACTATGAAGATCATGCAGAGACCAGTGTTGCATTAAGCCTTTTTTGTTGAGAGACAGCGGTAAGCCATGACCTTATAAAGCATAGCAGTCAGTATTTTTATTAGTATATAAGATATGATGCATTATACCTGCCATTTCTGTTATGTTCATGGATGGTGCACAGCTCTTAGAAACTTGGTACTTGACATTTAAGATTGATACAGCACCAATTAATTTAAAAATACAACCTAGTACAAGATTCTCGGCTATTCTAGTTATGGAATTAGCCCAGTATTGTGAATCGCTTGCATTCTGTGTGTGAGAAACAATTCGTAAGCAGGTCATCAATGTTAATGCTGTTTTAACCTTTGCTGGTTTGCTTAAGGATATAATGTTTGCAGAGAAGCTTGCATCTTCTGGAGAAACTGTTCATTGCAGCCAACTAAATTGACCTGCTTATTGGTATAGTGATGGGAAAAATGTGCTTAGGGTACAGGTTACAACCTAGATATTCTGGTCTTCAAACTAGCTTAGAGAAAGCAGCTACATGGTAGCAAGACTGTGGTGTGGGTGGTGATGGGAAGATGGGTTGGCGTAAAAGTGGCAGCTGGGAGTTAGGATCAACTACTTATTCTTAAGAGAACTATGCTGCTGCTTAGAGAACATCTGCAGAAGTATAATGAAAGCTCTCAGCTGATCTGGCACAGCTCAGGTTTGCTAGCCCAGCCGTCTTCTAGACATTTTTTTAATTGCTTTTCCTCCAGTTTTGCTAAAAATTCTGTAGGAGTCTGCTGTTCCCACTCATGTCTAGGCATGCACGTGCAAGAGAGGGAAGCTCTCTGTGTTGAATTATGCTCCCTCAGCGAGGAGAAGCAGCTGCATAAGGTACCAAGCAGCCAAGAAGCTGTACCTTGGATTGTCTGTATACCGTGCAAGAAAGAACGCAGCTTTGACGTACCACAGATAAGAGAAGGAGGTTACTTAAATGCCTGTATTTATCTGTGAGCTTATTAAACTGAAGATGAACTTTGTTCTGGCTTTGAAAAGTGCCTGTATCAGCAGCCCAGGAAAAGTTAGCTTTTTTTTTTCTTTTCCTAGAAACATATGAAGCCATTGGAGGGGTTCTGGGGCAGCATTCAACAGACTGACCTCAGTAGATACCTTCAGAACTGTGGAGGTGATGGGAATCCGAGGAGTAGGGAAGTTTTAAAACGCGTATTTTAGTTGTGTTTACTCTGTAGGATACTTATTGGAAATGAGACCCATTAGAAAGCATGCACCTCCTTTATCAACCTTTACAATGATGGTTTTCAGGTCAGTACACGGAGGGAGTAGTTTGGGTTTGGATAACAAGAGCACAAACTGTCATGGAAATTGTCTTGTTTAAGCTGATCAGGACACAAACCCTGTTAATTTGAAAACTAAATAAAGGTTAATAAAGTGTATGCTAAGCCCCCAAGCAGAAATAACAATCAGAGAATTTTATTCAAATAGTTGCTGTATTGGGGAAGATGTTAATTGCATCTCCTGGGTAAACAGGAGATGGCTTTGGGCACAGGAAAAAAGACAGTTGCCTCAGGCAACAAAATTGCAGCCTTAAGCCAGGCAGAGAAACACCTTCTGGGTTTCTCAACAGCTGTTGTAGCTCTGGATTTGGCCATGGTGAAAGAGGGTTTGCCAGCCATGGACTGGCCTGCCCTGAGGTGGTGTACAGGCACCGAGCCATCCTGCTGAGCAAGGAAAAGGGAGGAGAGCCAACGATTTTTTCTGTGTTCCTCCTCATCACCTTCCTCCTCCTCAATGCATCCACAGGGGTGGTGGGCACTGGGGCAGGGGGTTGCTGAGTGGGGTAGGGCTGCTGGGGTGGCGGCAGCTCTTCTGTACCAGGGAATTGAATGTAGGTGCCCCAGGGAGATGCAGTCTAGGCATGTCCTCTCATATATGGTGTGTATGCTTGTACCTCAGCAGAGACCTGATGTTTTGGAAGTCACCACCCAGTAACTCAGCTGGTAGATATCAGCAAAGGCAATGGTCAAGACTAAATGAAACAAAATACTTGCAACTCTTTGATATGCCCTTTCATTGTTCTTTGCTGGGTATAAAATAACAAAAACCCCCTAAAACCCCATCCTGGGAGCCAGGTTGGTTTCAGAATCAAATGCTAGAATTTTTTTTCTGAGCCTGGCAGGGTGATGCTGGGTGCACTCCTTCACATTGCAACTGAGTGGGTACCCTGTTTGTTCAATAGCTGAAGGGCACAAACTACCAACTTCTGTGTCCTGAAAGTACAAATAACTTGAGATATCCTGCTTCTTGACAGCAGACTGTTCCTTAAAACTGTCAAATAAGTTGAGTGAATTTCATCAGCCTAAAATGTAAGCTTTCTGTCATCTTCCATGTCTCCAAAACCTTTTTCCTTTTAAGTTAAAAGAAAGCAAGGGAAGAAAAAAACTTTTAAGAGAGCTAGTACCATCTGTTGTGTTGAGCAATGTAATGTGTAACCCACTAACACACCTTATTCTTTTTTTTGTCTGATCTATTATATCAGCAGTAAACAGTTTGGCCTGTTTTGTCTCTGCTTACCTTAAAATTCAATCTAATCTGGTGCGATGTATTCCCTAGCTCCCATACGAAAAATGAAGAATTTGCCTCTTCAGAAACTGCTTCACTCTTAAGCCAAAATATCCATAAAGCAGTAGCTACTGTTTATTCACTTGCACAGAAACATCTATGATGTCTTACAATTTTTGGATCCAGTTGCAAAAAATGTCACAAGTTAAATAACAAACCTTATTGCCGGAGATCTGCCTACATTATTGATGGTGCCTTTAACAAACAGGAAAACAAGTAAGGGGGGGGCCAGTCTAGCCTCTGCTTTGATCCCAACGTGCAGTGGGGAAAAGCGCCAGCCAAACAGGGGAGGCATGTGTCAAAACAGAGGGATGAAGGAGGACATTGGCAGGACGGCTTCTGACCTTGTGTCCAAAGACTGCCAAAACTTCCTAGTTTTTTGTTGATAAATGGAATAGTTTTTAAATACACTACGATTCCCATTCTTTCATGTTGCTGTTACCCCACACCAGACCTGTGGTAGCTTGCAGGTGATGTCTCTCAAGTGCTGAAGGGGAACTATCTGCTGACAGGGAAATATCTGCACAGATTCATTCGCCGTAATATTCAGTTGCATACTCTTCTGCTCCTCAGGACTTAAAAGTACATAACTATCTTTACTGGCTCTTCTGCAATAGCATATTGTGCTAATTTGTCAATCTAATTAGTTCTTCAGATGTCTGCTGGAGATTAACATTTTTTGGGAATGAGGACTTTGAGCTGGGAGGCAATTTGGGAGTGAGGTGCACTGAGAGCTCTTCCTGACAGCAGAAAACAAGCTTTGTCTGTCCACACGGTATCATCAAACACCCAGCTGTGTGTAGGGGACTTGGTTCCTTTCAAATAACCAAGCTGTTCTGGCTTTGAGAGCAGCAGGCACAGTGGAGGCTATTTCTGGAAAACAGTTCATGATCTTGAACTTCAATTATATACACAAAATAAAATCATAGTAAACTATGTACGTAGATCTTGAGAGAGATGGTGGAAGAACAGTATGGTCTACTTCCAGGTACTGTACTTCAGGTAGGGATTTAGGACGATGGTGGCTCTAACTCTGCCCTTATTAAACTTCAGACCTCACGGTGGCCTCTGTTCTTAGGGTGTTACACAATTAAGCCTAAATCTGAAACTCCTGTTAACACTATCTTAAACATAAGGCTGTGTCCAAGGTTGGACGTGGCCCTTCTATAGTGAGAGAGGACCTGGCTGCTGCTCTGCCCATAGACCACAAAAACCAAACCAGAGTCCAAAGTCTGATTGCATCTGAGAAGCTAATGCCTGACCCCATGAGGGTTAGTCGGTGGGTCAGTGCCTTCTTGCTAAGGAGCTCGTTCACTGTGAAGGTGTGGGGTTGGCTTTGTGCTCTTATCCTCCTGGGCCATCTCTGTCTGATGCTTTTGAGCTGGGAAGTGTTGCAAAAGCAGTACAGCTATGCAGTGCCTACAACAAGCTGCTGGTTTACCTCTTCTGTTCCAGCTAGTGCTGGCTCTGTGGTGCTTATCCAGAAATACTTGGATATAAATGAGCTGTGAGTATCTTCTATTTGTTGCAGCAACAGGCAATTGAAAGGCTAAAATAAATGTAATATTCTCAAAATAAATCTAGGAAAACCCAACAGCTTATCTTCAGCATTTTGGCAGCTACTCTTGTATTTATTTTTCTTTTCTCTGAGTCAAACTGTGACATTTTTCTTCTCTCAGCAGGAGGAAGCCAAAAGCATATATCGGGGTGGTTCTGTGAATGGCTAAAGCATTTATGGCATTCAAATAAGCGTGTTTTGCCCAGCTGTTTAGGAGAATATGCTGCATAATTGGTGTAGCATAAACAAAGTAACTATTGGCAAGCGCAGCTGTCACTTTTAGAGTCAGGCTTGATGAAGAGCCTGGGAGTAAATTGTTATGGAAATCTGGTGGGTCTGTTTTGTCATTCTTAATTTTGAAGCTTCCGGAAGAATCTAGAAGATTTCTCAAACAAACCTGATGTGCTTGTCTTTTGTGCAGGGGAAACTGTAGTCACTTTCCTCATTTTGGTATGACGTTATTTCCCTCAGACTCTTATTTC
The DNA here is from genome assembly GCF_000687185.1 of Egretta garzetta. NCBI lineage: Eukaryota > Metazoa > Chordata > Aves > Pelecaniformes > Ardeidae > Egretta > Egretta garzetta. The sequence goes on from NW_009260608.1 coordinate 1,645,440, forward strand.
TAGAGTCCAAAATTAATTTCTAACGACTCTTAGATTTGTGTGTGTGGAGGGAAGTAATCAAACCAAACTTAATCAGGGCTTTTGAATGTGGGTTGTGGTTTTTTGTGGGTTTTGGGGGGTTTTTTGTTTGTTTTTAAAATGAGGACAGAGGATGATTTTTAAAACAAGCAAGTAGTTTTTGTTTAAAAAGAGACCATATAGAGTAACCAAATCTTAAAAACTTAATGTGCTGAAAAGACCAGTAAATAACTTCATGGATCACATCACTGCCAGATCTGAGCTATTTTCCTGAAGCTGTGAAGTAATAAGAGACTTGTTCAGAGTAGGAATCTCTCTAGTTGCAATAGTTCCCTAAACAGATGCACTCTAGAAATTGTAAAGGGCTACTTTTTCTGGTATCATGATTTTCCAGCCAGAGAAAAAGGAGAGAGCATTTTGATAGATAGACCCCTTCAACACCAAGGAACGGGTGGAGGAGAACTCTGCTGATTCAGTTATTGGTATGAGAGACCTTCTGTCTTTGACAAAGGCAGTACTGAGTCACGTACCAGAAAAACATCTGGGCAATGGAATTTGGGGATAGTACAGCCACCTTTCCCTTTGCTGACTTGCCAATTGATTGGATCACACTGGAGAAGACAAGGCTGGAGAAGATGGTAGTGACAGATAGGACAAGGTCTCTCTGGGAGGGCTTTACTCCCTAAGGGAAGTTGCCAGGCAAGCAGTGTGGGAACCAGTGTTGGGTAGAAGTAGCCCATCTTGAAATAATCAGTAGGCTTTCCAAATGAAGACTGTTATGGGACTCCAATGTAGTGTAATCTCGGTTCTGTGGCCTCTTCAGGAGTCTCTCAGTTATACAGGTTCACTTTTTGTGTAAGCGTGGTGGGACTTGAGGTCTGTTAGATGGATGTGCCCAGATGATCTCCTACCATGAGCTCCCCAAGGGCAGTGAAAGGCTTTCAAAATTGAAAAGGAAAATATGAGTCTTGACACTTTGTGGAAAACTCAGAAGTGAGGAGGTAAGCCAGAACAAAAGTAAAAGGGGTTGTGCACCACTGTGCCACTGTGTTCTTGCAGATGGATCCTCTTCTCCAGGTTCAATTGCAAACACTCAATGACTCTGAGTTGCAGAAAATGCTGCACTCCAGGGAGTTTTTCCTGTGGCCTATGAAGCTTAGCTACCTGCTCACTGCTCCTTACCATAGTCCTGTTGTGTCCATCTGTGACCTGCGACTCTGCTGGCCCCAAAGGTTCAACTAAGGAACCAGGGGAAGGACTCATCTACCTGCCTATCTATCTTGGGGGGAATGTCTCAGATCTGTTATACAGAGCATGTAACACAAATACAAGGAAAACAACTAAAAGCAGACATTGTCCAGCACAGTAAGAAACCCCAAATGAGGATTGGCTTCAGCCTGGGAATATGGCTCTATTTGTTTTATCAAAAACAAGAACTTAAAATATGAAGTTAAACAATAACTTTTTTTACAAAAAGTCAAAACCCTGATAACTGGGAATGGGACTGTGAGGGTTTTCAGTGTATTACAGCCTTCTCTTGAAAGCCTATAGGCAGAATCCTAGGTAGTTAAGGAAGAGACCTGATGAGAAACACGTGAGGTTAACCTCTTTGAATAATAATGTCATCTGCAGGAGTTTCCCAGCCATCAGCCCTTGTCCCAGAAGACCATTTGTACCTCACAGCATTAATATTCATTAGGTGTAACGCCATATGTTGCACAGCAGGATGCATTGCCAGCAGACTGTTTGTCATAAAGCCAGATTTAATAAAGCATTGTAAAACAAACATTATGATGATAAATACAAAATGACGGGCTAATTAAGAGAATCTTAATTGCCATTTTTCCGTAATAACATTTGTTTAGTATGTATCTGTCTTGTGCTAGTACCTTCCTTGTACAGCTTTTCACTCTGTATTGGCTCCATAAGGGAAGCTGTGCCTTGTATGATTTAAGGTACTTAATGTTCTGTGGCAGGAAATAAATTCAAGATTAATGAATTGTTGCTACACTATGGATGTGCATAATCATTGATCCCCAATCTTGATGAGTACAAAAACCCCACCTGTGAAACGCAGATTTCAGAAGGGTGTGGGTTCATCGGGGACAACTTAATGCCCCCTCTTGAGGGAATAATTTGAAAATGCAGCAGTTGCAGTTCTTTGGACAGGTACTGTGCAAATCTTTTACAGCAGGAGCACTTTTCAGCGCGCAACTTAAATATAAATTGCAGTTTTCACAGAGCAATACACAGACTGAAAGGCCTCTTTGTTCCTCCTTCACTAGAGCAGAATTTCATTATTGCTCTATTCCCCTACATTGGTGACTTCATAGGAGAGGAAGGCATTTAAAGAATATGAAAAGATATTATGAATTAATGCAGAGAAGTGACACCTATTTTTCTTCTTGCTGTTACCTTTTTTTCACAGTAGTTGCTTCCAGAGTGTCAGGAAATTAATATAAACTTCTTCAAACCTGTCAAGGCGGTGAGTTACAAAACTTTCAGAAACTTTCATAGTATTTCTCCATGTTACTTCTACATTATGCGATGTCCGTATTCTGACAGTTGCCTGGCTCTGTGTTACATAAGGAAGACAAAAATCACAACCTAAGAAGACCACAGCAAAACTTGTATGGGAGGTTTCCCCCTCATAACTGAGGTTGTAATTATTTTTTAATCCTCATCTTGGTGGGATTTCTACCTCCGCAGCTGCCTGTTTCTACTGTCATGTAGATCATTTGGGTTTCAGTCTCTGTGTGCTATTTTGCAGAGACAGAACGGTGACCACAACCAAAAGCAGGTACAAAACTGAAAGTCGGGGAGAAAAAAACCCAACCTTTTGGGTACTGTGGCATGCTTTGAATTTTACCAGTGTCTTTCTGCCTAGATATCTTAAACCTGTCATTCATTTCACAAAACAAAATATCCTTAGGGACAAAGAAAGAGTGAAAAGGGGCCAAAATATTGCAATGCATTAATTAATTTTAAAGTATTTCTTCTGCTATTGTACCTCAGATGGAGTAGTTTTATGTAGCTTGTGTTGTACATTTTGAAAAGGTAGTGCTTCAGAAACTGGACTGTGCTTGTGTTTTTGTTTGGGTTTTGTTGGTTTTTTTCCCCTTCTCTGTTATAACTTCATGTGTATGCAGCAGGCCTTTCTAAATGCATGAAACTTTCTGTATTAAATTAATTATACTGACGGCTTAAGGAACTCCTAAAACTGCAATCAATATTTTATTCACTTCCCACCTCTTTTTTGTCATCATTTTAATAGAGTAGGTATAGAAAAAATAGAAAACCCTTGATGTTCTAGTGGACCCTTTTTTTTTCTTTCTATTTTACTTAGCTTGTGGCAAAACTGTCATTGAAGCATAGAATGAGCTTACAAAGGAGGGAGGGAGTAAGGTTTTTTGTTTAATTTTTTGTTTTTTCGTTGCTTTTTGGTAGGGTTGGTTTTGGTTTGGTGGTTTGTGTTTGTGTTTTTTGGGGGGTTGTGTTTTTTGGGGGGTTGTGTTTTTTGGGGGGTTGTGTTTTGTGGGGGGTGGTTTTGGGTGTTTTTTTATGGGAGGAGGTGAAAAAGCTTTTATTTTTTATGTGAACACTTTCTGAACTGAAACGTACAGTCCTTCCCAGTCTCCAGCCTGGATCATCTCCCAGCAATACCTTGCATAGCATTTTACTCTTGTTTCTCTCACTGAATACTTCTTCTTTCTGTACTCTTGGGTTTTGCCCATACTTCTCAGGTTTCAACGTTCTCTCCTCAGCTCACATAAATTGTCAGTGCAGGATTTTCTAGCTTTATTCTGTCCTCCTCTTATTTACTACTTTCACTCTAGACTTTAACTACATTATAACCATTACTTGTTCTCTTTGCTTGCTGTGCTATCTTCAGATGACTCTTTGGTGTTTGACACCACCTGTGATAGCCAATTCCCTTTACATTGTGCAGAGCATGAGGTGAGGAAAATATCCATCTCCACCTTGTGTAGTCTTAATTTCTTCTTTTTTGGTGATATCTGTTTCCTCCAAAAATCACTGAAAAAATTTTATTCCTAGAAAAAATGCTTAAGAAAAAAATTTATTTTTTCCAGAAAAGGTACCTGAATCACTGAACTACACCCTCAACTTCAGGAGAGGCCTTAGGCTGAGAAAAAGGAGCTCTGGGTCTGTTTCAGGACGGCAACTTTATCTGAAATCCGTGAAATCACCTGGTCAGACAGTGTCATGTACCAGCCATTGCCTAGGGAAGGCAGAGCTGTCCTGGTTGTCTGGACTGCAAAACACCTTCTGGGCCCTCCTGGCATGTGAAAGGGCGTGCGCGTAGAGCTAAAGACCATGCTCAAAACTCTTCTGCAAGTGGCATTGAATGCCACTAAAACCAGTGGTGGTCCTGATTTTAAAATCACCTTGGGTTTTAGGAGAGAAGTGGGATGATGAGTACAAATTAATAACTAATGAGGGCTTTCCCTTAACCAAAAGGGTGACTGGGTCAGTCATACTCTTGAGCAGGAAAGATGAGGTAACTACAGTAAGAGGTTGAAGTAGGATGATCTTTAGAAAACTGGAGGTGGAATCTGAAGGTGTTGGTGAGCCATCTGATCTGCTTGGAAACAGTCAGCGCTATGTTTTAAATCAGCGGCTTCACCTGAGAACTGCAAAGAGATTAAAATATTTGTATTGGACTGTTTTTCCAAACACCTTTTACATTTTCTGACATGGAAATTTTCATGCTCTGAAATTTGAGCTTGATCACTTAATTAAAATTGAACAAAGTTTTAATCTCTCTAATGTTTCCTTCTCCTCCACTTTTGCCATCAGTGTGAAAGGAGAATTTTACCGCTCTTTGCGGTACACGTCATTTAGGAACAGGTAACGCTGACAAGGCACTGCAGTGCCTTGTGCTGCTGGAAGCTTGTTGGTTTATGGTGGTGTGCAAAGCAGAGATTTGGCTTTTTTAGATAATTCATAGAATCATAGAATTTCTCAAGTTGGCAGGGATGCATAAGGATCACTGAGTCCAAGTCACTGTTCCTTGTAGGACTGCCTTGAAGGACTCATGATCCCATAGTGTGATCCTGCCACCCTCAAGGTGGACCTGCAAGGTCTGGTGTTAGTAATAGATGGAAGAAGTAACTGCATCTGCCTTTCCCCTGCTGCTTCAGCCAGACCCAGTGCTCCTTTGCTGGTGTTGGCCACGCTACGCTGCGGCTTGGCCCTGGTAATGGCCATCCTACAGCTCCCGGGGGCAGCTGCACTGTGGGGCAAATAGGGATAGATTTGCAAACACTGGCTTAGGAAAGTAACTTGGCACCTTGGGAGTTGAGGAGTGAATAAATACACCCAGTTCCTTGTGTTCTTATGCAGGTGTGCTACTCTAATTTATTTCAAATAACAGCTACATTTTTTCTGTCTTCACGCTTTCCTCTAGTGCTGTGATCAAAAACTGATAGGCAGATGTTGAATTTAAAGTGCTGTTCTAGCCCTTTTGACATCAGTGGGAATTTTTATGGGGAAAAGAGAACGTGAACTCATATATTGTGGGTTGGAAAGTTGTTTGGTTTTGGCCCGTTTGTGTTTTGTGGGGGTTTTGGTAGTTTCATATTGAGAAAACCCAGTGTGAGTTTCCTCTATACAGAAGGCTATCTGTCTGTCAGAGGTGGCTTACCCAAAACCATAGTGTATAGTCAGTCTTCTCACTTCATACCTCATTCAGTAACACCATGCGAAGAAGAGATGTACAGTATATGTTAAGAATGGATTTTTTAATAGAGCTTTTAAATAAAATATTTTCAGTACCTTAGTGTTTCTTGAAGTCTGTGTGCATTTTGATAGCTTTACCATCATAATCACTTGAATAAGTAACAGCAAGTAGAACTGATTTTTTCATACTTTAATGTACTAAAGCTTTCAAAACCATGGAGGCAAAAGAAAAAATGGATTTTTGCTTTTCCATAATAGGCAAGTAAAATGCTCTGTTGCTGAATCTGCCATTGGCAAAGAGATTTTTTGACAGACTTTTCAATGTGAGACTGAGGACAATTTAAAAATTAAGAATTGGAACATGCATGCTTATAGGGCCAAGACAATATATAACAGTAAAGAAATGATGGAACTCTTCTAACAGCAGTGATTCTTTGATTTGTGGCATCTAGGCTCAATAAATGTGAGCTTTAAAAAAAAAAAAAAATCTAGATGAAGATCAGTGCTGAATACAACTGAAGTGCTGTGCATGTCTTTCAAAAGCAGTTAACCTTATTCCCCTCTAATGCACATTGTCATCTGGGTAGCTCTGAAGATCGTGACAATTTCACCCCTCTCATCACTGCTGCAGTGCTTGTAACGTCCATTCTTTATGCAAGCACAGTCCTTGCTTTGAGATGCTGCGGAAGCTAAATGTTCACATTTGTTAAAAAGCATCTAGGAAAACTGATATTAAATACAACATTATCAAATCGGGCTCAGAGAGTCTGAGTCGCAAACAGCTGGAAGCTACAAGAACATTTGGGGGGACAGGAATGGTGGCTGGACCCTTGTTCTGACTTGGTACCACTGCTCTGATGCCAACTAAAGGGCTGGTGTTTGAGAGATGTTGGATGGCCGTGGCTGCCTGAGGCAGTGGTTCATGTGGCAGAAGCTCGTTTGCCTCCTAAGTGGGCTTCGTATGGGCGGGGAAAGAGAGGTCTGTCCTCCCTGAGCAAGTCCTCAGTGATCAGCAAAGAGAGATGGCTGGGGAGGCCTTCTTGGCTGGAGGGGGTAGCATCCACCTTTCATCACCAGCTTTTGGTCTAGCACAGCTCCTAAAGTAACTGAAAACACAAGTAAGCAGCTAGGTAGGGTAGCGAACCGTACTCCAGCCTGTTATTTCCAAGGACTCAAAATATAAATCATCATCACAAAATGAGATTGAAATGGAACAGGTATCTGAAAAGATTTTACAGAGCTTTGGGTTATTTATTGTCAAGCCACCTGAGGAGGCTAAGAGAATAAAACACCCATAAGTCAGACTTAAGGTTCATAAACATTTTCTGCTGTAATGACTTTAATCTTAAAAAAAAAAAAAAAAAGCTTTCAAACTTTACCCACTAAAAAATTGCCTGGTCTCTTAGCTTAAGAAGTCCTTCATGCTGTTCTTTAGTATGGTCTCACAAAGGGTTGCTCTGAAGTCTGAAGGGCAGTTTTGATTAAACAATGTCTCTTAGCAAGAGAAAACAACACAACAATGGCTTCTACACCTCTTTTCCAGCTTCCTTCCCATGCATCCCTTGTGCATGACTACGCACGTAGCTCAAAACAAACAGTAAGCTGGTGAAATATGCCACTTTTTAATCTATTGAATAAAGATGCGGGGGTCTCTGCTGGATAAGGGGATGCATAAGCATTATACAGAGCTAAAACAAATATTAACAAGGTTGAGGGGGACAAAGGGGAAGGCTCAACTAACTCAGTATTATTGTTTGTGGGAACTGTTGGCAGAAAAGAAAAGCTAACTAAAAACCTCATTATTAAGCAGAATATCCACTGTATACTGGAGTTGAGCAGTTTTTTAAAAAGGATTAACAGAATTTTGATGTTCTAATGTCTTATTATGCATTTGCACTTTCAGTGGCAGGATCTTTGGGATGTTTGCTAACTTACTACCTTTCTTAACTCCAACATGGATGATGGCTTTGCACCCAGAAAAAAGCAGTAGTGTCCTAAGACTTAGGGGCATGGAATAGTGTAGTTCCTAATGAAAATTATTATGATCGTATTTTAGAGGAGGAAAAAAGTAATTGACCGAAGTTATTTGCTACGCTGTTAAATCGTACTTCTAAAATGTAAGTGTAGCACATAAGTTGGTATTCCTGTGCACAATGTGGATGCTTTTCTGAGCTATACTATAAGCTTCTTACGGCAATGAAGAAATGCCATCGGTATGTGACTTGCTTTCTGAATTATTCAGGAACAGCCATGCTGATTTGGATTAAGGTTTATGCACAGTGACATTCTGTGCTATGTTTCAATCTTGGAGGAACATGTTAAAACCAAGCATCAGGTCGCATGACTATAGGATATGAAGGTATGTGATAGGAAAGGAATGTGAGCTAGAAAGAATAAAATGGTAACTAACTTTGGGAAATACTGTGAGCTGCAGTGTCTACATGCAACAAATGAAGCTTGGAAGGAACAAGAGGAGGGGCATAGGATAAAGTAAAATGGCTAAAGGCAATTATAAATTGATGTTAAATAAAAAATATTTAGGGCCTCAACTGATAGAAGTGAGATCCAGTTTTCTGACTCTGACATGACTTAGATTTACACATGTAATAAAATTCAAAATGCAGCAAGTGTCTATCTGATGCTTTTTCTGCAGCAAGAAAATGGCAAGCCTGTTTTCTAATTGGATCAGTAAATAATAAACCCATTAAAAAGAAGTCAGCTTACAATAAAAGTCTAAATCTTAAATGGACATTATTCTTAAATTTAGCTGTGACTACTTATGCTCTCAGCATCCTCTTGTGCATTTGCTGGAGAGTGTCTGGCTAGGTGTTTTCACATCTGTCAGTAAAGCCAACCCCTAAATGTGAAGTGCAGCACTTGGGAACACTTTGTGATTTTGTGATGATCCCCAGAGGACTTTGGGCCTCTAAAAAGCAAAGAAAGGATTAGATGGACCCACAAATGCATTAGTGTATTTTCATCTGCAAGAGGAACAGTGTTGCTCCAGCTTGGTCCCACAGGTTACATCACTTCGGACAACGATCTTGCCAGACTGTAACTGCTGCTATGTTTGAGGGGTAGAAGTGTTCAATTTAGAAATCCTCAAGGCAAAATTGGGACTTGAAGGAAATACTGTGAATTATTGTAGTAAATATTATTGTCTCTGTTTTAATAAATGACAGAACAAATCTTCTAATAACTAAGTTGAAAAAAAAACCCTGAAAGATGACTATAGAATATCAGAAAATGAAAAATCAGTGATGGAGACTAGCAAATACACGAGTCTGTGGAAGCTCAGAACTCCCAGGTCTTCCAACCCTAGCCCAAATGGCAGCAAGACAAACTTATCTGGCCCTTGAAAAAGACCTGTCATCCTCAAGAATATCTGACATCATCTTACAGATGCCTTCAGGAAAAAATAGATGCACTGCAGAAAAGAGGCACATTAACATGGGTGATGCTCCAGGTGGTGAAGAGAGCTCTAACAAGACTGGACAGGCAAGCAGATCTCTGGGAAGTAACATCCCAACACAATCATGGTAGGAATTCGTACAGGGGAATTTATAGGAGTTATTTTCAATATTTTTGTCATTACCTATTGCTGGTTTGGTGTTACATGGTGTTCCTTATGCTGGAACAGTTTTTGTTGTTAAAACATTAAGTGGCTTAGCTTGGAGCCAGATCCTCAGTAGGTAATCGGATGTTTTGGGGTTGAAAAATACCTATACGATAAAGATGAAGAAGGCTGCAGGCTGCACTTCTGGTTGGAGATTGGTTCTCCTTTTTGTTTCCCCCTTCCTGATGACTTCAGAGACTGACAGTTAAAAGTTTAGTGTCCTGCCTAGACAATTGTTTCTTAAGCATGCTTGTGGTGATACTTTTTGAACGCTGAGTCTGCTTGATTTATGCTAAAAGTGTGATGCAAATGTGTGATTTTAATCAGTGAGAAAGGAAAGGCTAGCAAAAATGTAGTTAGTGTGATGGCAGTAACTGGGTGTTTGACTTGCTGACCTACAATACTTATTCTTTATTTATTCATTCCTATAAATACTATATTTTATGTCTATCACAGACTCTTCTGCAATAACTTTGAAAACACTAGGTTAGTCTGAAAAGAAAATGAAATGTTTCCAAGTCCTGTGTACACCTCCATGATCAGTAGAACAAGAAATTTTTTTTTTTTTTTTTCAATGGGGGGGAGATATCCCCAGAAACCCCTCCTCACATACACCCTGTGCCTGATTCTGCTTGGTGGAGGCCCGAGCTCTGAGGGCGCTCGGTCAGATGAAGAGGTGAGCCAGGCTGCCGATTGCTTTTCTGTAAACATGGGGCTGTCCAATTGCCCTCACTTGTTGTGATGTTGTGGATTCTTCATATGTTCACTTCCCCCAAAGCCAGCTGTGTCTTTTTGTGAAGGCATGAGAGCATTTCCTCAGCTAAAGAGGATTCTGGATTAGCTGTAGTAAACTCTCCTCTTACATTTTTTTTTTTTTTTTTTTTGTGGGTTTGCTTTTTGTGGATGTTTGGGCTTTTTTTGTGTATTACTGAAAGATTATACTACTTAGAAGCACCCATGGTAATTACAAATTTTAGCCTTTTCCTTCCTATTTCAGACAAGAATGAAATGCAAGCACATGGTTAACAAAACATGCCAATAACTTGTCAGTGCAGAACACTTAAACAGCTTTCCTTGGATATACATCTTCCGAGTGCCTTGTAAACAATGAGAGATGTAATGGCTGAATGAATTCTTCACTTCTGAGGGGTATTGACTTGATTAAATAATTAGCTAGTTTATTTTAGGCTATAGGGCATTTCACCTTCAGTCTTCAACTACTGGCATCTGTGGAGAAATATAAATGGCTGGACTTCTTCACGTGTTACTTTTCTCTAAGTATTCACTGTGGTCTCTGACAAATTCTCTGGACCCCCTTCATTTCCCACCTGGCTCGAGGTATGCTTTTTCCTCCACAAAAATTTAGAAAGACATTTTTTTTTTTCTTTGGGAAAAGGAAAGGAGGAGGCAGGGTGAGCAGCAGAAGCAGATGTCTGCTGCTGCATCTGCTTCCCTGCCAGCCCTGTCCTGCAGCTCCCAGCTCGCAGATGCACCGCTGCGGCCTGGGCACACTGTGTGTCCCTTGTGTGCAGGGTGCTTCTACACCATTTGAAGCTGAGATTATTGCTCAGAGGGTGTTCTCTGGTACAATCAGTGATGGATCACCAGGGATAGTGCTTGGAGAGCTACTTGTCTAGGAATACTGTCCAGTGCCTGGGGAATAGTGGAGGGAAGGAGGCAAGAGGTTGTTTTCCCAAGCATCTCCTTTTTGACCACAAAGTTAGGTCCAAGGGGATTTTTAGCTCTCATATCTTGTGCTCAGACTCTGAAAAGTCTGCCAGACAAAAGAGGCAATCATTTTTTTATGTGCGTGTGATAGCTGTCTGGAAACAGTCCTCTGTTTTCTATTTCTACTCTGCACCCCTCTGGGCGAAGCAAATTGGTATTTGGTATTGAGAGAGGAAGAGACTGGTCCGTGGTTCAGAGCTTTCCTACTCACAGCTTATCCCTGGGCTGATTTTCCCAGGAAGAGGGCCAGAGGGTTTAATTCCACACCTGCAGTGGACGCTGGCTCATGGCCCCTTTATGTGTGCTGCTGGGGCTGCTGCCACAGAGGGTAGGGCCCTAAGGAAAAAGCAGTTTCCAGAAGATATTGGGCTATGAGAGGTGGGATAAAAGGCTTTGAAAGGAAATGGGAACTTCTGAGGTCAGGGTCCTGTAATTTGGGAAGCCTTTCGGACAGGGAAGGTGGGTTGATAAGTGTAGGAGCTTGTGGGCTGCAAGCTTTAGGCAGGAAGCACTGTTCTGTGCCTGGCTTCCCCAAGGCTGCCTTGTTATCTGCTTCCACCCACGTGGGCTCCATGTTGTCATGTTGCTTAAATTACTTTTGCAGTTGAATTGTGGTTCCCCTAGGTTTGCTTTTTGGGATTGCTTTGCCATCAAAATTCCCCTGGTTGCTGACTGAGACTTCTCTATCCCTCCTCCTGTCTGCAATGAATTTGGCAAAAGAATTCTGTGCCTCCGATTTCCAGTATAACCTAATGTAGCAATAAATAATGGTCTGCCCCTGAAGCCAGTTAAAATAAATATATCTTAAAATGTCTAATTAAAAATCAATCAAAAACCTCATACCTGCATTTATTTCCTTAAAAAATACCCAGGTTTAATCTCCACAGCATAAATAATCTCTCCTCTGATAACATTAATGGCAGGGCATTGTGTATCTCTTTTTCCATCTAGGAATACAAATAGCACATATGAACTTCACCCTGCCATCCCCAAACATTGTATACGTGCATGATCAGCAAAGGTAGCAGCATATGAAGTTTATATATTTAAAGGAATAATTTGAAGTTTATTTTCTTTAAATTGTCCGATATTCCTAAAATGATTGGGTAATAGCTTCTGACAAAGGGGCATGGTTTTAGTGCTTGGCTTTCATGGAGTCTCCCAAGCACTTTCGAACAAAGTCAGTATCTTGATCTCGGTTTTTGCAGATAGAAAAGCTGCAACCCAGAATGGGGAAGTGGCTGGCCTAAGGATTCTCAAAAACCCTTGAAGTTGAAGCAAAGCCCCTGAGTTCCCATCTAGTCCATTAATTTCAGGCAGCTGTCAAGTACAGTGTCCTTATTTGTGTTGCAGTAGCACTTAGCAACCTCTGCTGGGGTCAGGGCCGTGGTGTTGCACCAGACAGCCAGCGACCGTCCCCCCATTTGTATGTCCTGCAACCCAAACAGGCGCAGCCGGGAGTGAAAAGGGGGTGGAAAAGTGTTGAAGTGACATATATAAGACCAGACCTCAGGGGAATGAGTAAGTTCACCAGGAAGTTATTGAATTTCAACCATCGGACAATGATTTCTACTTCAGCACTGTGAAAACATCTAGCAATTACCATAGGGTAAACCCGCAGTCCGCTAGCAGGAGGTTGGTGGAAGCAGAGCAGACCGTCGGTCAAACGCAGCACATTGGGGGATTTTGCTTTCTTTTAATGGTCATATCTATTGTTTATGCTAAGCCAAAAATGGTACCTTAGTAGAAATGCAGCAATGGCTCAGCTGTGTAGCAGTCAACTGATGTTGTCTGTAAGGAAAAAAAAGGAGTTTCTATCTCAGTATTTCTAGCAGCTGTTTTATTTTCTTTTAACAGTCACAAGACAATAACTTATATATGCTGAAAACATACCTCAGCTCAGTGGTTACAATTCTGTTCTTGTAATTTTTAGACAGTAACTGCTCCAGTTTGAGAAAAGGTCTCCACGTTCTAATGAGTTGAAAATAACAGTCCTCTCAGAAGACATATATTTTTTTGGATAGCTGTAGTCATGAGTGACTTGGTCAGCTGCCTAGCTGTTTATTTAAATTAACAGAACCATGTTCATTCAGCATCCAAAATGCAGTAAGTCACTAAAAGGAAAAAAAAAAAAATCTGTGTTGAAAGCTTTGCTGTAAAAACAAATTTAAAAATTTAAGATTCTTCCCTCATGAAGTCAGACAGCAAAATCCTCTGCTCCGGTATTTGATTATTATTTTTTGTTATTATTTGTATACATTTTCCTAAAATCAGCTGTGATTGTGCTCTCCCCCAAACTGGTGACGATGACTTGTACTTAGTTTAAGAAGTGAACAGACATGTTCTGCAGGTTTCCTGTGCTAACATGTGTCTGTGATGGTGGATGGTTGCAGTGGTAGGGTTTTTAATGACAACGCTGTTCAGACCTCTCTCCGTCATTTGATAGGAGTCGTTGCTTTATAGCTTTTCGCGGAAGGCAGGTTGCTTTAAAGCAGCAAGGAGGATTTGCCAGGAACCAGCTCCTTCTAGGTGAAGTGCAAGCTGTACATTTCTCCTCTGGCATGGTGCAATTACTACACTGGTGTTTAACTAGAAGAATACTTGCACCAACAAGCAGAAGTACTGGGTAGGCAGTAAGAGTTGTCAGAGTTGCTGACAAGGAAGAAATGGGGGCTTGTGGACTGTCTTTTCCAACTCTGCGACTGAGGACAGCCTGTCCTTTGGAGATTTAGCTCTCACCACCTGCATTCCCCTACAGCACTCAATTATCCATTAAGGTTTTTAAGAGAAACAGAATGGCAATTAAGCCTGGTACAGCAGTGCGAAAGCAGTGGAAGCCCTGGGCTTGCTGAGAAATCTATCCATAAATGAATTAACTGCACAAATAATTCCAGCTAATTAGAGGTGTGCATTCCCCAAATAACTCTGTTTTCTCATTGAGTTGATGGTTGCTCTGGGTTGGAACAGCAAACTGTTCAGTGGCTATTACAGTAAATATCACTTTGACTAAATCTTTTTAAACAGTCACGGGGTTTTTTTCTGTTAACTTGGAATTTGCCATAGAATCAAGATAGCTCTGCCCCTTTTTTTTTCACATAAACCTTTTCTCTTCTCTAGCCTTTCCCAGAAGTTTTGTCAATATGTGACAGTGGAATCCCACCCGTACCAAAACACTGTGCTGTTTTGCAACCTTCAGATGAAAAGCCTCACTTATCATCACTTTAGGGTATAAAAGTGACCACTCAATCTCAGTGTCCAACTTTCTGTTCCATGTCCAAATAACCCTTGAACAGTGCCATTGAGCATCAATAAAACAATTCTTTCCCATTCATTTCTTTTCTTACTTATACTAAGGAGGGATAAGTATAAAAACACTGATAGTACCGAAAGCATCCCTTTTCAAGAAGACTAAATTCCAAATTCCTTTTTTTGTATTAGGACCAAGTGAGAGGAGATTTGACAAAGATTTTTGTTCTAATCTAGTCTGTAACAGTAATGTAATGGTTTGATGGTCAAGAACTTCCATTTTGGGATTTAAGGATTAAGGATGCTATTAAATACACACACACAAAAATGAGAGAAAGTAAAACATGAGAGTAGCAAGGCTGAAAAACAGATGGTAGATGCCTTTTTCTTTAGGGGGGAGTAAAGTTAGAAAGGTCTTTTTGCTCTCAGTTTCCTTGGAATCATTAAATGCACTGGTCCTTTCATTAAGGAAATAATTTAAGGAAAAGGTAATAGCCATGGTGCTGTTTGTCATTAACTTGTACCTGCCAATAAACAAAGAAATCCATCTGTTATGTAGTCACTTTCCTCACGGACCCTCAAAGACATGTTCCACATGTCAGTGTTCACAGGGAGAATAAGGAAGGAGACTGCCAGGCCACCCAGGTCCTTTGCAAATAGAAGATTTGTTTGAAGAAATCTAGAGCAGGTCCAAGACAACAGTCCCATGTACAACAGCACTTTTCAATTTCTCCCATTTGTGTTATTACTTCACCAGCAAAACTTTTCCTCTGCTGTTTCCATTCTCACCCTCTCCCAATATTACTTGGCGTCCTTATGGAAATTCCATTTCTGTTCAGTCCTCTGCTTATTTTTCTACCCCTTGTTGTTCTTCCACTGTTTATTTTTCTTTTCACTGTTATATTTCCTACTGGCACCAGTGATGCAAATTAGTGGATGTGTTTGGAGCAAGACCATTTTGGATGCTTATGGACATGCGAACATTTGTCTTCAAGCAAAAGGGCAGGCTTCCTAATTTGGTACATTGTTGAGACTTTAGGGGGGCTTTTTAATCTTCTTTTTATTGGATTTGATCTTCAGCAGATTCAGCAGATGTTGCAAAGCAAATAAACCATATGCAGTGGTTGTTAGACATTACTCATGGTGTAATCCCTTTATCCAAATGTAAAAGTTAAACATATGAAACCATATCCTCAGATAACTGGAGAAGTTCAGTACATGCTCAGAAAGCCACCACAACTAATCCACTTCATTATCTGGTGCAGCTCATCCTCTCTTAAGGAAGGTAGGCAGACAGAGGGAAGATGGATTCATGACGATGCTTTTAAATAAATGTAAGCTTAACCACAAAGGGTCAAATTCACTGCTGATGTAACACTGCTGACTTCAGTGGATTTACACTAGGGATTAATGCAGTCCTTCCTCTAATATATATTTTCAGGAGGGAGGAAGGTAGTTTTTTGTATAGATTCAGCACAAGATCTGCTGGCGTATAAACAAACCAAACAGAATTGTTCCCTTCTCAAACATCTGTGTGCATGAATGTCCAAGCCCTGTATGTCTGCCACAGGTTGTTATAATATAACTGCGTTACATTAACGAAAAATAACAATAACCATTTCGTTTCTACTTTAAAAAAGAACTTATGAAAATGACTTTCAGGTGGAGGGAGTGGTGATTTGGCAAGGTTCTCTTGGCAGGGCTGTGGATTACACATGAGGGAAAGTTTTTTGGTGGTGGAGCAGACAAATTGCTTAACAATTAATAAAAATAATGGCTTGTGTTTCTACATGACAAGGTGCTGTGTGGGAATTATCCTCTCCCCAGCTGCTCTCCACCAATAAAACACAGTCAGATCTGTAGGTTTTTAAATTACACACAGTAAAGTGGAACAGTGCTTTAAAAAGGGGTAACACCTTGCTGATTTGCACAAGTAAAACTGTAGTTACAAATAGTTACAAATTTGACCAGAGTATCTAGACTGCACAGTCTTTGGAGTCCAACATCAGTCAGCACTGTAGTTTTTGGTTTTTTCTTCTGTTTTATCTGAGAACTCGTAAGATTTTTCTCCTAAGTACTAGACTAGAATAATACAGCGCGTAGAAAACTATTACAAGATCAGCTGCATCTGTTCAGGACTTTCATGGGTCAATTTTCATCAGAATCAGAGCAGATTGAGCAACCTAATTCTCATTTTACAAGGCAACTGAGACACTACAAGCCAAAGTGTGATGTAAAGTGATAAAAGGATCTTTAACTTCTTAAAATCACAGAGGTATATTTGAAAAGATTCTTCTTCTGATGAACAGATGATGGGGTCTTAATTCTGCAGCTTGCTGCTTGTGTAAGAGACAAACTTTGTCAGCCAAACTGTAGATCAGTCAAATGGAGGAAAGCTTGCCTTGTTCTCTGTAAAGCAGCGTATGGTTCTGCAGCCAGTTCTTCTGTGAGAACGTTGCATCATCTGCTCCAGGGTTGTTCACTCTTCATGTTACTACCCTCGTTGTGCCTCTACAATGTCCTTTCTGAAGTACAACCGATTTTTGCTCTCTTACCAAAAATGCTTTCTTATGTCTTACTGAGTTCTGTAACTTTTCCTTCCTGAAAGCAATTTTCCTAGCGAGTTTTGACAGTACAGATTGTTTCCCTTGGGGGCGGCGGGGGGGGGGGAATGGGACGGGATGGGGACATGGGGACATGGAGGCACGAAAAGGGAAGAAATTTCTTGGAATTGCTGCACTGTCAGCAGGTGTCAACTTTTCTAAAAAGAAACCCAGGTTCCTGGATGTAGTTTTACTTCTTAATATAGCGTGTGTGATTCTCATAGCACTGACGATGTTTTGTCAATGCTAATTAGAAGAAAGATATTGTGAGGAGTTCCTCTTTTTGGAAGATATAACTGAATATATGTACTATACCACCAGCATTTTCCCTGAATTAATCCCCAGTGTTTCATATTTGAGATCATCTTGTTCCCCTGTGAATACCTACTTTCAACTTCAGATTTAAAGACATAGGTTTGGGGCAAGATGGTGCTATTTTGCTCAGAGTGCTAAAGCTATTCAAACTAAAGCTCCAGAAGCATGCTGGAAGTCTTAGTGATTGGACTTGGCATACAACAGAAGCTGATGTGACATGTGCTTTGGGCAAGGATTTTGTTTCTTCTGTAGCACTTGAAATCAAGAGGACTGGGATAAATTCTCCTATTGCTGCATCAGTATAAAATAATTATTTTGGTTCTAGCTTTCCCATATACTTAAGAATTGTCTTGTTTAAAATGATTGCCTTGGGTTTGATACATTGTTTTCATTCAGTATAGTAAAAACCGCCTTATTTGCACTTATATCAGCAAAGAATGGATACTTGTATTTGGAGTTTACAGAACCTCCTAACTGCAGCATTTTGGCTCACTGTAGAGAAAACATGAGGTAGATCTCAGCTGATGATCTAGTAGATATCACATAAATGACTGCTGAGAAAGGCTGAGGGAAAATAATAAAAATAACTTTTAGGATGTGGATCAATGTAGAAATTGATATGTTGCCATTTAGATAACACATTTGTATCCAGAACTGATGACTTGCATCATGTTGCAGTGATTTATTGTATTGATTTGAGAGAAGTGTTTATGTTGATAGTATGGCAGTGAGACAATGTGGAACCCCAGAGTTTCTTGGCTCCAGCTCCACAATAGCGTGCCTCAGTCATATGAAGAGCTGGGACTCACCAGCACCCTCCCAGGCTGTGTCCCTGGCTCTGGGTTCCGTGCTGGTGTTCTGTCAGGGTGTGCAGGTTCTTTGTAATCGCAGCCTCCGAACAGTATCCCAAACAAGATTTTGCTGTTCAACAGAGTAGATGCTAGGCAATTGAGGGCTTGTCTATAGCCAGCTGTTGTGCTTGACTGCAGCAATAATGTCAAAGCAGTTTTCCTATTTTATTTGAACGCTTTTTTTTATCTTTCTAAGATGGGCTTGATTTTTCTAATCAGCCTAAGGTAATACAGATTGTTTAAAGATAAAAAGAAATAAATCACTCTTAAGGACTGTCAGCCTAAAGGTTAGCGACAGTGAAATTAAATCTACCTAGGCAAACGGTGCCTGCCTTTTGGGCTGTTGACTGCTCTGAGTTGCAATAAGGTGTGTAGACTTTCACAAGACATCGATATTTCAACCACAGACCTGAGCTGCTAGGAATGTAGGGTTCTCCATTAGGACTTTAGATCTCTCTTGGGCCTTTAAATCCAGGTGCTTAATGTCATACTTTTTATAAGAGAAAGCATCAAGCTTTCTCTTATAAGCAGTAAAGTTTCTTTTTTTTTTTTTTTTTTTTTTCCTTTAATAGCAGTAAAATTTTTTTTTTTTTTTTTTTTTTTTTGCTGTGTTCCTGGGATCTTCCTGGGTCTCTAGATGCTAATTTTGTCTGTTAAACTCAGAGTCAATTGGCAGGCATTTGCTCTCAAGCCGGTATTCTCTGTACCACCTCCTCCTTACCAACCAGTAGGTGGGCTGGGGCTGCTCCAGAGCGCTGAGCTGCACGGTGCCTTGCTGGACTGCCCCTGCTGCGTTTCTGTGTTGCTGCACTCCACCAAGAAGTGCCACAGAGAGATGGAGCTCAAATCGATCCCCCCAGACACAGATTGAAACAGGACTTACTAAAGAGTGCTATTTTACTTCAGCTTGTATGCCTGTAAGTCCACTGGCATGTGGAACAAAGCAATACTAATAAATACAAGTATTTGCTAGTAAGGGTGCCTATAGTCAGGAGCTGTCAATGTGGTCTTGATTTGCTGCTGCTAGGTTCAACGTGATGTGTTCAGTTGACGTGTAAAAGAAATCTGTTCAGTTGGATTCGTTTTCTAACTTCCTCCTTAAAGCCTGATTTTCCTCAAATGTTTCGTTAGTTAAATTCTTGTAAATGAGAACACTTAGGTGTCTACTAATCACCAGCAATGACTAACAAATTTCTTGATTAATCAAGTAAAGCCTCTTAAATGCAGTTTAAGGATCATTTTATGAAGATTCTCAGTGATGCCTCTGCAAATGTACTTGAGTAAATTTTGAGACCTTACCAGTGCTCTTGGGCAAACAAAGTTGTACTCCTCCAAATAATAACCTATTGTATCAAGAGCTGTGTAGCGTTCAGAAGCAGTGAACCTGTATACGTACTAAATTTACTGTGTTCTATAGCATGTAATATTCATGCCTTCACTGGTTTCCTAACTGGTAACAGGGAAATGCAAAGAGGCCAGGCAGAGGAACACTACAAATCCCTAATCCTAAAAATCTGTAGAGATACTTAAATCAAAAGGGTGATACAATGTATTTTAACTAATTCTTCTTTGACTCAGTCCTTAACCAAAATAATAAATTTGCTGAGCGTAGCAGAGGCTTAACTAAAATATGTCAAGTCTGTAGCCTCATTTTTTTTCGCTGTCAAAGAAAAAAATCCTCTCAAATCCTTTCCAAAACCCCCCAAACTTTGAATGGAAGATGCAACCAGAAACATGACAGGAGAAGCCTCTTTGTGAGTTTACAGGGTGCAGAAGCAGTTCAGCTCCCAGACTTCAGGCAGCCCGTGGCTCAGACTTCCAAAGGCAGCTTCTGCCCTGCAAGGGTAGCTGGGGAAGAGTGTCTCCTCATCCTCAACCTCTTCTTCTTGTCCCAGGATTTAGAAAGTTATGTTGCCATTCCAAGAGTCCTCTTCCTTTGGAGCTAGCTCATGGCTGCTTGTCTGGTCACAAAGAAAGAAGTCAAATATAAGAGGTAGCTGAGTATCAAGGTGCAGTCTGTAGACTTCTAGCTGCCAAAAAGCAGTTGTCTGCAGGTGTGTTTAACTTAATGTTGGGAGCACTGCGTTGTTAATCTGTCCAGGAGGTATCATGAATGATTTCTGCTGCTTTCTGCCTCGACGCTTATGTTGTGGCAGCACTGTGGTTTTGTTTTTCTGAAGCGTTGTGCTAATCAAGATTGCTTAAACAAGGATTTTGTACATTTGACAGCTCTACTCTGTAGCACAGAACACTTCTGATGTCATATTCAGCAAAATGTAATTTTTACTCCTCTTATGTCACTGCTTTGTTGAATTTCCAAAGAGCTTCTCTTGATTTAAGAAACTCTGAACTGGGAAATCTCTTTAACAAAATGAAAAGTACAGGATTACTATACAAAGACAGAGTTTCCAGCTTCTTTCTCCCAGGGTTATTCTCATAAGATGCTCCCTGTGCAGTCAATATGTATTATTTTTGGACTATAAATCCTCAGAAGTATTTTTATGGTGATGTATTAGTTCTGACTTCTGCAGGGGTCCTGAGTTTCATTTGCTTGGGAGCTTTTATTACAGGTGCCTTTAGAAGGGTGATAGCTGAAGGTAGAAATCAAAAATAAAGGTGGAAAAGAATTACTGTTTGTCAGAGACCCTTATCTTTCCTGCCAGTCTACAGGGGTCTGTGAAATGGCCTAGACTGCAGATCGATAATGGAGTGCTTGCACTCAGCTAAGACAGACCAAAACCCCATAAACTTTAAAACACAATATCGGTACTTGATTTGTTGCTTGCTGAGAGCTGAGCTTTACTGCTTTGCTCCTCCAGCTGAGATCTGGGGAATATTTATCTTCTCAGTAGTATCAGTAGATGGTGAGCTTAGCTGGTCTGGTAGTCTTGCCAACCTTCTGCGACGACATCTGTTAAAATGCTCTAAAATACTGTGCAAGTGCATTACCTTCCTAATTTATTTTTCTGGTGATACCAGTTGCTGGAGTTGCTAAAGGATTGCTACATGGGAATGTATAAACTGTCTTCCAAGGGCACCTCAGAAAATGTCCTTCTTTAGTTATGTTTGACTTATCTTTTTGAAGTTTGACAGAGGACAATTTCTCTTGTTGGTGAGACTGGCACAGTGCTTGGACAAAAATGTATATCTATTTTTTTTAAATTCTGCTTTTACTGAGTGGCCATAAGTGTGGTGGACATCTCATGTTCTGATACACAGCTGAACGTGCAGGTTCAGAGGAGTTCACGTATGATAGTTTGCTGAAGATGGTGTGTTGTTCTCCTCACTGTTCTCCCTTTGAGCTGCTTTTGATAATCTTGTGAAGGAGCTTTATATACAAAATTGCTTGGGGCAGAAAACACACATTTCTCAATTTATACAAATATGTTGGGTGCTTACGCTTAGACTGCACTTCTATATTGGCCTATTTCTAAACAGAAAGAGATTATTATTACCTATTACAGAAAATTAGGCAAAGGTAGTCTCTTATGCTTACTGTGCAATGGTGTTAAGAACTTTCCAAACATTATCCTCTGGTCCTCAACAATTGCTGCAGGAGAACAAAAGACCTTCAAGCACTAACTATGTGCACGCTGTGCTAGATGCTTTCAGGCTGTCAGTCCTGGCACTGGGAGTTGGGGTAGTGTTTGCGACCATTATTGATACCGAGTGAGTGATTGGAAAAGTGTGATGGAAACTACAGGTGGTCGGACACTTGGACTTCAGAAAAATGTGGAAGATTTAGGAAATCTGCATCCCAAATCCTGTGCCAAGGTACAGCAGGAA
>NW_009260608.1:1667338-1672148 GCF_000687185.1 Egretta garzetta
GGAGGGGGCCCCCCCCCAGGGGGGGGCAAAGGCCAGAAGCTGGAGTGACCCAGCACAACCTGTGCCCTCCCCAACCAGGATGAGTGCTGGGTGGGCAGAGCGGGGTGCTGGTGATGGGGTCTAGCAACAGCTCCTGGCACAGTGAGGGGATGAACCAGAGCCAGGCTCCCTTTGGGAGCTGTAGATGAGGCTGCAGTGTGGGTCCAGCCTGAACAGAAACGGGCTTAGCGTGGGGGGTGCCTGGGCATGGGTCCTAGTGCAGCCCAATCAGGTAAATTAAGGCTTGCAGGTGCCTCAGAAGCCCCAAATGCTACATCACACAGAAAGTGTGTCTTGTGCACCCCCTTCTGCAATATTTATTCTTTTTATCATCGCTATTAATGGTACTGTGGCTGTTGTATTTTCCATGTGTTTATTAAGCATGACTGAACATTATCATATGGAGACTTACCTTTTTCTTACCTCTTTTTAAGTGCTCATTTGTTCCTTTCTTTGATTATCCCTGCAGGCATATTAACACAAAATTTGTACCTTGATACTTTATCACTGCAAGGTGTATGTGAAACTCTCACAAGATAGCTGATGATCTTTTTTGCATTGCTAAGTGATGACAGCAGGACTTCAGGAACATAGGAGAACCAGCAAGAGTCTACTGCAATATTTATAATGGTCTTTTAAAAGCTCTGTAAAGCTTAGAGAAGTCATGGGAGAAACACCTGTGGGGCAAACATGAATTTTCATAGGATCATAGGGCAACTGAGTTTGCAAGGGAGCTTGAGAAGCCTCTAAGTCCAACCTCCTGCTCAGAGCAGGGTCAGCCGTGGGATCAGACCAGGTTGCTTAGTGCTCAATCCAGTCAGGCCTTGAAACTCTTAAGGGCTGGAGACTGCACTGGGTGGCAACTGCTCCCCTGCCTCGCTGTCCTCATGGGGAAAAAGTTTTTCCTTATATCTAGGCTGAAGTGCTCTTGTTTCAAGTTCTGCCTATTGTCTGCCACCATCCCACTGTGAAGAGCCTGTCCCCTCAAAACCATTCCTTCTCCAGCTTGAACAAGCCCTGGTCCCTCAGCCTTTCTTCCCAGGACATGTGTTCCAGTCTCTGACCACCTTG
Organism: Egretta garzetta; assembly: GCF_000687185.1. Taxonomy (NCBI): domain Eukaryota; kingdom Metazoa; phylum Chordata; class Aves; order Pelecaniformes; family Ardeidae; genus Egretta; species Egretta garzetta. Next base: position 1,668,449 of record NW_009260608.1, read on the forward strand.
GTGCCCCTCTTCTGAACTTGCTCTCGCTTATCGAATCTTCCTATCTGGGGACGGGAGTGGATGCAGTGTCCTAGATACAACCTCACGAGTGCTAAATAGAGGAGATCCCTGGGCTTCCTGCTTGTGCTTTTGTTCAGACAGCTCAGGGTGCTGTTGGCCCTCTCACACTTCACATCTTTCTTTTCAAGTTGCAATATGCCCAGAAGGTGGCATAGACCTCTCTGCATTGCTTTTTGAATGAGTGTCACCTCTTCTTAGGTACATTTCCACTCAACAGATTGAAAACTGTCTGAGGGGTTTTGTTAACTTTCAGTAATTACTCCCAGCATCATAGAGTGTCTGGAGCATCACAGAGAATTTGCAGCACAGCTCCAGGTAGGAGCTGGATGAAGTTGTAGGAAAAAAGACGACTGAAAGTAAAAACTCAACAAATCTATGAACATAAGGTTTATGAAAGATCTTTAATGGTATATCATTAAAAAGGACTTATTCTGTCAAAATAGGTGAAGAATTGGTAGATAAAGCCACAATTTTTTGAAAATATGCATATCGGTTCTGCTCTGAAAAAGATTGCTACAGAAAAGTCCCATGGCAGAGTAACTACCAACTTTGGTGTTTTTAATGAAAGCTTATTCTTGGCAGGGTGAGGGAAGGCCATGAAAATCATACCCACTGTTGTCAAACTAAATATTAGGGAGCCATGAACCCATAAAAATGGCTGAGTCTGCATCAGTCACCTGAGGTCCCTGGTTCATTTTGGTGTAAAATCAAGTTTTAAGAGGGCCTTTATAGTGTGAACACAAAGTGGGTGAGGTGTGTTTACGAAGAGATGAAGTGCTAATCCTTCTAAACTGATAATGGCAATTTATTTAAGGCCAAGTAATACTTTGGCATTACTTTTTTATGTACAGAGGACTTTTGAAAATGGAAATAACTGGAAACAGCTACTTCAGGTCTCCCAAGCGAGAGCTAAAGCTGCAGGTGATGTTCCAAGGGTTATGAATTACATAGTTTCAGTTCATTCATTTAAGGTCACAATGAACTTGTAGCCTTTGGTAAGAAGACCTGAGCCAGCCAGAAAAAGATTGAGTTACTTCTCCTCTCATGGGAGGCTCTTCTCTTTTGATGGAGACTTCAGGCACTTGGGGGTCAGTGTCAAGCAGCTTGCACAAAGTCCTCTTGGCTATGCCCCAAACCATCAAACCTTTTTCACTGGTTTTCCTTGCCAGCACTCGCTTAACCTTTACCAGCCCCAAGATGAGCAAAGCCAAATAAAAAAGTAAAGAGAAAAACAGTCCAGATGGAAAGAGGCGACCAGATGTTTTGGTGAGGCTGGGATGATCCATTAATAAGAATTCTGTGTTGTTGCCATAAACATAAAAATTATTCTTGTGCATTTAAATACACCAGTTTTTGTTATCCCAGACCTTTGTTCTTCCCTTTCAGACATACATACTCTCCTGAAACTGCACTCTATTCTTTGTATCACAAGTATAATGGAAAAGAAATGGCTTCCTCGCCTGACTCTATCAATACTTTCTAGAGAACGATTTCCTAAAGAGCAGGAAACTTTGTGAGTCACTGATGTAGTCTCTCTGAAAGGATTCAGCCGTCCTAGGGCTGTTCCCAAATGATTAGAGCTGCAGTTCTTACAGAACTCCTGACCTGAATGTGCATGTTCACAGATTCTCAGCAAATATTTGTGCAAGTTATTGTTTGTGTTTAGTCAAATAAAGACTGTAAATTGGCTGGAGGATCCATAACCCTTGGACGTGGTAATTTTAACACTGTTAATGGGAGGTATAGCTGTGGTTATTAGTGAGAATGCATAGTCTCAGACTATGCAAATGTGTAATCAAAAGAAATTCCTGAAATAAATGTTTCCTTAGGTGTCATAACCTTCAATTTCTCTCCTATTAGTAAATGATCATTTAGCCTCGGATCAGGAACAAAGCATGTGATTTGGACAGACTCTTACTCCTAACTGGCAGAGCCTCAAAGTACAAAGTTAAGAATGTAACAAATAATTCAAGCACAACAGGCAGGACATGTCTGCATCCAGACTTACTTGAAGAGCAAACTTGACACAACCATAGCTTCAGCTAATTCATAATTAACTAAAGGTAAGGAGACAAATTTGTGAAATGAAATAATTTTACTTCCCCGGGTCTACTTTCTGACTCCACCGATGTGGTTAGGTACCTTTCCTGCTTTTGCAGAGATTGCATACGTTTAAGAACAATGTGAGGGAAAAAAACAGGTTATTGAAAAAGATGACTGACTGTGATTATGCCTTGGCATTCTCAGCTTCATTTCTTATCCCACACAGCATGTGTTGAAGAACCTGTATGTGGTTTATGTGCTTTCTTCTTTTTTTTTTTTTTTTTTTGATGGTTAGTTGCCTGTGCAATGCTTCCTTTGGTAGGATTAGGCACATACTGGAATGGGAGATGTCAGGTTCTTGAGAGTCAAGTGCCGAACTGCAGCATGTAACTGTAGCAAAGTTGTATCTTAACCTAACAGCACCTTGCTGAAATTTAGAAAGCTCAAAGACAAGTGTACAAGAGAGAGATAATTGTGCTGAACTGGATGCAGTGGTCACTGCAAGTGGTCATGCATGTGGAAAAAGAAAGCTGAGTTTTGTCCTCTGAATCATGTCCTCTGAGCTTATTCAACATAGAAGAAGGAAACAGAAAGACTGCCGGGGTACCACCTCTTCCAAGGCAAAGCAGGTTGACCCAACTGTATTTCAGACTATCTTCCATCCTTTCAAGATCTAGTCTCCATCCTCACAGCCTGCACTGGCTGCTGTGTCTCTGTGTTGCTTGCTATCCCAGTCCCCAGCATGATTGCTGTACTGCTCCGAGTTCCTTTAAAGACAAAAGTGCAAATGGAAGAGGTCCAAGCTGCATGTCAGGGTGTGGAGGGCAAATATATAGAGGAGCTTGTCAGGATGCAGCTTATATTTCAGTCTCTTCAGTTGATAAGGAACACCCGTTTGGTATCACACACTTTTTGCTGCTCAGCTTCATCACTTGCTCGAAACTGGTAGATTAAGTGAATGGTTGTGTAAATTCACTGAATTGGGATTTGCTTCCTTTTGATTAAGTTTTAAATCTAAGATGTAATGGTAAGTCTTTACCTCTTATTTTAACAAAACCTTTGTCTATCTGTCTTCAGAACCTTGTTTCCAAACGTAGTAAAGTATTCTAATAACCGCCCTACTGCCAGAGCGATGCGAAGCTCTCCAAGTTCACGTCACCAGGGCTTTACAGAGTACTGAGTGCGTTCCAGTTCTCAGAGATTTACAAGACCAGGAGTTTGAAAAGGTTCACACTCACAGGAAACTGCTGTTCTCACGGTTGAAACTTGCTGCGAATCTCCAGCAAAAGCGTGAGTTGAATATGTTTGTACTGGTTTGCACAGGTTCACTGGCTTGCTTAAATTTGTGTGTGCCATTGCAGCCCGCTTCTGCACAGTTAACCACGTACACAAATTTAAATGGCTGGCATGTACGGTGTGCTCTCAACCTGCTCTTGCGGAGGGTAAAACCACGTTTGCTGAAGAGAGCAGTGCTTTCCATGTGTGTTTGCAGGATACCGTAAGGCCACTCACGCTAAAGAAAGTCTCTCTTCTGCATTGTTTTCTAAGGGGGCAGAACTTTCCATTCCTGCCATTCCTGCATTCACTAGCTGTTCAG
>NW_009260608.1:1672172-1693463 GCF_000687185.1 Egretta garzetta
ATATTAGGATAATGAAGAGGGGCAGGGCAGCATAAAAGAGCTCAACAGGAAGGAAATTCACTGGGAAGAAACAGAACTAGTGGGGCAAGGAGTGGGGCAGTTCCTGAGGAACAAAAAAAACTTGACAGCATGTGACAGACGTAGAGAAGTGAGAATAGATAATATGAGTGGGTGCAAAATATTTGCTGGTTAGTGGACAACTCGGGGCAGATGAAGAAATAGGTGAGTAAGAGTGAGGGAATGTAAAGGAAAAAGAAGTCCTTTCTGATGCAAGTTTAACAAAAGAAAATGAAATAACTTATATCCACCTCGATCATACAATAGGTTAGTGTGAACAAGAGCTTAGTGGCTTTTTGATGGATCCATGTATAGTGCCAAAACACCCCTCCAAATTCATCCTGTAGATCAAGAGTGCAGCAGATGTGCTTAGTCTTTTGCCTTCAAGGATTGTTCTCTGAATGCTTATAGTAGTTAATTGTAAATTGAACAGCTCAGTTGCTCACTGAAATAATTAATTAGTAAGATGAATCTCTCTACTAAGTTAGCAGTGCAGAGGTCTACAAGCAGGGTGCCTGCAGAAACGTAAATGTGCAAGCTGTTTGTAATCCTTATAAGTCTGATATGTAAAAACTGAGATTATTTCCACAAGAAAACATTTTTGTGCATTATTGAGGCAGGAAAAATTGCAAACAGAAAATTCAACAGATACAATATTTTCCCCTTCTCTTGGGGTGTTTTATTTATTTACTTTAAAGTAATCAGATTTTCAAAAACTAAGTGAAACTTTGGTCTGATAACAAGCTTGCAACAGTTCATTTTAAAGTCTAATTTAAACAAAGAATTGGCTGACTAAGAAGCTTAGGCTGCATGTGTTTTGAAAGCAACTAAGACACCATTATCCCAGCGTGATAAGATAAAGTACCAGATGTGTGTATGAAAATGTTCCTCAGTCCATCTTGGAATTAATTTTTTATTAAAAAAAACATTATTTTATCCTTGACTAAAGTAGTTTTTGAATAATTATATGTTATCTTTTGACAGAGAGAGTAGGTTTTCCCTCTTTATGCAGATAGGGATGTTTGAGTTACACAGGTGCAATTCCTTTTTTTCAATGGCAGAGTTTGGCCCCATGTATGATTTCGAGCAATCCAACTGCAGTATCTCCCTCCTGGTTTGGAAACGTGAATGAAGTTATATATTTCCCATATCTTGACTGTTTTGGCATTCCTCCCCGAAAGGGAGGAAAAACCTTATAAAGTTTCCTTTGGCCCAAAAAAAGCAGGAACACCTGTGGCAGCCGCCTGGCAGGCTGGCTGCGCGAGGGGAAGCTGCAGCTCCTCGCCACGGGTGCCTGCAGCGGGGCCCACAGGGTAGCCCACGCGGGGGCCTTCCCAGTAAGGGGAGAAGCCACCCTGGAGTACCGGTGGCTGGGAGAGGGGCCGAGCAGAGCTGGGGTGCCCGGGGTGTGCTGGCTGGAGGAGCGCCTAGCAGCCTGGCAGCGGAGAAGCGCTAGAGCTGCGGTGCTCTCAGAGGTTTTTCAAAGAAGGAAATCCCATCCTTGCATTCGGCAAATACAGCTGCTTGGCAAGGAGGGCGATTGGGAGCAATGGGCTGCACATTCCCCTCCTCTCCCCCCAAGAAGGAGCTGATGCTGTTTCAGGTGACACTGGGGAGAAAGCTGTGGCTGCCAACCCGCTGTTTTCGTGCCAAATAGCACGTTCCCTCTCAGCAGAGCTGGCAAGAGGTGGCCTGTCCTGGCCACCATGCTTAGAGACAACTGGTCTCTGCAAGGGCCGAGCAGACGCAGGGCAGGCCCTGGGGGTGCCTTGCAGGGAGCCCCCCTTGCTTTCCCCTGCGGTGCGTGCAGCCCCTGAGCTCCAGTGCCTGCCCCAGCCGTGGGAACTGGTGGGAGGATGGCTGGGTGCAGCAGGAGGCTGCCAGGCGATAGGAAGGCTTAAAGCACAGAAGCACTATGACCTCTGAGACTGTGGTCCCCTTCTGTCTTTGAAGAAATTGTGAATTTATTCTGACTTCAGTCTTCTTTTTTTTTTTTCTTCCCTGCAAACATAAGCTTTAAAAAGCCTGTTGAGAAAACTAAGAGGCCACAAAATATTTTTAAAGCTTACGGGAACATATGAGAAAGTTAATTTTCCAAAAAGCAAATAATTGCATTACTGTATTCAGATTATGCTGAAAACTAAACAGTCAAATGTTTGTGCTCACTTGCTCTCAAGGCTCCGATTCCCAAACAAATTATGGCAGCTCCACAAATTACGGTGCTTCAGTGGTCCCGCCGACTGCCCATGTGTGTGCTTTCAGCTCATGGCTGATGCAAAGCAATGCATTCTCTTTTAAACCCAAAAGAAAAAGGATTAAGCTACCCAGCATTAGCTTATATTTGCTGAGAGCGTGCACATGGACACTGGGGGTTCAGTTGACTTGTGGTAATTTGTTAAGCTACGAATGAATGAAACTTAATTGAGAACCTCAGTCACACGCACACATGGGATGCTGTTTGCCTGCTACTTTGGAGCTTGTGAAGTGAAATCCACGAAGAGAGGAAGACCATCTGAAAGCACAAGACTCTTTCAGGGCGGATAGGTTTAGTTCCCTCCTTTGCAACAGACTATTTTGTGGCAGAGAGCATATCACTGGTTGTCTTTTTCTCCGTTTTGCGCCGTATAAAAGGGAGGGTGATAAATGACAGTTTTGTATTTCACTCGGAGCGTTTGGGGGATAAATGCGTTAAGGGCTGGAAGTACCTAGATGACTATAAACAGTAAAAATAAGCTGCCAAAGCCAGGCAACTTAATAAACAATGTAAGCCTGGTCAAGTCTTTGCTAATGAATGTGAAACCCCATCTAGAGATACCGCTTTGCATTTTGGGGGCAAAAAAAAGAACAAAACAAACTGTCAGATTTCACAAAATCACCGAGCCTGCATGTTGTTCCCTGTGCCTCCACACACAATATCATCTTGTGTATTCCCTGCTCACAGATGACGTGAGTATTAAGAAGGAAAAATGAGCATTCTAGATCTAGCATGTGAATTCTGCCAATATGTGATGCATTAAGCTTCATCAAAGGGTTTGAGGTCCAAGAGAGCATACTGATATGGAAGCCACATTAGATTTGATTGTTAAATGACTTGAAAGATAGATGTAGGTATTAATGTGGCGCACCTGCAGTTCTTCCCCATCCACTTTGATCTAGCAGATGATAATTTGTAATGGCATCACCTCAACCCCTGCTCCACCTGCAGTTTGTTAGGATGGCAGCCAATGTACATTATGGCTCAGTTAGTGACAACCAAGATGTCTGTCAACCAAAAAAAAAAATAAATAAAAAAATTCAGTTGTCATTTATCAGCAAGCCTTCACCCAGTGAGTGCTGCTCGTGAGGTGCTGGTGCTGCCCACTTGATTCCACATCTGCTTCATAAGTGTCCGTGACTCTTTCTTGCCTGTCCCCCTCCCTAGCAATTCCCATGTTCTTGGCTTTCTACACACTGGTACTTGGAAGCACCACTAATGATGGTGGATGGGAGAATGGCTTCTTGCCGGCTCGGGAGGGTGCCTGCTGTTCAGGAGTGGTACTCCACCAGCCTGCAGCTGACAGAAGGCGGCGTTTTGCGCGGGGTGGAACAGGTAAGAGGGCTGCTTCTGCATCCCGTCGTCTGGCAGCTTGGCAGGGGCAGCAATCAGACTCATGTCAGCAAGACAAGAATTTTAATTGAGAATGAAGCTGCTCAAGCTCATTAAGCTAGTCTTAATTTGTAGCTTAAAGGTAGCTAGTTTCCATTAAAAACAGATATAAATATATGCACGCACTTTGACCTGCTGGGTGCCTTGGGTTTACTTTCCATCACAGAGCTTTCTGGGGGCTGGCCACGCTCCTAAGGGAGCAGACGAGGGGGGAGGAAAAAGATGAAATTCCCACTGCAGTCTTCAGCAGAGCCCTTGGTTTGGGGAAAGATTTTGCTTTCCTTCCAAGGGAAAAGACAAGGCTCTGATGCCCCAGGGCCCTTCAGCTTTGAGTGGAGGCATGTGCATACCTTCAGTGAAAAGCAAGTGGGTTTGGTGAGCCCCACGTCTCCTCCTTGTTCTCCTGTCCTCCTCCTGTTGTGAGGGTGTTGGTTTGGAAATATCTTTAACTTCTCTCCAACTGTCTCAGGAAGCTAATAAGAAAATGTCTCTGTGCTGGGAGAAAAACTTTTTACCTGTCTGCATCCAGTTGGCCATCTTATCTAAATTAAAACAGAGGACATGGAGGTGAGCATTGTGCTACCAGGTGTTTCACAGAGTAAGTTCCTCACTGTGACCTAGGTTTAATGGCAGCTTTTTGGTCTTTTTAACGTCTTCATCCTCTGTTTCTCACAAAGAGACAGAGAACACACCATTTCCAAATGACCATGTTACAAATTCCTCTCTTACTAATGGGGAGTATCTCTAGTTCTTCTCCTTTTGCACCAACAACAGTTCTCCAGGTGTGTTATTCAAATTTCAAACACAAAGATGGGATTTTTCAGACAACATCGGGTACATGCTAGGTGCATGCACAGCATGAAAAATGTTCCTTGAGTCTGCTGTTTAGTTCATATGTGGTGTACCTGCAATATATGGTAGAAAACAGTGGTATGTGTTTGTGGAGTATGTTATATTACAGCCTTTACACAGTACCAGTATTTGGATGTTCCCCTCATCTCCACCTCTCTTTCCCCTTCCTCCTGTCTGCCCCCAGGGATCATCTCTGGGCAAGAGAAGTGTGTGTCTGCAAGCCAGTAACAGACATCTTCAAAAGGTAAAATAGGGACTCATTTGAAGGGTAGGTTTGCTAAGGTTGCTAAAGCAATGTTAACATCAAGATAATAGATTTTCTGGAAAGACATGGAGGAAATAATTGCCTGTATATATAGCTATATTGTGCAGTAAGTTCAAGAAAGATAGTTATAAATGCCAAGCATGTAATGAAGCCATAAACAGATCCATAACCAAGGACAATGTCAGATCTTCTGAAAGTTCAACCTTTCTGATTATTTTTTTTCATTCCCCCCTCACCTGGTTATGACATAGTCATGTTTGAGATCTGAGAAATAAGAACAAAGCTTCTTCTCTTCAAATGTATACCCATAACATGAATATTATTATGTATAACTACTGTTAGTAGTTCCTGTTCTGAACACACTTGTTGCAAATATTGCCTTTAGAAAACTTAATACTTTTTCACTGAATGAGACTACTGTCCCTCAGCAAAAGGTAATCAAAGAAATAAATTTTCATCGCTGTTCTTTGTGTTGGTCACACAGTTCTTTCCAAGGTTGTCCAAGCTGACACTTGCAAACATTTCTCAGTATGCTACTTTTTCAACCTGCTAAAATTCTGGTTTGTGCAGTTAGGTGTACAATTCTGTGATTCACTGCTCGCTTCAGAGGTTAGTATTCAGGAAAAAAAAAGGAGATAATAATAGTTGTTCAATCATATTAAATAATAGTCAAAAAGAGACACAAGATTTATGATTCTGTATGATTTGGAGCCATGTAGGTAAAAAGGCAGGAGGCAGAGAATCCAAAACATGCATAGACTTACAGTCAGGGGAGCTATAGCCAAATATTATGAGGACATTTCTGTCTTCCAGTCAGCATGTGTTAAATTAAGAACAACAGTTGATAATGTCCTTCAGGAAGGACGTCCCTTCATTCCCTGAAGCTATAAGATGTATGACACCACCAGTGATGGATTCCTGGGGCCGTGGGAGAACAGAATGCCCTTGGATCCCCTGTTCTCCAGCGTCTTCAGAAGCAGGCTCCCCACATGTGTCATTGTTGAGGCAAGTCTGAGGATGCCTCTTGGTTTTCTTTAAGAATTTAAATGACAAAAAGAATGTAAAGCAATTCCCCAGCTCCAGATGTGGATCCGTATTTGAACAGAGCAGAAGGCAATGAACGTACTCATGTAGGGCCGCATCCAGAATAGGATAGCTCCGCAGCATAGTGGTACCCATTTATCAAGTAAACCTATTCAGTCAAATAAAAATCCCAACTGATTCCGACAGCCACCTGGTGGTGTGTATGCCATTGCCAAAACTAACAACACATCAAATGAAAGAGCTGATCACAGCTACAGGCTAAATCCTGCACAGAATTATGACTTGTCTGATCATATCCCATTTTAAAGGGAATAGCTTACTATTTACTGCTAAGCAGCTGTATTCCAGACCTTACACTACAATTACAGCTGCGCTGGTATTGCCTGCCTGCCTGTTTACGGTGTTGATGGGCATCTTCCATGCATGAAAATTCTGAGATAGCCTGTCAATATAAAAATACACTCCCACAGTTTTGGCGTGAATGAAAGAGTCTGTGAAGACGTTTTGTTTTGGAAGAAGGTATAGGCTATATTTTACGATGTACTTGTACCTCAGTTTAAGACAAATACAGTGGAGGGGCTAGAAGTCCCGTAAGGGCCTCGTATATCTGGGGTCCCATCAATACCAATGCCAACAGTAGTAATAAAACAAGCACGTAATAGTCAATGATTCTGCTCAGTGAATCCTGGAAATGGTGACCCTCATCCAAATCTCTCTGCTCCAAGAAGTAAGTGGAAACATAGGGTTAAAAAAAGGCTTTCTTAAAGCATTTTCAGAAACTAACAGGCTGTGCTAAAGGACTGAAAACATTCAAATTGTAAGACAAAATTTTAACTGCAGAGAGATTCAGTTCAGATTCTTCGTGTGTTTTATTCTGTGGATTGGCTACATTATTTTATTTGAAATGGCTTATCTGCCTGTAAGTGGTTTAATTGCAGCTTATTATTTCAAATGTTTTTTTCTTTATACTACTTATATGGCAGTTTTAAGTACCTTCAGTAGAGATGTGCAAAGCCTCTCTCAGATTCAGTATGTGAATACACATATAGCACATCTATTTCATGTAGGAGACTAATTCAAAATGTGATTTTATTTTTAAGTGAGCATTTATGACCTGCTTTATTTGACTAAATAATTTGTGATTTGTCAGAGGTGTGTGAGGAATACATGTCATAAGCGATTATCTGACATATCGTCCTTCAAAGATGTAAAGCAGGAGCAAGTCCCATCTTAGATCTTTGTTTAAAAACATCAAATTTTTGACTGCTAAAGAAGTATTAAATAAAAATTCTAATACTGATTCTAATTTCTGAGCACTTGCAGAAATGTCTGGGCTGAGGCCCAGATATCCAAGCCCTTCCAAATAATCCACCTGTCTTCTCTCACCCTTCAACTCCACATCACCAAATTAGGTCTACAGGGTTGTGATGTAATATGGGAGTCTTAGGCATCTGGGGTGAGAGGTCCTCTGGAAATTAAGCAGCAGCTACCTCTGCTAGCCTGGAGTGAAGCGCTGGGCTCTTTTCTCATCTCTGCTGGAGTCTGTAGGCGCTCAGCTGGCCACAAGCAGGAGAATCCTCTTTCTGTGCTCTCTCCTTTTCATGGGGAAAGAGGTGGGGAAGGGAAAGAAAGAGGTGGGGAAGGGATTAAATGATCTTCAATTTCCACAGACTTAGAAAGGTCGTTGGGGAGTATGGAAGGGAGCTGTGTCACTGGATTTGTCTTGCAGCAAAAATAAACTACTACTAATTTTAAAATGGTTACATTTACAGTGAAACAAAAGGAAAAAGGCAATCTTGAATAGGGATCTTTATTTGAAAACTAAACATCTAAATCTCAATGAGCACTTTGAATAGATATAACAGGCCTTCAGTGGTATTACAAAGAGAGTCTTTTTTTCTTAGTCTACATTTCTGTGTGGATCATGCAAGCTTGTTACCATCTATAACCCTGAAGTATAGGTGTGTGTGGTTAGGCAGTTCTTTGACCTCAGAGGAATGTGGAATCTCAATACCTCACAAATTATCTCTTCAATTTACAAAACAGTGTTGTAGAAGACACTGCTGCACTCTTTGTGAGTTTTTTTCTCAAGTACCTGTGAAAATTCTCCAAGATCTAGGAGGTCTAAGATGTCATATTCCCGAGGATATTTCTGCTTAATAGTGGAAATATGTTTGTGGAAGAGGGAAGAATCTGTTGCTTGAGAAAAGAAAAAACATTCTGGATTTTCCTCCACCTGTGGGTTGCAAAGTGTTGTGGTGGTTGCTCTCACATCACGCTCTCAAGGTTCTGCACAAAAGCTGAAATATGCATTGTGAAATAGTGAAAGTGAGATGCTAACATTAAGGACTTGGATTATGTTAGCACAATCCATGTCATAAATTGTCAAAGTATGAAGGTCTGCATTTGAAGAGCAAAGGTGTACTAACTAGTAGGAAAAACACCCTGAGCGGTAAGGCATGCTAGACCTGTGGTCCTGTTATTGTGGCTTAGGGGGAACATGCCATGTGCAGGCAGCTGCTACTGATTCAGTTCAAGTTTGCAGAAAAAACTAAGTATGGTGATGCCCACAGGGTGTTACTTGTGCTCGTTACTGCTGGGGGCACTGGACTGCTCAGTGTGACTCCTACTGATTATGTCATTTCAGAATAAGTTGAATAAAAGGCCAGAAAATGCACTGTCAGGAACTCTTTTGACCAGGAGTGAGGGAAACCATTAAGCAGTAAGAATCTCAGCCAGATACTTCTATCTCATTTTATTTGATCATTTTAATGATTTACCATTCCCTTGACTGACTTTTATGACAACTTTGTCTTCATTGTTAAAGTTTTTTTTAATTTAGTTTTTTTAAATTATTTTTATATGTGCCACTATTTCCCTTACTAAATGGAAACTGAATAGAGGTGGCTTTTCCCAATGCTCACTTTGTCAAATCAGCAGAGACAATTGAACTAGAAGTTTCCTTTGATAATTTATGATCATAGGATCATCTTTTTCTGGAACAAGCCTATAAAAAAAATCATTATTTGATTCATTTCAGCTTATTAGCATTTCTAAAAATCATGGAGATGGTGGTCATGTTTTTAAAGTGACAAAACTGGGAGCTGGATTTTCTGGTTGGCCTTCTTAGACTTCTCAAGAGGCCTATTCACTTACCTCATTCTTTATTTTTTAACATTTTGATAACTAACACATATTAGAAGCTCCCTGTATGTTTTGGGAGATGTTAACTTTTGTTCATGTTGTTAGCCCAGCTGACAGGACTCAGAAGTCAAAACTGGAAGCTGTCTTCAGAATATTGTGACTGTTCATCTCTTCTTATTTGTTCACCTGTAAAATGAGGATTATTTCCTGATTCACAGTACCAAAAACCTACGGATATCTGTAAAGTACATTGAGGACTTGGTTAGAAAATTTTTATGAACAACAAATGCAAAAATCTCATCAGTTCATAGAGTTACAGGCTGCCAGTGGAAGAAAATGTAATACTACGAAAACTGAAACAGAGGTCTGGAAAATAATTTTATTAGATTTAAGATTAAAAGGCCTTTTCCTTTTCAATTTCATCCAACTTTGCTTTTTGAAACTAGAGACCATGGAAAGGTGGGGTGGGTAATTGGTTTTGTTTGAATGTTTTGAGTGCCTCATCTGGGAGAAATAAAAGGGAACTCCTATTTTCTCACAGGTGGAGAGTCAATACTTGATCAAGATCAGCAACACAAAACTGATTGTTTCAAGCAGCACTTCTTTCTGGGTTATATTTGGTTTATATTTATTTTACATCCAATAATTCAGATAAGCAAAATAGAGATAGATAGATTTAAAAAAAAAATAAAAAAGAAGAAAAAAGGAGAATTAGGCTTTGTCCTGATACAGAAGGAGAATACTGGTCACCCTGTGGGAGAAATCAGTAAAGGTTAGGTGATGTGTTGGACAGTCAGGAACATGTGAAGGTAGCAAAAGTTCACAGCAGAGCATTTTGAGCATGTGAACATGGGGAGTGAACAGCCAGCAAAACAGACTCTATGAAAAACAAAAGCAAGGGTGGAAGAAAGACAAAAGACCTCAAACAGCAATGAGAAAGGTTTGAATTTTTTTCTATTCACAGGAAAGCACTGACAGGAGCTTAGGAGCAGAGGCTGGGAACAGCAGGTGCAAAAGTGAAATCTAACTAGCGTGGGTGCTCTTATCGAGGGGGCTTAGTCCCATTTCGCTTTTGTGACCTTCCTGGCATGAAGAGCCATTCAAACCTCTCCTTGCTAGTGCAGTATCTGTGCCGGGAGGGGTCTGGACCATGTGTCCAGTTCATATCACTGTTCATTTCATGTGATGACAGGTTGCCATATGCCCTGAGCCTTTCTCCCATCTCTTCTTTTCTCCCCCTCAGCTGGAGAATTCCTTTCTCTATGTGAGAAATCACTTGTGGTCACCAAAATAAATACTATTTCAGTGAATTAAAGAAAATGGATGGCAAGTTTCTACAGAGAAGGTCTTTCAATTTCTTGTGTGGCATTAAATATTAAGATCTTTTCTGCCTGTAATGAAACTAGTCTTTTTGTCTTTATTGCTGCATCCATCTGATCAGTTACTCCCATGATAAAAAAAACTTGGTGGTGTTTGTATATTTGCTTTATAGCAATAGCTTATTCATGACAGAGCTTTTTGTGTGTCTAGTGCATTAGCATATTGTTGTCTTTTCATCTGGTGGCCCGGTAGACTTTGGACTAGCTAACAAGAAGGATTGAATGAAAGTGAAGAAGAAGAACAGAGATGGAGAAGCAAAAGAACGTTAGTGGAAAAACCAGAGGAAAAGCTACAAGTTTTAATCTACAACGGTAACAGGTTTTGTTCCAGCTGGTCAGAAGGCAAATGCAGAAACCAGTGCAGCTGCTGAGTGTAAACCAAAGAATTTCTGGGGAAGAAATTGATTATTCTACTCAGCGGGACTGTTTGGATATTAATTTGTCCAGTGATGAATTTGACAATAGAGCTGATACCCATGAAGGTATGTGTTCTATTTTCTCACAACGCTTTGCTCATACCTGGGAATTTATATCTGGATTGACCAAATAGCAAAGTGTCTTACAACAGGAAATCCAAATATCCCTCAAAGAGGCATCACTCACAGAAAGATAATAGAAGTAATAGAGCAATAAAGGTTTCTAGTAACAAAAGTATTCATTAACTAGTTGAATTAACAATCTACAGTAATTTGGGTGGCTTGACAAATGTGATTTATTTTGCAACTAAGATAAAAAATACGAAACCCCAAATGCTACATGAAAATTTATTTCTTTGGCAAGCAAAGGACATTTTCATTGCTGACTCTGCTTCATTTTAAAAAATTAACACTATAGAAAGAGGTCAAGATATTTTATACTCGCTGAGAGAGATAAAGAATGACTCAGTTTATTACTCTAATCTCTGTACAAGTCATAGTCCAAACTACAGTTGATCCTAAATCACATAAACTATAGTGATTGCTGTTACTACATGAAAAAGTTACACAGAAAACTTTATTATTTGTTAAATTTAGTTATCATTAGCAAAATAGGAGAAAATGTGAATATTTTGTCTGGAATTTATTCATTGATGTACATGAATGCAGAACAAAATATTTATCATCCTTCCTCAAAACTATGTCAGAAACTACATTGGAAGATTGAATACAAAATTACCGCTGCAATGCATTTGAGGGTGTGATTCTTAAAGATATTGTTTTAATGACGCTTTTGAAGTCTGGGATGTGGGGCTTCCTGCAGTCGCAGCTGGGTGTGGGTGCAGATCTAAGGTGACTCTCAGAGTGCCTGGAGCTGGATCGTCCTCAGACACAGGGCTCCTGCCTTTAACAAACACGTGTGTGTGTGTGTGTGTGTCACCATGCACAGCTTTGACTCTGCAACCAAATGACGGCCTATGGGTCCCTGAGTGGCCTCAGAAAAGGTAATTGGTACCAAATTATATAATATGACATTTAGTTGACTTTTGGGATTTTTTCATTCTTTTTTGTAACTATTGCTGGACATCTGGATTTCTTTTCTCGGGTCCTTTTTTATTCTCTTTCTTCTCTGAAGTTTTGTATTCTTTTAGATTAGACCAGGATGAATGATGCTTGTTTACCATATAAAGTCATATCCTTTGCTTGCAAAATCAGTCATTTTCAAATCCAAGAGCAATTTACACAAAATTTTACAGTTTTATTGGTCTCCAATGGTAAGATATAATTTCAGAAACAGACAAACCCTCAAGAAAACAAGAATTTTCTTATGCCTCTCTGCCTAGCACTAAGTAGTCAGTTGGGGAAGGGGGAAGGAAAGGAGGAAGTAAGCAGTTTATATTAATCTAAGTAGATGGTTTTGCCAAAACTACCCATGAGACATCAGCAACTTTTTCTTGAGAGATGAAGCAATCTTTCTCTGTGATATTTCAACAACTTTTTTGCAAAGGAAATGCTTTCCAAACTCTGCAGTACTTGATAGCCTTGAAAATATCGTGTCCCAGTTCCTAAAAAATAGGAAGTAGAGCACAGAGACTGGGAAAAATCAATGTTTGTGTCACTTCTTTTCAAGGAAAAGTTTTAGGGCCATTAATTAAAAAAAATTTCCAAGGTAAACTCCAAATCCAAAGAAAATGAGTGTTATACGCTCCATCCTCTGGTGTTGGAGAACCGTGCTGGAGAACAAGTGTTAAAAATACGTAACCTACCCAAACACAGTAAGCAATCTTTATTTCTTTGTGCCTTAAGTTGTTGAAAGACATTTTAATTAAAAACAAGCAGAGAGAGTATTTGTTTAGTATGAACTGGGGCAACACAAGCATTGGACAAAAGAAGATAAGTTATTAGCGTAAGAAAATGAAAACAAGAATGAAAAATTCCATTGTCTGCACAGAAAGGGGATATTTAGCTTTTGTTAAGAAGGGTGAAGTGATAATAACTGGTAATTGGATGAATCTGAGACCAAAGAGAAGAAAAGACTTCATACTGTGTGTTTAGTGACTAGTAGTCCTGCAGCAATAGAGGGGGCAGAGTGGACAACTTTGGGCTCTTTTAAAAGGAAGAGAGGAGATTATGTTGGCAAGAGGGGAAAAAAGTAGTGGAGAAGCTGTGCTGAGAGTCATCTCCTGGAGACAGCAAAAAAAACAAAGCCCAAGCAGTAAGGTTCAATCGCCTAAAGTCATGTAAGCAGCAGGGGAACTAACAAAAAATATGGGAACCTTCACTGCTAGAGGATGAAGAAATGTGAAAACACAAAACGCATGATGCAAGGGTGTACCAAGGGAAAAATAAACATGATTCAAGAATAACGTCAGTTGAGACTTTTTTGACAGGATCATTTTAAAGCTCATGCTTTTAATGGAACCTGTCAGTATGGACAAACTACTATCAGAAAAGTATCCTTTTGGTCAAAATTAGAGAAACCCCGGAGACCAATCCCAAAATACCTTGCATCGTTCCAGAGGAAATACTGACTTAAGACGTGGGAGGATAACAGAACAGGAAACCAGTGTGATATTAGCTATTCCAGTGTGTGAGCCTCAAGTTTATTTGTGAAAACCTGAAAAAATCTGCCCAATGAGTAGTTCCAAAAGCACAAAAATGTTCAAGATAAGAATACTTCTGTCTCGGTGCATCCGTATTTGGGTCTTGAGAGAGAGAGAGGAGCGTTTGAGTCTTAAGTGATTTTTGTTTAATTTCTATAGATTTATTCACAGAGATTTACATAATATTACTAGAGGTTTCAGGCTTTATATTTCTTGTTTACTTTACTAAACAAGTCAATTTTTAAGTGTCCTATTTTTAATCACTAAAATAAATGTGCAACTGGACATAAGGTAAAACTGCTGTCAGCAGAAATATTTGTTAGCACTCTGGGGAAAAAAAAAAGTAATGGAACGCAAAACCTTGTTTACTAACTTTAGTCTTCTGAATGAATATTTAGCAATTTTTAGGTTTTGTAATACCTAACAAACAATGTCTGGCCCAATTTACCATTCCAAATGTCCAGAATGCTGAGAATGACAGTTGAAGCATATAGCATTTTAAAAGTTTGTGGTTTTTTTATTTATTTATTTCTAAATATGTTGTACTGTCTCTATACTAATATATCTGTGCTGCTTATGTATAGCTGCTGGGACTGTTGAGGGAATTTTTTATTGTTGTAAAAGAAGTATATTTTTGACACAGAAAATCTCATCCTGAATCTACCTCAGCCTCACTAACCAAATTTAATGGAAGTAACTGAAAGGTGGGGTATATTCCCTTAGGTGTTCTAAACAAAGAACTGGAGTGCCTAGTCTCACTAAGATGCTCTGAAGGCTTATTAGGTATAAAAACATACCCCTATTTTATTGTGAAACCCTGACAAATTGAGCAGGCTACACATTAAGGATATTAATTTGGTCAGCTATGTCATCATCTTTTTTCTTTTCTCCTTTACATCCTGATGTTTAATCTAACTTCAAAATCTTACTCATGTGGGTGTAATGAACACAAAATCCATAATGCGTGCAGCTATTTTTGACTTTTAAGTCATCTTTCCCTTCCCTCCATCCCCATAGTTGTTTGGCATTGGTTCTTAAACTCAGTCTTGGAGAGGGGGAGGAAGTGCAGGAAACATAATGATTTGAAATGTTTTTAGGTCTTTACACTTAAAATTTACTTGGATTTATAAGAACAATCACATGCCTTTCAAGTGAAATTGCATATTCAGCCCCAGACATGCTCAAGCCAAGGAGATAAAAGTAGAAAATGAACCAAGTAGAATTACGTTTAGGAGGATCTCTGCTGTGGAGCTACGCAGACACTAAATGTTAAAAAACCCTCTTATTTCGGCATAGCTTCAGACTCAGCAGTGGACTGTTGCTAACTCCTGGAATTGAAAGAAGTCAGAATCGGAAAATGTAATGTTAGTATCTTACATCATATCTCAATAGACTTGGGCTTAACCCTTTTGGGGTTTTTTTTTTGGATCTTTTTGAGAACAAGGAAAATTGTATTGCCTGGGCTGCAAAGAGATTGTTAAGAGGGTCTCAGTGAAAAAGTATGAAGTCAAGATAAAATAACTATGTATAAACTGGAAAACCTGGAGGTATACAGGAAAATTACCATTTTAATGTGTAAAACCTGTTCTGGAAAATGTTGGCCAGATTACTCGTTACTGAAAATAGTCTAGGGGTATCTAGTACTAGAAGAAGTAGCAATGTAAGGTTCAAATATTTCTGCAAGTCACTTAAATATCCATACTATCACATGCTTACAAAACTCAGCCTTAGAAAAGACTGTTGTATCCCAAACAGAATTGTTTATGACTCTCAACTAGTTCTGCAAATAAATAGCTTAAAATGTAAAATAATTGGGGTAAACAAACTGCTTGAAATAATGGAGGAACCTTTGGAAACACAAACTTGAAAAATGAGTTTCCCTTGCACCCAAATCTTTAAAAAAAAACTGCAGTAGCTTTAGCTGTGTCCAACATATTGGATAACATTAAGATGCTGAAGTCTGCTTTTTCTTTCAGTATAACATGCATTTGAAGAAAAAGAGAAAGTTTAGTTCATTTTTTTACCAATTGCACCTTTGTTGCATGAATTGGAATTATTCTGCTGAAATCAGCATTTACTTTCAGCTTTGTAGCAAGGTGCAGAAAACCTATGCTGGGTTCTTCCAGTGATGTACTTACATATTTTCATCATCCTTCCTTTAATTGATAGTGAGGGGTGATCTTTGCTATGGGTCACTCAAGAAGATTTGATGTGTTAGGCCATCTCTTTTTTTTTTTTTTTTTTTATTTTTCCTTCCCTTTTGGTATGTTTAAATTTAATTTATGTGATTGTCTCTCACAATTGCTTCAATGATCTCATCGTCGCTTCGGTGATCTCCCCTTTTTTTTTTTTCTTTTTTTCACCTAAGTAAATTATTTTTCCTTCACTTTTGGTATGTTTAAATTTAATTTATTTGATTGCCTCTCACAATTGCTTCAATGATCTCATCATCGCTTCAGTGATCTCCCCTTTTTTTTTTTTTTCTTTTTTTCACCTAAGTAAATTTTTAGTACCTGGAATGGCAGGACACAATGGACTGGAACAAGGGAATCAGCCTGAGATTATTCTACTGGTCATATGGCTTTGTCCTACTCTAGAGAGATGATTGTGCAGCAACATTTTCTGAAGGGTGAGCCTAAATCTCTGCTCTGTAATGATTCTTCAGGGTGAGTTTTCCTTCTGTTAAATGCTTTAGCAAGACCACTAACAGTCTCTTTTTGTATCATTCTGCCTACTATACAGCCCATTTAACTTCATTTAACTCCTGGATTTCTGAGGTTGCCTCATACTTGCTCAATAGCAGGATTTTACAATGCTGTGCGCTGCTCTGTTGTCCCCAGATTTGATAAGAACCACCACTGTGTCCCTACTTTCTGAAATTCCGCAATGGTTTCATTTCAATGTTGTCATGACCATAGCACAGTTTACTCTTCCAGAGATAAAGAGCAAAAGGAGGAAAGACAGAAGCTGGTACCAGTAAATAGATATTGCTGAATTTCAGTTATGTGAACTCAAGAAGCAGATTAGTCTTGTCTGAAAATAAATTGTCAGACCTTAAATGTTACAGGAATAATTGATTATTCGTTCAGCCTCAGCAAGGTAGATAGTAACCATCAGAAAGAAACTTCCCTAACTTCTCAGGACTGACAAAATTAAGCTCTTGATGTAATTTTATCACACCACATATCCAAGTTTACCGCCTGTCCAATAGATTAAATGGATGGTCTACTCTAATCCATAGATTAGAAAGGAACATTAATGGGGGAAAAGTGTTTAGAGAAAACTGCAGCGTCTGCATGAGCTTCCTTCGACAAATTTGAGGCAGAATTTAGCACATCAGTACACTAAGACCATAGACTTAATTCTTCCCCTTGCTCCCTTCAAACAGTGCATGAACATCAAATCCTTGGTATTGCATTAGGTACCTGAGATTGCTTGGGTTTAGTTCTCTGGGATCGCAGTTACATTGTATGCACTGCTGACATTTAAATATCAGCCAGATGTTGTGATTTTTTTTTTTTTTTTCAACTCTGCCAGCCAAATTTTATGAGTCACTGCTTGCTGATCAGGATCATGCAACTTGCTGGAAGAATGTTTCAGGCAAAAATTATCATCCTATTATGATCTTCTTCCTACCTCTCCCCGGTGATTCTATTTAAATGCATTCTGCTTTACAAAGGAAATCAAAGTTGCTAACTGATTAATTGCAGAGTCACAAATTCTGCAATAAACTGCAGTAAGCTTAGATATAGTGAAGGAAGAATTCATTCTCCAGTCTTAGAAATGCTAAAAATGTCAAATGGAGCCTGTCCGCATTTATTTTTAATTTTTTCGCATAGCATTCAGAATCACCACTCTAAGGATCTCTTGTCACAGTGGGTGCCATCTGTGCCTTTTCGTGCATCTGTGTATAACTTGACACAGTCTATGTAATAGTTCTGCCACATAAGTTCTAAAAAAATATATTGTATTCCCAGTTAGCAGGGCCAGAAGAAAAGAGAAAATTAATTTGCAGTCACTGAGGGTGAAGTTTAAAACAGCTGCAGAGCAACTAAAGTATTTTAAAATGGGAAACTGTTCAAACAATATATGTATTTCTTTGGTTTGTGTTATACATCCATTACATTTTTAGCCTTACTGGCATGATCACCCTGTATTTTATTCTTTGAGATTATTCATCATTCAAGTTACAGAGGAAAGATGGAGACTTTTAGTCCCTTTCCCAGTGTAGTTCCATGACGCTGAGACCCGCCAAATTTACGAATGTTAGAAAGTGAGTGCAAACCCATATATTCAATGTAAAAGATAGGGAGGTGCCTTCTAGGGCTCTCCTCCAGTGCTTCTAGATCCACATCCTGTTCTCCTTTTCTTGCCCCTGTAGGATGCACAAGCTGATCCTGGTATTTTGTTCTTTCTCCTTTTTTCTCTTTTTTTTCTCTTTTTCTTTTTTTTCCCCCTCCCTCCCTTTTCCAGCCACCCAAAAGCACAGAGTTAGAGGCTATTAAAAGAGTGCTCTGGGAGGGATAATCCTTGCCTGAAGAAAGTCCCAATGCCCTTTCTGAGACCTTTTGCCCTACCTGGAGCCCCCTAAGATGTGGTTAGTCCAACCAGCCCATGCTGAGCCTTCCAGAGCCGCTCCCAGGCCCCCTCCTATTGCTGTGCTGAAGTCCAGCTGAGACAAAGTCACCCATTTGACTGTTAGAAAATCTGTCTTTTTCCCACCTGCCTGGGTATCCCGTGTTTCGGCACTGCAAAGCACCTGATGAAGTGCTGAACAGCATGCTGACCCCAGCTAGATTGATGTCAGAATGCCAAATAACTTGTGCAGGGCAGAGGTTTTACCTCTGCTGTGAAATGAATAGGATTTGGAGACTAGGTAAATGAGAAAGGGAAATCTCATAGTTTTGTTCACCATCCATAAATGGATTCACACCACGTGTAAGGCTTTGGATGAAATGGCTCTTCATCAGTTTTCAGTTTGAAATTATCAGACTGATACAAGTGCTTAAAGGCTATTATTTTTAGAGGTGAGATAAATAGTCTTCTGCAAATTAAGGCATGTCTCTCTATCTGGAAAAAAAAAAAAATCCAAATTTTGCTGCGATTTCTATTTTATAAAATCTTCTAATTTCACTGTGTGGTATGATTTAGAGACATTTCATTCGTATGTTGTGTATACAGTTTAAAAATGTGTTTCAGGTTGGTGAACAGTATGTCTTTAGTTCTTCCTATATTAGTGAACTTAGTCTCTGTGCAGAAATATTACAACTGTATAGGGTGACCAGTAACTCCTGCCTACATCAGACAGGCCAAAACCTCTCTACCTCACAGCACTGAGTTAACTGAGGTACTTTGTTGCATTCGTCCTCTCCTGCTCCACATGAGTGAGGAATTTGTATGCGTGTTTCTGAAGAATGAAAATTTCTTCTATTTAATATCCGGTTTTCTTTTTTTAATGAGTGATCAGCCAAAAAGAGTTGAAAAGCTTCAACCTTAATGAATCACATATATTTTTCTGGTCATTACTGGGGAACTTCCTGAAGTAGGAGCATGTAGGCAAAAAAGAGAAAAGCAGTACCTTGGTATACCTTAATCTCCAAGACATAATAATAATAATCATCTTGAACCTTTATGCTGTCTGTGAGAGAGAGGGAGGCTCTGGCCAAATGAGTCTTCTCCTGTACCTACTACCATATGGAAGTGCTTTTCAAGAAAACGTTCCTTGAGGGTTTAGAAAGCAGAGGAAATTATTTTCATGATTGTTTTAGGACTTCATAAGGATGGGGATAAATTTTTTGCCTCACCCACAACTGACAGCTAGTGCAAGAGACCATATCGACCGGAAATTCAAATTTTCTGCTGGATATCAACGTCATCCCTACTTAACTCTGGAAAGTGGGGTTAGAGGACGGGCTGTGGTTAAAGTCTGGCAACTAAAAATGTTATTGCCTGAGATGCTGTTGTGAGGAGAGGGTTTCCAGGCACAAAGCCAGCATTTCTTCCCCCTTATTTAACAAACTGGACTCTAGAGATGTTAATAATTTCAAGTGGCAGATTACAGTATGCAGTGGTGGCGAGGATATTAGGTGGGTTTATTCTAAGTAGTTGTGGAGGGTGTTTTTTTTCTTCCTAACATTTTTCAGGCCCAGATTTAAATTCCCAGATTTTTAATCCAAAAGGGACTATTACATCAATTTGATTGAATTCCTGTTTTCCACAGGCCATTACACTTAACACAGTTAACTGTGTATTGAGCCTACTAACTTGTGTTGGCATAGCACATAATTTGTAGAAAGGTATAAACTTGTGACTTGAGGTTATTGCACTGTGTCCCTTAGTGGTGAATTGTAGTGGTTGACCTGATGTACTTTCGAATTTGTTGATCTTGTTGTTATTTGTTTTAACTGAAATTGGTTTAACTGCCAGCTATTGTCTTTATTGTGCTTTTGTTAACTAGATTAAACAATCTTTAATGTTAAGTTTCTTTAATAATGTCCTTTTAAGTTTCTGCAGAGATAACCAAGCTGACATCTTTAAGTGTCTTGCTGTATGGTGTGGCCAACAGCTCTCAAGTAGTTTTGCAGATCTCAACTTTTATGGTAAGATTTCAACATATTTTAAGCCCTTTGTTTTTCCTCAAAGGACTTTATCAAGAATCCAGATCGTCACTTGTTGTATCAACTACAACAATGTTATCAGCGGTGGTCACCTTTAAACCAGTCCATTGATAAAAGAGTTGAATAGATAGTCGCCTAGAAGCGATCCCTAAAAATTCCCAGTAAAACAAGCTGTTCAGAAGTGATTGATTCATTGCTGACCTTCTTTTTGGAACTTGAGAAATAAGCAGATCTGAATCCATTTCACATTCGCTTTGTTATTATTCACTGTTAATGGGAGGTCTGCAGAGCAAGGTCAAAAATCTCACAAAAGTCTAATTTTAACAGATAAGTTACTTTTATTGACCAAACTTGTTACCTTATTAAATATGACATTGTGATTATTGGACACCACTTTTCTTTCATAGGATTATACTCCTTAAAAGCATGACTTGTTCCTCAGTTCAAATCCCTGTTAAATTTTTCATTTTTTTTTCTCAAATTGATTTACCTGCCTTACCATTATCTCTATTATCTTGTGAGCCTTTCCTTTCTTATGAGCAGCTTATAAGCACTCATTCTCCTATCCTTCGAAATGTCCCTGGTTTGGCAATTTTTAGAAATAATGGCAAGCCAGAGATCTCTTCAGACAAAGCTTCTAGGATTTTGAGTGAAAGTTATCATTGCTCCTGGAGTTAAACTTCTTTTAATGCCTAATTCCCTAGTGGATATTGTCTAATGACATCGTTCTCAGTTACTAATGGACTGGAAAGTACTTCATCGTCTTCAAAGGGTATGATTATGTCATCCTAGTTCCTTCTAAATAGAGAACTGTAATATCTGTTAAATGTCTCTGCCCTAGTACTTACTGGAACGAAATAGATGCCGTGCAAGATGGAGCTGCTCTGCCAGTTTTGAGCTAATTCTGCACTTTGCTAATTTTAGGTGCCTCACAGTCTAGGATTCCCATTAATGAGTGGTTTTACAAGAGCTATTTGACCTGCGCTGCATTTGCTCATTTTAAGCATGTATGTCTCCCATTACCTTCTACCTCTTATAAGCAAACCAACCATTTCCCCCGCCACAAAATTACAGACATGTTCTTTTCAGACAAGTTCCTTTGCCAAAGAATTTTCAATGCTTCTAAAGCATAGTACAGAAGAGGCAAATTCTTAGAAGTTTTTTTGGTCACTGGAAGAGTGAAATAACTTTTTACTGTCTTCTCTGTGTTCCCTCGGCGCTGTGTCCCTGCCTGCAGGTTGTGCAATAGCATGCTAGCACGTAGGTGG
>NW_009260608.1:1693511-1703432 GCF_000687185.1 Egretta garzetta
CAGTTTACACAAGTACCACGCTGGGAATAATTCTAACATTGCAAAGTCAAGGAGACTTATTTGTCTCTTATTTTTAGTCTATAGCAGATAGCTAGGTTGTTCAGTAATTATCTAAGCTGATCTATTACCCACTTGTTTCAAAAGGAAAATACAGTTGGAAATTCAGGGTGTGTAGCTCTGTTTTTATTATAAGTGGTGCCGCAGTGGAGTCGGTTTGAGATCCGCCACCACTGGCACTTGATCCATGCAGGCCCCCTGCGAGTGGTTGAGTGTGGTGGCACCTGCGTGGCCAAATCCACATCCATGGGCAGAAGTGCCAGGGAGGGACTTGCAGTTACTGTGATTCTGAAAATTAGCTGGGCGCTCTCTCTGTCTGTGAAACATCTGCTTTGAGTGATACTACAGCAGCTGTGATGATCTAATAGCAAACGAAGCACTTCAGAATTCAATTGTACAAAAGGGCCTTTGAGGAGAATGATAAATGACCTAAATTAAGCCACAATTTTTAAGTACCTAATTTGAGCCTTGCCCATAATGAATACTTTCCTCAAGCCTTCTCGCACCTGTCACTGTTGGAAAACAACTAGCATTCGCTTGTCTGTTGTTTAAGGTTGTGTTCTCAACACTTTATTTGTCAAATGGCACCTGAAGTATTGGTGTAAGAAATTAGATCTTAACTTGTCTATTCCCTTTTGGCACGCCACGTCCTTGTTAGGCACCTGGCAGTAACTCAGAGAATAACTTGTGTCTGGGGGTGGGGAGAGTTTACCTCGGCCCAAAGTTTCTTTGATAATAAGCATTTTCTATATCAATGTCTCTAAAAATATTTTTGCGTTCTCCATTTCTCAAAATAACAAGGAATAGCTTACCACCTTGCCAAGATGATGAATCTGGAAGATAGTAGATTTTTCAAAATAAATTCTATAAATGTAGTTAATTTTTCAGCACTTTTAACAGCTGAATTGGCCTGGCCTGTCTTGTGTGTGAGAAAGGAGTAGGAGTCTGGGATAATATACTGCATCATATTATCTTATACGTATCTTTAAGAGGAATGGGGCTCTGGCAGGTGTATGCTACTGTGTCCTGCATAAAAACACTAAACAAAAAAAATAACTCCAAGAAAACGCCTCTTCCAAATTCTTTGTGTACAATGAAAAAGCATCTGTAGCATGGTGCTTAGAGGTTTAGAAAGGTAGATTGCAGCAATAACACAGCCTGGGAACTCTTAGACGGGTTTTGTCAGGTAACACAAAGGATTTCCATCATCATCGTTAATCTCGTCAAAGAGATTTCTCCAAAGGGCTAGTATGACTGTAACAAATCATACAGCACAGAGGAAAACTTCCCTAGTTAGTAACTTTCTGTGTTTGCTTCATGTTTTGAACGTACCTGATTTCATTAGTAAATACTGTACAACACATCAGGCCTGGTTTGAGAGGCACCTTGGTGTTTGTGAGAAAGATCATCACCCTGCGGAACAAAGGGCAACACTTCTGCCGGAGACTTTCTTACAGGAAAACCCTGTACTTTGTTTCTGGCTGAAAAATAATCCTGTCCTGAAAT
Source organism: Egretta garzetta (assembly GCF_000687185.1). Taxonomy (NCBI): domain Eukaryota; kingdom Metazoa; phylum Chordata; class Aves; order Pelecaniformes; family Ardeidae; genus Egretta; species Egretta garzetta. The sequence goes on from NW_009260608.1 coordinate 1,695,075, forward strand.
TATTTTTAGGACATTTTGACACTTGCTGTTCCACCGATAAGGCAGGTCTCAGTTTATCAGTGCGCTTACCCTTGTGTTCAAGTCCTGTGGAGGTCAACGGGGGCTTGCGCTCTGAGATGAGGCTGCGCTTCAGCACCTGTCGGAGTTGTTAGGAGTTGGCGATTCCCACTTGTTGTAAGGGTTTCAGGATAAGAATTTCTTATTTACAGATAAGGACAGCAGGATTTGATCTGTTCCCCCGATGATGTTAATGCTTGTTTATTCAACACGCAGAGGCAGGATACCAAATTCTGAGATACGAGTGCATGCAGCAGCAGCAATACCTGACTCGCACCATGTTGTCAGTCTAAAAATCTCAAGGCATTTTCAGTAGGGACTCCCATGTCCTACCACCTTCCTACAAAAGAGGAAGATAAGCAGAGGGGAGGTGAAATAACTTGCCTACACTCACCCAGAAACCAGTGGCAAAGCAAGTGGGAAACGGGCTCATGTTTGTCCTTAATTTCATGGTATAAAAGTTTGTTTGTGCTCACTGGGAATAATTATGTGCAGTTTTTATGGCTGGTTTGGCTGCTCTGTGAGGTCTCATTCAGTCCAGTGAGGCAATTCCTGCATTGTGTATGTAGCATAGTCATTTATGCATTTTTTGGCAACTGATAAAATTGCCTGTTTCCCCCCCACTCCATCACAACAGAGAACCTTTGGCAAGATCAGTGCAGGGGAGGCTCCTGCTGCCACCCACCCCGCCTCTGGTACATAGCAGAGGATTTTGGCCTTCAGGGCCGATGCTTTATCTCCCCTCATGAGGATGCAGCTGCCTGGGCAGTGCTCTCTGCTTCATTAGAGCTCGAGAGAGAAGTGCTCTCATATCCCAGAGGAAAGTTTAGTCTCATCTTTACAGCTGTAGGTTGCAGTTCTCACAAGGCTTAGAGGAAAAGGCCAGCCTACACCAGGCTGGGGAACAAGACTAGGATTAAAATGGACCTGGTAAAAACTGAGACGTTTTTAATCTGCATCAGGTGATCAGTCCATTCTGCCAGATCCTGCAGAAACTTGTCACCAAAGAGGAGGCCGTACCAGTTGGCCAAAAGTAAGCACCAGAGAGGGACAGACTACTTTTTTTTTTTTCAGAGGGAGTTCTTGGATTTAACTGAAAAGTACATGGAAATGTCTTTTGCTCTATCATCCTATACTTCCTCCCCTCTTCTCCTTGGTAAAGTTATTGTTATCTTATCCATTACTTGACTCCCTTTCAAACCTTGAAGAGATCTGGTTTGCAGCCATCAGGTTTGAAGATTGGCAGTGCTCTGGACTCTAGAGCTGTGTTATTACTTGATAATATAATTTTGGGGTTGGTTTTTGTTGGTTGTTTGGGTTTTTTGGGGTTGTTTTTTGTTTTTTTTTTTTTTGTTGAGTGGAGTTTGGTAAAGGGGTAGTCCATAGATTGTGTTTGAACTGAGCTTGAAAATGTGGCTACTAAGGATTTAAGCCCAAGCAAAAGTGAGGAGCCAGAACTATAACACTTGAAAATCAATTTTATTAGAATTATTTTTAGGTAATTTCTTCTACTACCTCATTAATATCTGTATCTTCCCCTCCTCTTTTTCCTGCATACCATTTCAGTGAAGTAAAAGATTACAGTTGTGGGTAATAAAAGAAAAATATGGGGTTATGAAATGAATTTCATTTTTCAGACTCTCTTTACCAAATGACATTGTGAGGGCCCACTGGTGGGCTGCTCAGAGCGTGCTGCACTCCCCAAGTGCTGGGGTTTCTTGCAGACGTCCCACCACTGGGACGACTACAGTGTTGGGTCTATAAAGTGACTAAAAGTTGGTCATTAAAATTGAGCACTGGACTACTTGTGGTTTCTCCTGAGGGTCTAAATCTCATAGAGGTTTTCAGTGGCTCTTAAGTTCCATGTTAAAACAGGGAAAGAAAATATAAAAATTGTAAAACAAAACTTGAAATCTCCCTTCATCATTTTTATTCCAGGAGGTAAAATGTCAAATGTTGTAAGGTCATTAGACTGACTTTGATTCTTGCCAGAGGTCCAACAAAATTGTGCTGTTTTCAAAATCAAAGTGATTGGGAGCATGATGTATGTCTGTGCAAAGCAAATGTCAAATTTGTATGTTGGAGTATTCATGATCCACATTTCTGGATTCATAAACAAATATTTAAGCCAGAAGTCCTTAAGTATCAGCCTGACGGAGAGCAGAAACACTGCTATTTACTTATCTAGCTAATGTGCACTAATCAATACACCTCCAAGAATGGGTATTTGAAGAAAGTAATTCACGCTTCGTCTGCGGTGAAGGAATTAATTGAGCAATTTTTGATAATGAAAACATTATAGGAAATTGCAGTCTGATTACAGAACAGGAAAAGAAGCAAAATGCACCAGTTACCTTTTCCTTCATGAATTAGTTTCTCTGTTGCAACAAATTCTATTGAGAGGGGTCAGATACATGTAGAATATAACACAAAATTGTCATTAACCCTCACATACAACAACTGTATTAATACCCTTCTGTTGTGGAGGGGTATTTAGAGAGTATGAATCAGTTGGCAATAGTTAAAATTCCTTTATTTGTCAAATGCTTTTAACATTATAAATGTACCGTTTTCCAAACAGAACTCTGAAAAGCTCCAGATTTCTGGGGATTTGATTCGTATATAGGAACAGTTCCATTGTCTTTCTCCCTTCCTTCATCTCCTCCTGCCTCCACTTTCCTAATCTCTGTTAACCACTGTAAGCAGAGACAAGTCCATGCAAAGCATCATCACTGCTTGAAGAGTTTTCTCAAGACTTTATAGCAGGGCAGACACAAATGAAGCTTGTGGTACCAAGGACAAAGACAAAAAAATTTCTTGGGAAAGACTGCCAGCATAGGAGTGTATGGCTGTAGCCTCCCCTCTTACCCCTGCAATGGTTGCCTCTCTGTAGAAATCGGGGCTCTACTCTTTCGTCCATTTTTATAAGGTCTCTTCTTTTTCTTTGGTTCCCAAAAGAAGATGGAAGCATAGGTAAAGTGCTGAGTGTAGCTATGTGTTTGTGTCGCTATTCAGTCCTACTCATGGAATGATCTGCCAAATTGCTAACCAATTCCTACCATGTTTTAAAAGAAATAGCTGAAGATATCAACATACTTATCCACTTTGATACCTTGGAAAAATAAGCTGGAAAGCTCTACGTAATAAGTTTGGTTTTGCATGGGGCTTGTTCTATTTGCTGAGATTGTTGGTGTCTGCACTGCATTTGTTAAAGACAAATTGACATGATCCATTTTTTGGTTCACAGGAACAGTTCACAGGTGTGCATATCACACTTGTATGGCAAAACCTTCAGGTAACAACCTCCTTTGGGAGACTCTCCCATTGACACCATGCAATCACATGGCACAAGGGTTTCCTCTTTGCAGGGTTCATCATAAACTGTTCTCATTCACTGACATGTGGATTCCTGAAGGAATCTCTATAATTTTCCTGGTTCCCAGCCAGGAACTTCTTATCACTTGTTAAGGTGGAAGCTGTCCCTGGAGAAGTGACAGGGAAAGTACATGCAGGTTGCTTTATATATAGCACTGCTAATTATAAGCTTTAAAGCTCATAAATCAACTTGATCAGCCAATAGTTTTTAAATGGGAGTTTGCTTTTACTTCTTATCTGGATTGAAGTAATTTACATTAACTTTTGTTTTTTTTCTCAAACAACAACAGAGCTGGAGACCCCCAGTAAAAGCTAGTGCCAGGGATGCTCCTGTGGGCTCTGATCTTGTGGGAGCCTCTTCCATGGCAAGAGTTGCTGGAGGTCTGTGAGCTATCCTGGGCTCTGCATTTCAAATTAGGGTACTGGAAACTCTATAAATTAACCAGAACATCTCTACAGAGTCAGGCATTTTCTGTCCTCAGCCCATAACCCAGACACAGCTTCCATTGCCTTTTTTTTTCCCTCAGAACTTTTTAGAGGTGATACTAAAAAGAAAGCGAAAGTGAAGCCATGAATGTTTCTACATGTTTGTTCTCACAATACAGCTGAGAGATGAAGAATATATCCAGATCCTCATAAATTACATAATTACAACACCTCTGAAAGTTAATTTCATATGGTTAATTTCAATAGTAAATGACCAAGACAATCACATGACTGTTACGGACCTTATAGGATAGGCAGAAAATACTGCATTTTTGTCTTACTTTTGTAGATGACTTTGCCGCAGACAGCCGAATCCAGCAGAGCTCCTGCTATTACTTTTTTGTGAATTCTACATGTCCTCTAAGGATGTTAATGTTCTTCTTACAGTAATAAATTAAACACAGTTTATGCAGCAATAGGATTCCTCTATAATTTGTACAATATGAAATTTTAGTAGTTTACGTTGTAAAATAACTAAATAACTTCTGTTGTCTCAGTTTTACGTATTTTTATTTCATTCATCATATAAAAACTATTATTTCTGTACAAAACTCCCATTTTAACAGTAACTTTAATGATGTTAATTCCTTTTAATTATATTTTAAGTATGCTGTTTGTTTCACTGATAAAAATGACTAAAAGATTAAAAAAAAATAGCTCCAGATACTAATTTTCTGGTTTGGTTGTTTTGTTTTGTTTTTTATTTTGGTTTTTTTTTTTATTTTGTTGTTTGTTTGGTTTTTTTGTTTTGTTTTTTTTTTTTTTTTATTTTGAAGTAATTTTTCAAAACCTGACAGAAACTGACATTTGGGAGAAGCCTGATGCCAGCCCACCATTACAGAACTTAGTGAAATTGTACCGTTTCTGAAAAGAAAACATCCTCACCTGCATTTTGAAGTGAATGTTATATTCCCATCTTTAAGGCAAGGTAACTCTTCTGCTCTCATTTCAACTATATTTAGTACATGGGTATAAAATATATACAACAGTTTTATAACCAGAAAAGTTTCTGTAGTACCATTAGCCTGCTTGCGTATCATGTAAGGTCAATGTGTTTATCCTAGCCTTCATATCTGCTTTGCCAATCGAAGTAATTTGCAAATTTTGGCTAAAAGTGCTGAACCACTCACATATTGGCAACAGCAGCACAGGCTCTGTGTGTTTTGTTGTGTACAGAAGGTGTTGTTTGGTTGTTAAGATGAGCACACGATATCTGGAGGGTCATTTTCTACTACTTCTGGGTAAAAGATAGGAGTTTATATAGAAGTGTCCTGGAGGTCGTATTGTTCTGCTTCTTTATAAATGTGAAGGTTGACAAAATCTCTTTTTATTTTAAGAAGAAAGTGGAAAAAATCAACTTAACATCATGTCACATTTTTTGTGCCAGAATGTGCAAAGAGTAACACCAGAAAGCTGAGTAGAGGCAGTTTTTTAAAACCAAAGAAAAGTTTTCTCATGTTGCCTTTTAACCTGTTTTTCATGTATATGGTTGCCAGATGAAAGATATGCAATATTAATTTTTATAAATGTATATAAAAATAAGTCTCATATAAAGAATTATTTCCCTGTAGCTACTTCCCATAAGAACATGCTTAACCTAGGCCAACCTGTTCATGCCAAATGTCTAAGTTAAAATGGTTACCACCAATTAAGGATTTTACTCAGAACACATCTGCATCCTATAACCCTGCAGAATAGAGTGCTGGCCCATATTTAAAGGGATTTACTCTTGGTAGCTTTCCCAAGCAGACTTGGAGTTTGAAAAAACAATTTAAAAAAAAAAAAGAAAAGGCCAGAAATGCTTTACTTCAATATTTATTTCCAGTGAATTTATATACAGGAGATTAAGGAAGATTTCTCTACCATAGGCTAATTGGCAGTTGTAGAAGCATCAGAATAGTGTTCTAGTGCTGCAGAAAATATTTCACTCCATAAATGCTCACCCAGAAATTGACCGGTATTCAGCAAATTAGAAGTTCACCTCTAATATCTGTGGCGAACCCTGATGCACTTGGCCTGTGGAACAACTGGAGGCAAAATTTTTTTAAGAAAATAATTTCATTTCATCTCAGATTGCCATTAACTTCAGTCTTCTAATGTTCCTGTAGTGTCACATCTCTAAGAGCAAAAAAAATCAAGGCAAGATCATCTCACTGGTGTGCTCACAGGGCTCTGGAGATGAGCAGCCATATTCACCTGGCCACAAGCAGATGGCTGTCAATTGCAGTTGGCAGTTTATCTCATTCCTGCACCGCCCGTGCATATTGAGTTGTCTGGCTTGGCCTGGGATAAAGAGACAAGAAACCTGAGGCACCAGGGTAGCTCTGGTATACAGGTCTTCCACTCATGTGGAGTCACTTTGGGTAGAGAAAGAGCACCTAAGTGTCCTGATTAAGGGAAAATGGCACCTCAAGCCCATGGTAAAGACCAAGCCTTAATAACAGCAAAGACATGAGTTGAAACCTTACTTTTTTGATATTGTAGCCAGATGACCACAAATCCCACACCATATGAGCACAGCCTGCCTGGGGCCCTAGGGAGTGCTGACTTAGGAAGTTCCCAAATCTTTAGCATGGAAAACCTGTGTACAGACAAAGGTTCCCTCCAAGTGGCTTTACTACTTAAAAAAAAACCAACAACACCCCCCCCCGCAAAACCCCCAAACAACCCTCCAAACCTTCTACTTCCACTCCTTTTAGAAAGGGATGGCAGCTGTGTGTCATATCACGTATCAGGCCACAAAGGGGTTCCTAGCTGAAGCATGGAGGTTCTGATGTATTGGTGATTTCTGTATACGTAAATACCTATACAAAAAAATGTAACAAACACGTTTGTACTGATTGGGTATGCTACCTAGCACCATTATGCCGAGCCATCAAAAGGAGAGTAAAATGCAACATGCGTTCTGGAGCTTGTCTGTCTGTCTTCCCTTGCATGACTCTTGCTCTGGATCCGATGAGTAGACATTTCCTAAAACAAAGTGAGGCTGCTCTTGACTCTTACTTACAAAAGATTCCAATGGAAATTATTCAGAGTATAAAATATTCATGAAAAGGGATTTAAAATATCATCCACTTCATATTATTTTAGCAGTAAATTAAAGCTAGTGACCTCTAACAAAATTATAAAGATGGTTAGATTAGCAGGGAAGGAATTCAGCCCTATTTCAGCATGCTGAAGCTACAAAATAGTTCTCTCTGGCCCCATTAAGAGGTTGAAGAATTGTAACAGGGGTCTCTAGATTTCTATTAAAATAGCATATACAGTATGATTACAATACATGATATCTCTATATAATATTTATTCATTTCCCCCTTGTCTTCTGAATTTCATGATCCTTTGGTCAATTATTTCAGAGAAGGAAATTGAAACTTCTTACACAGCAACTTTGACAAATGTGCCACATATATATTGTATAGTATTCTCATGCGAGAACTTCAGAAATAAAATTAGTTCCGTCAACATGCCATGAGTTCATCAGCTTGGCCCTTCCTGAACCCTTTGTCACAGCAAATTGGCAAAGGACTCTTTCGTCTTTATCCCTGCTCAGAAACATTGTCTTAGATCACTCTTATTACTCTTCCTAATCACTTTTCCCATCACTGACCCTTCCTCTCTGAATATGAGTTTAATAAAAAGGTGTAATTTCCTTATGGAAAAATAAGGAGAAGTATATATGTGTAAGTGTATATAAGTGTGTGTACACATGCAGACAGATATATACATAATTTAGAGGAAGAATTACTATCTCAGCAGGCAATATATGTCTTCCATTTAGCAGAAGGCCAAAGATGATGATAAAATCATTAATTCTGTCAATATAAATGCTAAATAGAAATGGGAAATTGGATCTCTGCCTTGTGTCACATTTTCTCTGGTAGGAAATTACAGCAGAGAAATTGAATCTGACGAACCTCCTGCGTTTATAGACCCTCATCAAAGGTACAGCACGTGATACACAATAAATAGCATGACACCTCTTAATTAAATAGTGCTATTGTTTAGCCCAGAATAAATGCATTTTTTGCTTGGCCAACGAGCAAGCTACAAGCTCCCATAGGGATCATAAAATAAAGAGGCCATAAAGTTAACCAAAATCAAATTGACAAGCCTGCACTAATTATCTCTGGTATTACAGCACTGCAAAGGTGGCTATAGGTTGACAGATAATAGAAGTGTGCTCATTAGTAAAGTACTGAATGTTTTAATGTTGGTAAAGAGATCATTTCTTTACCTTTAGTCTAGGTATTGTATGCATTGTACAATTTTCTAAATTACCGTCTTAGGTCTGTTTGTAAGTTGAATTTATAAAAGCATCATTTCTGGTAGAAAATGGCCACATCATAGCCAGAGAAGCCAATTTTAGACAGATGTAACACATTTGACTTTCACACTGAATGATTGCAGGGACTTCCAGAAAATGTGGTAAAGACAAAGAAA
>NW_009260608.1:1703446-1725632 GCF_000687185.1 Egretta garzetta
AAATAAATGAGTCTGATATTACAGTGTGAGTTCAGTCACAACAAGAAGAATATTCAAAATCATCCTTGTATACCTGTGATTTAAAAGTACTGCTTTTCCAAACACACAGAATGCTTCTTGTTAGTCATGGATGTGATTCAGCTTTGATCAAAGATTGTACAAGTGAAACATCTTTTCAATTTCTCCTTCTGTGTTCTCTTTAATTAGTTTAATGGATTTATCTTCCTAGTAGGAAGGCAAATATTAACCCCCCCACCTCATAGAAGGCCAGAGTATTAATACAGGTTTCTGAATACAATGAACTGCTTTTTTAAAACATAAAAAAAAGGTTTCTGACAAACCGAATTCTTTTATGTTCTATTTGTAAATTATTTTCCTAAAAGCTCAGTCAAGAACTGTAAGAAAGAGAAGTGCTGCTCTTTGATGTAAGATAGTTGACACATGAGGGACTTTGCTTTCTTTAGACCTAATCACTGCATTTTATGATTAATAACTCAGTAATGTGAATTATTCTTTCCACTCTCACCAGTGGAGTGAGTAAATAAAAGCAAAACTCGGTTCAGGGGGAGGGAACTTTGCAGCACCTCATTGTTGGGTTATGGCAAGAAAAGGTAGGATCCTTCCAGAGCTGGAAAAAAAAAATACAAATTAGTCTTGACTAGCAGCTTCTGCAGAGAGCCCCCACTATAAGGCAGCAAGCTCCCCTTGCCTTTTTTGTAAATTCTTTATGGTATGTTTTATTTGCATCTGAGGGTCCAATCCTGCAGGTCCTGTGGCCTGGCCATGCACCCATGGGGCTCTTTGGTGCTGCTTGATCACCTTTTCTGCACTGCTAAAATCTTACAACCCCCTTCCCAGCGTAGGCTGCTGCAGCCACTGGCTGCTCCAAGGAGCTGGAGAGCCTCTGGTTAACAGAGTGTTGGCATCACCCGCCTGGCTGACATGGGCAAAAAGCATGCCAGGTACAGGGAAGAAAATGCCCCTGGGACAAGGGGATGTTTGTGACCTGCTGATGGCATACAGGGCAGGGATCATCATTGCCAGGGGAGCCAGAGTCATACTTCAATATATCCAGTAGCAGAAACAGGGCAGGTTACGGGGATTTAGTATTTCTTTTCCACTCAATTCAAGCACTGGAGAGAGTCCATATTTAAGAACCCCAGACAATCTTGGTAAAATACCAGTCTTGGTGTTTTACTTAACTTTGAACAGATGTGTGTGCTGTTACTTCATGTCCAAGTCTTCATATGAAAAGATAGCCAGTACTCAAAAATTGGCTTTACAAGCAAAAAGTCTGGATTAAAAATCATCCTAAAAGTAGTTGCCGCTTGTAACTCCTAAGTAACACTAAAAGGTATTGTTGAACTCCCAGATGCACAGAGGCATTTTAAATGATGCATGTTTCTTTTACTAGCTAACCCTTACGATCTTTCAAGTCATGTTATCTTTGAGAATCAATAAACTACGAGCAAAAGAAACTAAAAAAACATGGAAATTGCTCAAAGACCTTTCTGTGACTACGAGTGTAAATGATGGAAAACTCTCAACTCAAATTACTGTTTGAAATATCATTATTCATAAGGGCAACCAACCCTTTTGCTGTGCCCATTAACCTGAATATGGTCAACATTAAAAAGCACCACAGCTGAACTATGAGACCCATTGAAGACAAAGTGTTTGTTATAGCTGTGTTCATATGCAGTGTTCTTGAGTGCACTGTAGCTGTGTGGCTGGAATACATAGCAAGTCCGATCACTATCAGAAAAACAGATTTGGTGACCAACCTAGTGTCAAAGATGTATTTTACTGCGTTTTCAAAACTGAAGGATTGCTCCAAAACCCAGTGTGCTGTACGTGAATGTAAATGTGATGCTGTTTTATTTGACTAAGGTTTTGAATCGATAATGCTTTTAACTACGTGTAGCATAATAAAACTTGTATAGAAAGGCAACCTAGTATGCACATGGTAAATTTAGATGTGAAATAAAAGATTTTGGGGACAAAAGAAAAAGCAGTGAGAGTGATTAACCACAGAGTAATTTTTTCAAAGGCTGTGGCAAATTCTCCATCTCTCCAAACCTTTAATCCAAGTTTGGTGTTTTTGAAGGACATGCAAAATCAAAACTAGTGTGAAGAAGGGTGGTTACTAAATGATTTAGTCAGCAGTGGGACAACTTGACAAATTACCAGTTTTACCTTTCTTTCAGAAGTTCTGGGCCAACATGAGGATTGTCCCAGCAGCTAGCCCACCACAGTTTTCTCAAGGTTTTCCATGAGCACTGTAGGCACAGATCTTCCTGGCAGCCTGTTGTTATCAATGCACAGTTTTTATGGGTTCTAGATTTGTGTTTTTATTGGTATCAGTAAGTTCTATCGTAATTCTTAAAAACTATTGTTTTCATTCATATTGGTATTTTTTGCAGCCATTTGTCTGAGGTAACTCCAGAAGCATTTCCCAACCAACTCGGCTTTGAGTGTCATCAACTAAAAATAAATCTGAAAATGGTGTACATCAGGAAAAAAACTTGGAGATACTACACCTCACCATATATCATATTGATTTTTTCTATCCGTTTAAACCTATTGACTTCAGTATTTCTGTCTGTCTCTACTATGAACTTAGAAAATGGCTTTCATAATTGAAAGCTGTTGTTGAGCTTTGAGAGTCTCCAGTTTTCCTTCAGGGGGATGGGACTGAACTCCAAGCATTCATGAATCATTCAGGAAACCTTTGGTGTGCTTGACCTAAGGGTGGTATTGGGACTGGAGAGAGGCTTGTATAGCTTTTTTTGTGCCTTTACATGCACAAAAGATTATCAGTAGTTATTACACACACTAAAATTATTTGATGGAATATGCTTTTTCTAAGTCCCTGCACCACATCCCTAAGTTTGGAAACCTAGGAATTTCTTGAAATCTTTCAGGAAAGATGTACAGCAAGACCACATGAGCAAAAACTTACAGTTTTGGGGGGTGAGGGCAAGGGACAAGTAAACCTTTTGAACTTCTAATCAGAGTTAGCTGTGAATGTTCAGATGTATTTTCTTTTGGTTTACGTACTAAACTTTTAGATGAGAATGTTAGTCTGTACTCTCTCTGGTGTGCTTTCACTGAGCTGACTATCTCAAAGCAAAGGGCCTTCCTCGGTAGCTGTTTCAGAGTTTTTGACTGTGGCAAGTTATTGGCTCTAAAAATTAAAGAGTATGTTGGACACCAAGACCTCTAGATTCTAGCTCTAGCAGCTTGAGCATCAGCAGGTGGCCTCAATCCAAGGATGTGGGGCACAGGATATCTCTGTATTGGTGAGTTACCCTTGAGTAAGAAAGTTGAGCTGACTTTCATAATATCTGAAGTCATAATTTCTTTATTTAATATCAGTAGTTGATCAGTTTAAAGTAAATCTGTAGAAATCTAATGTTTTGCTACCTGATGCCAAACACAAAGGTTAATGTAGAATAAAAAAGCAAAGCCAAATAGTGTCAGATACTGGGAATTGGTATTATGAAGGAAGGGGTTTTTTTCTTTAGAGCAATCTACTATGTTATTTATAAAAATGGAAATTTTTGCATTTTGTCTGAATAGAAGTATGTATGCATACTGATAGTATTTTTCCCCTTATATTCCTATTCATAAAAGCTATAAATTCTCCTTCCCTGCTCCTTTTTTTTTCTGGGAATGTGTATGTCCAAGGTTCTTCCATCAAAATATAAGATACAGAAATGAAGCTAAGTTTTCTTAAAGAAGCAGGATTTAAGGAAAACCCAATTACTCCCACCAACAGTATCATTGTGTTTCCATTGTTCTTTGTTTCTTCCAAAATGTCTGAAATTATTTTGCTCTTTGTAGAAACTTTAAATGAAAACACTGTTTGTGAAATCATCTGTATTATAAATATAAAGCAAGTCTGGGAATTCACTAGCAGAGTACCCAGTGTGAGTGTCATCTTGTGTGGGAGGCATTTTGCCCAGGCACATTCTTTTTTTATGTTAAAAATACCTTTGGATTCTGCACACTGGTGCCAAATATAAAGTGCAAAGAAATTCAGACCCACTAGGAGACCACCTCTAGACTGAGAGGAAACATATGCTCCAGAAGCAATGCTCTTTTTCATTCGTTCAGCCTGGCAAAATCCTCACATTCCCAGACTGACTCTTGTCAGGATTTAAAAAATGTATGTGGGGGCAGCTGGAGCAGTTTCCGTTCCACTTTATTTAAGCTGTGCCTCTTAGCCTGCCACAGACTTGGCAGACAAATGCCAACCTTCTTCAACTCTTGGTAGAGATGACTAAACCAAAGCACTTGTATTGATTTTAGGATGATTTAGTACCCCCGTGTCAGGAAGATGTCCAGGGATTCCTTTATTCATGCCTCTACAGTAACAATTTAAGTTGGCAAGGATTCACAGTTCAGACTTCATCTCTAATCCATATTAATGGAATACTATTGCTTTGCATTAGCTTTATAGCTATTAATGAATGATTCAGCATGGGCTATGTGGTTTCTTGGTGGCCTCAGACTACCAGATCCTGTATTAATAGAATAATTTTTTTTCTGTAGGTGAGATTTTCTTGACTTGTTTGCTCTGAAGCAAGTTTAACACACCCTTGCATTGAGTTTCTTTATGAACGATATTGTGTACAATACCATGTAATTGTATTTCAGGGGCATTCTCTCCATGAACAGATTTCCATGGATGTGTGGAAATAGACCTGCAATTGCCTGGAGGAAAAGGAAATGCCAAGTATCAGGCAGATGGAGCAATACTGAGACCAACATGCAAATAAGAGGTAGCAGTTCAAATCACACTTAATGCAGGTAATCTGTGCATAATGTTTTGAGGTTTCTTTTTCACATTTGTTGGAAATTTATGTGTGCAGAGAAGGCAGGACAAGATACGTTCATCAGAATCTTAATGTATGTGTGGGAGCATTGCAGTTTAACTAAAGTGAATGCTACAAGACAATAACGAACATAAATACCCATGCCATATCAGGATTCAGAAAAAAACATTGCTATCAATGATTGTGTTGGACATAATGAAACACATATATTTATGCGAGGAAACGTAGCCTTGGGTTCAAGCCAGGCTTGAATGTGAGGAATGAGACAAATATAAAACCAAATTTCATTTCCATTTGATCACATTTGTGTTTGTGAAGTGTAAGTACCTCTAAAATCACGTGTACAGCTGCAAATCTGTCAGTCAGTGAACCCAAAACTAAGAAATATTAAGCAGAGTGAAAAATTTTTATAACAAAATTGCATGTTGAAACAGATTCTGAGAATGATGTGATTGCAATAACAGCGTTCACCTACCCTGGATGCCCTGGACATGCGTAGATATGAATTTGCTGGTAGAGACAAATTCTCCAATATGTGTGGAGTCAAAGAGTTATCCTACTATGAGAACTCTTATATGCCACATCTTTTGACCTGGCTGTAAACCTTAAGGTAGTAAACATGTATCTCATTCCTTTGTTTCTGGAAACAAGAAATAACTTGGATTTCTTTATTCTCGTTTTGTTATTCTCCCTTTCCCTGACTTCCTATTTGAGACTGAGGAGAAAATGGTCCCTTTATAGGTTCAGAAATAAATTTCTTCCATCATTATTTCATGTTTTGGGGAACAGACATGCTAATTCTGACTATTCAGAATTTATGTTTCTGAAAACCTGACTCTTTGGTTTTGATTCAACCTTTGTGTTATATTTTTACACATAGGCCATGTTTTCTGTTCAAAAGGGGTGCACTGTTCTGAATGTAGTCTGTTCCTTTTAAAACACAATCAAGTTAGAATAAAAAAACTGAAGAGAAGGGTTGGAAGTGCAGCTAAAGGATCTGCCCATTTTAGAATTCAAGACCTTGTATTTATATACACAATCTAAATACATGTTGTTTCTAGCAGTAGCCTTTGGAACTTAGCAAGAAAAACTCAGTTTGTGGGAATATAGGTCACAGGCAGAGATTATGTTGGAGTTTAGGACAGAGAGAATGGGAAGGCCTTCCACTTTCGAAGAGGTAGTTAGCTTCCGTGTGTTGAATTTCTATATAATTCCTGATAACAACCTGTGCCCATGAAACTCAGTCTAAACATATGCAATACCAGTAAAAAAACCCAACAAAAAAACCCCAAGCAAAAATGTTAGTCCAACCTTAGTCCATTTTTATACCATGCCAAACATTCAAGAGGAAACCATATTGCCCAACAGTTCTTTACATTTTTTCCAGTCTGTTCCTTGTGTTGTGGTTTGTTTTGTTTTGTTTTGTTTTTTTTTAATGGTATCTGATGAATTTCTGTGTAATAAGATAATGACTGTTTTCATCTTTACAGCCAATTATTAAAATAGCCAGCCAGTACCAGGAAACTGTCTGTGGAAGAAGATCCTTCCTGGAAAATAAAAAGATGACCCATCCATCCTGCTGTCTTCCCTCAGGTAATAGACTCAAGTCTTACACAGCCCTGGTGAAGGATTCACAAGTGCCTTATTTATCCCACATCCTTATGTGGTTAAGAATATACGTTCAAAGCAAAATATGTTTCTACCACAGCAGGACTGCAAAGTCAATAATTAACCTATCTCACCTTTTAGGAATCTTTGAATATATGTGTGTGTGTGTGTGTGTTTCATCTCACAAGACTGACACACAGCAATGCTTATACTAGCAGGTGAACCAAAAGGATTTTAGGGGCCATGAACTGAGCTGAGCTGAGAGCTTTGTGTTTCTCCTGGAAAAACTTGACCACACCAACACTAACACTAAAAGCAGAGGTAGGAGAGGCTTTGCTCGTTGAGTTGCAGGTGCTCACAGCGTTATTAACTGTTGCAAGAGAAACACAACACTTGAACTTTTACCAGACGCAGTAAAGAAGAAAATGACGTTCCCCGTTAATCCAGAAAGGGTGTTTGCTGGTGCTGTGTGTTTGATACATACCATGTAGAGGCTGCTCAGCTCTCTCAGGCAGTGGTGTGCCATGCTCCCAGGAAAACAGCTCCAAGGAAAGGCAGCTGCCTGGGACTCGCTATGAGCATGAACAGGGCCATGGTTTGGTCTGCCAGGCCTGCCCCGACGCTGCTGCCATGAGGTCGGGAGAGCCAACCTTGCATCTGCCCTCGCTCAGCTGGGTGGGTTTCTTCCCCTTGGGAGAAAGAGCTGACCAGGCTGCGCTCCTGTGAATCACAGCCACATTCTTGCCTTGTGCAAGGGTGGGCTTTCCGTATATTCCCTCCCTACACACCCCGATCCAGCTTGCCAGTTTAGGCAAGATTCTTGTATTTCTTTGGTTACTGAATCTTTAAAAGTGTTTTAATGATGGCAAAAAATGAATATGACATATTGCTAGCAAAAATATATTAATCAATTTAATAGTAATAAGTCATTAAATTAATGGAGACCACTGGTTTGGAAAGCTGAAGAGGCATGCATTTTCCAGCTCCATTTCCCTTCTGGATGCTGGTAGTGAGTCACAAGAATATTTGACTGTTCCAAAGTTACTGGGCTGGGTTTTAAAAATAATTGGTGGGTGCAGTCCCCTTGATCTCACAAAAAAAAATGTCAAGGCCAATTTGTGGTATAACAAGTGTAGCTGGATTGTTGGTCAAAATGAAAAAATAAGGGAAAATTTATTAGTTCTTAGTAGTTCTTTATTAGTTTTTGTAGAACCTAAACAGAAATTATTCATTGCAATGAGGTAAAGAGAAAGTTTTATGAAACAAAATCCATAATTTTATTTTGGTTTAGCCTAAAACTTTTGCATTAACTCAAAAGAAATTTGTTTTTTTCATTCTGTTTCTCCTTTTAAAGTCAGCATCTAAATGAGAAATGATACTTCAAAATGCTTTTACTACTGCCCCTCATCCCCAAAAGTTAAAAGGAAATATTTTAATATTTTCAAATGTTTCCCACCCATTTCTTTCAACTGATACTATTTGCTGAATCTGCCTTCAGTTTCTCAACAATTTTGGCTTTGGCACAGTTCAGTTTTCCACTGAATTTTCCAGTCTGGTCAAAAAAGTACCCAACTTTGATCATGTATCCCCTCATAAGGAATAGGTGTGTCCATCTGGCAACAGCTAACATGAAAAATAAGAGATGTGTTACTGCAAATAGTTAAAAGAAATTGTTAAGGAATTAGGATGCTCGGGAGGGAAGGGTGATGTTGAGCTCAGGCTTAGTCTCAAATTTTACATCCCTGTGATTTCTGAAATAATCTGGAGATGTGATCTTGACAGAGTATATCACAGTTAGGAATACCTTCTGTGATACATATGGTAGAAAGGCTTATATTGTTATGAATATTGAACTGTTCTTTTTTCTCCATGTAGGTTGGCTACTGATAGTATGTAGAGAGTCTTGAAGTCTTTTCCCCTGTACTAGAGCCCTCTAGGCTTTAAAGGTCATTAAAGTAAGGTTTTCCACAGTGACTTGCAAAGCTAGGTACAATCCGTGACACCTACAGAGGTTTAGTGTCTGCCTTCACTTTTTAATTCTTGGATTTGTTTCTCAGCAGTGTTAATCATGAACATCTTGCGACAAGAAAAAATGTGAATGAACAGTGAATATAATAAAAATCCTCAGCATAACAGAAAGCTGCAGAGACGTGAGAGGAAAACTACGTAACTGCTATCATACTGACCACTGTTAATATTGTGTCGTTTCACAACATCACATTGTATTTCAAACAGTGAGTTAACATAAAAATAGCATTACTGTAGGTTTTAATTCATTACTTCTGAGGATTCTTTCTTGTAGAGCAAGAATAAGATTGGCCATATTAATGCATAAAGAAAAATGTTATTTCGTTTAGGCCCATTGAGTGCTTTTCATAAACAGACCCAACATTCAGGGTTGTAGTTTTAACATTAAAGTACCATGATAAGTTAATTGTACCTGAAAATCCTGCTATGAGATAGCGTTTTGATGAATGAATTCTTTGTGTGGGCAGATGAAGGCAATTGCTGCTCTGTACATTTGAAAGGATATTGATCTTTCAGTTGTGTTAAGGATGCAGTGTTCTTAATTGGGCAATTTGTTTTTTTGTTTTGTCTTGTTTTGGCTGTTTTATATTTTAGCAAGAAAGGTTTCCATTTATTGAAGCTTCTATAGCAGTAATGAGATTGTCATTTAACCTAATTCTGTTTGTTTCACTGATAGAAATGTTATAATACTGCCATATTGATTTTGTTTATAATAAAATGTTGCTTATAACATCTGTGGCAGCTTCAAGAATGCAGACTCGTTTTCAGCCCAAGAAAAAATACTTACAAACTTACTGTTTTTCAGATCCAAAGTGGTTGAACAAAAACATAAGAAGGAAGAGAGCGCTTCTTTATTTTAAAGGTGAATGTATTGGGTTTGCATGGTGAGGTTTTGGTAGGGGGGGGAGGCTACAGGGGTGGCTTCTGTAAGAAGCTGTCAGAAGCTTCCCCCATGTCCTACAGAGCCAATGCCAGCCAGCTCCAAGATGGACCTGCCGTTGGCCAAGGCTGAGCCCTTCAGCAATGGTGATAGGACCTCTGGGATAACATATCTAAGAAGGGGGGAAAAAAACCAACCACCTGTTCAACTGCGTCCAGAGAGAGGAGTGAGAGGAACAACTCTGCAGATACCACAGTCAGTGCAGAAGGAGAGGCAGGAGGTGCTCCAGGTGTCAGAGCAGAGATTCCCCTGCAGCCCCTGGTGGGGCAAGCTGTCCCCCTGCAGCCCATGGAGGTCCACGTGCAGCAGATACCCCCCTGCATCCCCGGGAGGACCCCACGCTGGAGCAGGTGGGTGCCCAAAGGAGGCTGTGACCTCATGGGAAGTGCCCGCTGGAGCAGTCTCCTGGAAGGACTTGTGGACCTGTGGGGAGAGAGGAGCCCATGTTGGAGCAGGTTGGCTGGATGGGCTGGTGACCCCATGAGGGACCCATGCTGGAGCAGTCTGTTCCTGAAGGACTGCACCCCATGGAAAGGATGGACCCATGCTGGAGCAGTTTGTGAAGAACTGCAGCCTGTGGAAAAGACTCATGGGGGCATCCACCTGCTCCAGCGTGGAGTCCTATTAAAACCTTACCATGCAAACTCAATACGGTGAATGACTCTGGAGAAAAGGGAGTGGGTTTGAAATGGGGGGAGGAATAGGGGGAAGTGTCTTTGATATCTGAGTGTAACATTTCTTTCTAAAAGTTTCCTTACTGTAGATGAAACCCAGTGGGAGGATAGCAAACTCCAGGTCTCTAGACTCTAAAAACTCGGCAAAGGTGATAGCTGACTGACTGTCCTTTGATGACAGTTGCATCTAATAGCCTCCTTGGCAGTCCCTCCTTGGAAACCTTCCACTGGAGACTGTGAGCTCTCTCCAATCAACGGTCAGATAGCTTTCATGTTTTGTGAATTGCGAAAGTTGAACTTTCTTTGAGTGTATCTAAGAACAGAGCCTGTGTCCTGGAAAAGTATTTTAAATGTTCTGTCCCTGCTAGCCATTAGATACATTTTGATTAAATCAAGCCAAGTTTATTTGCCCTTTGGAATAACTTGGTCTCTGGCATGTAAGATAATGTTAATGAATATGGAACTGCTATTAAAATAATATCCAGGACCAATATCCTCTGTACGATCTAGTTAGGTTTAATATTACTTGACATTAGAGAAGAATGTGTTACAGATAAGGGATGTCACCTGAGGTGCCTATAAAAGGGAAGGAAATGAGACTCTTTCAAGAAAATAAGTTACACTGACAGAAAGTTTGCTGTAATACAGTGTGCTCAGAGAGAGTTGTCTTTGGCATATTATCCAAGAAGACTGTGTGCTTTCTACTGTCAGACGCTCTCTTCTCCTGCAGAGCCTTACTGTTTTCTCAAGTATTGACACATGTTCTTCTTCGGCAGCCAGGGTGAAAATGGTGATATAGTCCAGGCAGTACTTGAATTTCCATACAAAGGTCTTTCAGCTTGAATTACTCATGCAGGACATACAAGCCGGAACCCTGTTGGCTTTCTCTGCTCCGTTTGCAGCTGTTTGTCCCAGGGAATGGACTGCATCAGCCAAGGATGATCTTTCTTCCCAAGTGCAAGAGCAGAAATACTTCTCTTAGGTCCAAGCAGATGTCTTCTGGAGAGAGAGAGAGGGGAAAGGTCATTATAGATACATATTGTGCCTGAAGTAAAGCTTAGGACAGAACTTAAATTAAATGAGCTAATAAATAGAAGAAAATTATATTATGAATTAACTTGGATTTGGCCAGCTTCACAGGAGCTGATACTTGAAAATATGACAGTGGCTGTCCTCTAATTGTTTTATGATTGCGAAGTAGCTACTGCTGCCCTGCTGTCATGTATGGCTTGCATCGTTCTCTAATGCTTTACCAAATCTGACTGACTCCTTTTGGAGGCAAGTCCTTCTTGTCTTGGTTCCAGTCAGGTCCCCAAAAGCATGAGGAGGGCCTCCCACCCCTTCTTCTGCTCCCCTAGGAGCTGGGCTACCTGTGCTTGTAGCCAGCTCTGACAGAGTTGGTATATGCCTACATGCAGCCATATATTTTGCTGAGGTGGACCTTGCTTTGCTGACTCGATATCCTGGCTTCACCCAAGCACGGTGATCACTGCTGCTGAACTCTGAGTGCTGTAACCAACACTGCCCTGCTCACCTCACTGGGGTGCTGTGGGATGGGGCCCCGGCTGGTGAGGGCACTGCTCGGCTCCCTTCCCTGGCTGAGCAGCTGGCCCTTGCTGTGCCCTGATATTTTAACGGTAGGTTATGTAGCTTGCTGTAGGCTCTTGGAGCACCACCGAGGTATGGGTTTGTTTTGGGAGGTTGAAACTTCTTTTAACCTAAATCCTTTAATAAAACTCTCAAGGCAAGGGCTTTAGAAATAGTGTTTCTCTGTAAACAATCTAATTTTTTATAAGTGTGTGTGCAAGCACACATATGTTAGGCTCTATTATCAAGAAAATGAATAACAAACAGTGTTATATAAGTATGTGAAGTACTTGAGTCTTCATGACAGGATCAGATAGCTAAGGTGGCCAGCACAGCAAGAAGGAGATAGGAAATGAAACCACTAGGGAAAATAAATGGTTAGAAAATACTCAGGAAATCTGGATGCTTTCAAGTTGCCTAGGTCTGACTAAAATAATCCTTGGACTGAAGCAATCACAGAAACATTAGTAGTAATCTTTATGAAAGGTAAAGGAAGCTCTGAAATGTTAAAAAAGGACAAGCATTGGGACCACCTATGGAAAAAGGGAAGCGGCCTAGTAATCATAAACTGACCACCTTTATTTCAAACCCCAGAAAAATTAAAAGTATAATTTTAGGAAACTGGAAGACAGCAAGGAGAAATATAAAACAGTCAAGTTGGATTTTTTTCAACCAGTAATAACAAATCAATTTTCTTCTAGAACATGAGAGAAAGAGGCGACATTTAATGAATTTTTTTAAATTGTATCACAGCTTATAGGAAAGCTAGGGAAATACAAGAGCAGATGGTACTCCAGTAAAAGTAAATGTGATAAAAATAGTTCTCAGCCCTCCAATTTCATCGCTGTGCCGGTGGGCCTAGACCAACTGAACAACCATAACCTCCAGTACTCCTTTACTTTCTCCAGGGACAGAAAAAAAATCATCTATCTTTCTCTCTCAGCAATTAGGATTACTGGGCATCATTCTCCCCTTCAGTGTTCAAGGATCAATTCATTGTAGACCGTAAGCTGGTCTAAACCAAAATTGTGGTTAAATTGTCAAAAGAAATAGTCACATTTTGCCATCTTGCCCCTCCTTTCTCCTCTTTTTATCCATCCTCTCAGGTAATTGAAAAGGTTCAGTTTAACCTGGATCATCAGTTCCTTGATCAGGTTGACTGTATGGTTGCAAAAATGCTTGTGTCAGCATGACAGTAGAGAGTGGTGAAAAGGTAAAGGTACAGCATTGTCTTATGTTACAGCTTATGTGAAACCATTGCCATAGCATAACAGGTTTCCTGCCTGACATGTCAGCTGAGCACAACTGAAAGATCCAGCGCTTACAAGCAACTTCCTTACTGGCACCTATCTCCCTTCCCTGCTCCCCATATCAGATAGGATTAGTTTAAGCTTTCCATGCCTCATACATTTTTCCTGTTCTACTTTTAACCACGATATCCTGTTTCTGCAGGTGCACATCCTTCTTTGCAGCCACGGTTGTGTCGATCCCGGGGAATATTTTCCAGAAGCTTGTGGAGGCACTCACTGTAAGTTTTCTCCCATGTGTACAATAACTGCTTACAGCTCAGCACTGTTGCGTGCATTTCTTTTCCGTCTCTATATAGGTTCTTTCCAGGACGTGAGGACTTAAATTTTCTTCCTTCCATAATGACTGGCGCCTACTCTGTTAGAATGCTTCTTCCTGAGCAATTCCTCAGCTCAGTACTTTTATCAGAACAGCATAGCTTGTATATGCCAAGCAGAATCACAAACAGGTGAAATCAAGAGCAGTGAAGTATGAAGTAATAGAGCAAGTTGACACTTTGCAAAGAATTCTTTTTGTATGTTAAAATTTCAGTGTTTGAGAAGCTTTCAGCTCTTCCTGTTTTTGCCATCTCTAGAAGGTGATATTAAAAGTTGAAAAGCTGAATCATAAAGTCAAGTCCTTCTGTTTCAATGTTCTAAAAAATCAGTGGGTTGATGAACCTTCTGGGGATGCATTCAGCCTTTTGGTATGCAGAAAGTTGTAATTTTGTTTATACTGAATCTTTCATTAGGATACATGATTGATTTGGGCTGTTGGTTTGTTTTTTGTTTTTTTTTTAAATGGTTTGAGAAACGTTTACTCTTTATACTGAATCTTTCATTAGAATACATGATTGATTTGGGCTGTTGGTTTGGTTTTTTTTTTTTTTTTTAAATGGTTTGAGAAACGTTTACTCTGCTGCTTGGTTTTTGCCCCAGTCCTGCCACAATAAACTGTCAGAACCTATTGTGCTTTCTAGCTGCTTAGAGAAATCACTCCCTTCTGGAAGGGATAAACAGATTTTGAATCAGACTTCATATACCTACCTTCCAGCTAAAATGGGCATGGCAGGCAGAAGGCCAGGAGAAATGTAGAAAAGCTTACAGAATGGAGAGCTTTTATGTAAGGTAACAATACAGGTCAAGAAGACCCATAAAGCGAAAGGGAAAGAATAAGGGATTAAAGATGCCTGATGACCAGTAGCCAAGGCAAAACCCTTCAGAAAGTAGTTTCTGCTGCAGGCCTTTTACAGTGCTTATGCCAATGTGGACTTAATACTGCTTTGGGCGTCTGTTGGACTGAATGAGAAGTACCGTAGGAATGCAATTTTTAGTACCAGAATCCATGTCTGAGAGTTACAGCAATACTCAGCCATGGGATTTTTCTTTACTGTACATTTTCAGGTTGCAAAGGTAGAACGAGTTATTTAGCTTTTATATGAGGGAAATAGTATATTTTGAATTGATATTTTTAGAAAAAATTTTTACTGAAAGCACTAGCAAAAGAAGTAACGTAGTGTCTGTGTCTGTCTCAGGTAGCAGTTCCCCATCTAGAGTGTGATTAAATCATACCTTCATCATTTAATCCAGTGTATTCAAATGAAATATTTTATTCCAGGCTGAGAGAACTTTCTGTCTCAAAGCTGTATATATGTTTGTAAAACAGAGGTATTGTGTATAGAAAAGACAGCCGCCTTTGAAGCAATGAGCTTAAATACAAGCCACACCAGAGAAATGTTTATAGCCTAATGGAAAGAGCATGCCCAACAAAATGGAGAAACTAATTACGAGTGCAGGATATGGCTTACTAGGGGTAACATACATGCAACAGAATCTCAGTGATGATCGATGGATAACTGTTATTAGGGTGTCTACTGCTATAATTATATGAACAAAAGCAGATCTGGCGTCACAAGAGCTGGGCAGGGAGCAACGTTCTAGACTACTGATAGGAAAACCCTAGAAGAAAGGACTAAGAGTCAAATCACAAGAGCTGGGCAGGGAGCAACGTTCTTCTAGGAAAACCCTAGAAGAAAGGACTAAGAGTCAAATAGAAAACTTTGGGTTGAAGTTGCTCTCTTGAGGATAACAAAAATGTTCTACTGTAATAAAACTCAGGTCTTTTGAGAAAGCATGCCTGATTTTGGTTAAAATCATGAACAGCATCACCGTAATCTCAGTATCAAGATAGGAGTACCAGGAGGAATTGTCACCACAGGAGGTGTGAGTTTGTGCTTCAGAAGCATAGTACAAATATTCCTAAACTGATAAGATCTAGTTACTCCTAGACTTGATAGCTGATCAACTATTTGACCAAATAATCCTTGCATCAATTTGAGGTAATGCTACTTTACACTTGGCCTCATAAACAGCAAGTATAGGGTAGGAGGGTTAGTCATTGCAGGTAATGTTTGATCAACTAATTCAATTTAATAAAATCATAAACAAAGACAAGTCTGTGATATAGGCTCCTGTTTCAGACAGAAAAAAAAGGTCTAGCCAATGTCAGATTGTGCAGAAAGATTGGAAGTCTCTTACTAATCCTTGTAAGAAGAATGTGATCATCTTTATGCTTCTATAGTATAACTAATACCATCTCCGCTTTTACAGTAGCATTACTTTTACCAGTTCAGTAAGGCCTGAGTAAGAGTTAAAGCACAATGGATATTTCACAGCGACAGATCTAACATTGTTGATTGAGTTTAAATAACACAGTAAACATAACCATGTAGTTACAATAGATAGCTACAAAAATACATGGCTACAAAATTACAAAATATTCTATTTTTCTTCTCTTTTACTCCCAAATCTGTAAGTTTATGAAGTTCTTTGGTACTGGTCCTGACCACCATTATGGAAATTATTAACTCAAG
The DNA here is from genome assembly GCF_000687185.1 of Egretta garzetta. Taxonomy (NCBI): domain Eukaryota; kingdom Metazoa; phylum Chordata; class Aves; order Pelecaniformes; family Ardeidae; genus Egretta; species Egretta garzetta. The sequence continues at coordinate 1,719,284 of NW_009260608.1, forward strand.
CGTATACTAGATGTCTTGCACCATTCAGTTTCATCACCTTGTAAAAGAGATGCGTTGGGGCAACTTTGTTTATTGTATTGTTGGTTTCTGGGGGAGATTATGCAGTATCTTCTTGTCCTGTGAATTAGGAATTCTTTGGAGGGTAGATATTCTGGTTTGGCCAGTATATGTGTTTTCTTAATCGCTGATGACCCTGGATTGCAGTTCTCAGCAATTTATTTTGGTAATGTTATCATAGAGGTTTAATTTGCCTCAATCCCTGTCTCTTTTTGAAAAAGAGAAATAGGATTTTCATTCTTGAAAACCAGTCCCCAGGCCATGGAAGTGTATTTTATTTGACATCATAGCAGCTGTGCTGTGGTCTCTAAATGGTGTGATCAGTTTGTAAACAGAAGTTGGAGAGAAGGTGCAGTAAGAAAGAAGAAAACACCAGGACACAGAGTTAGCATGCATTAGACTGCAGCCCATTTCAGTATCTAGTTAATTCAGCTTATAGTTTATGTTTAGAAACAAGTGCCTTCCCTCGGTGGGGTTAGCAGGTTGGTAAGACCAGTAAATCAGTGGTAAGACTCCTTCATGTAAACAGAAAAATTGGAAAAGAGGAGGCACGAGAGTCAACATGGTGCCTTGACCAGATTATTTTAACGATTCCTAAAAATCCGTCTTCCCTGGGGCTTGCCTTGTTATTGGTCAAACCTAAAAACCCAGCCTCTTTTGGAGCATGTTTATCACTTCAGAAACCCAGGGAATCCCATGATTGCTCTAGTGCCATTAGCTGTTTCTCTCAAAGTGACAGACCAGGCCCTCCAGAAATGAATTCCTACAGCAGCATTACTCAGCGTGAAACTAACTTGAAAAAGATTTCCCTGAGGCTCAGAATAGGTGTTATGCATCTGGACCATATTCTTTTAAAGGCATGTATTGCTTTAAAAATGTAGAGGCAGGCCATAATTTTTAACCTTATCCAAAAGCGGTTTGATATACTTGAAAAAAAAAAAAGTAGTAAACATTACATTGACATATTCGCCCATATCCGATGATGTGAAGAGCATATATTCCAAAACAGTTCTCATATGACACGTTAACTACAATTGACCCCATGTTGTACCCTTTTAAAGCTTGGGTGCCTGTAAAGGTGTCACTGTGGCAGGAGTTTCTAGCAGTAAAGTCTGAGAGGAGGCGATGAGGGTTTTTTCCTGTATTTTTCTGTCCTGCCCTTACCCTGGTACAAGCCAGAAGGAGTCTTGATGGTCTGTAGCAGGGCTGCCAAGTGTTCCCATGCAGTCTGAGTTTTGCTTTCTCTTTGAAAATATTATACCAGCTAGAGGCATCCTGTCAACACAGCTGATGGTTTAAAATTGCCTCCTGCCAGCTGCGTTATTTCCCTTCTTAAATCGCTGTACCAGGCGTCAGTGCCCCAAGGGCACTAGCAGGCCCCCATCCCCTTCCCCAGGCTCTCCCCGCCCTGCCCAGAGCCCCATTTCAGCTCCCCAGGGCCAACAGCCCCTGGCCCAGTGATGCCACAGCAGGGCCGGTCTCCAGCTCCCCACAGCCCTGCCCGGCCATGGGCCCACCTGCAGGCCCACAGCCCAGCCTGGCCTTGGCCTGTCCCCAGGGAGGTGCCCGATGCCTGGGGCTGGGGCTGCCCTGGTGCCCCTGGCTGCCCCCCTCCCGGGCAGATGGGTGTCAGGCAGAGCCTCGCAGCCAGGCCCAGGCTGGGGAATGCACCTCAGGCCGCGAAGGGGGCAGTGGGGTTTTCTTCAGTGTTCTCACAAACATGTTTCAGGTGGCTATGCAGCTGAGGGCCCTGCTCCCCGGTTGCTTTCGCCACCGGCCTCGCAGTGCAGGTGGGCTCTGCTGGCCCGTTTGGAGCTTGAGGAGGATTTTCTTTTCCTCAGGAAGGGTGAACCCAGTGAAATTTGGGGATTTTTCTTTTTTTTTTTAATCTGTGGGGTCTTTTGGCTAATTTCTAGTCTTTTGTCACCATTCTCACTACGGCACAATTGTGCTGAAAAAATTAGAAGTAAGAGAGTTAGCAGTCAAGTATTCAGATGGCTGCCATTTGCAGCCTGTGTTTGGATACAGATGAAAGGCTGAAAGTTTGGCTTTCTGGCAAACAAGGGCAGATTTATTTTTTTCTGACAAAGCCTGCAATGGTATGCAAGCCATGGCTGAAAACCTTCCTTCAGCAGGGCCACTGCAGATCAGATCAGATCATGCTCTGAATTTTATGGCTTTCTGTAGTGGTACAAAACCCATACCTGACACCAGACTTGGTGGTAACTTGGAAGAGGTTTTAGGTTATTCCAGTTCCCTGGTGCTGATTTTAAACTTTTACAACTGGGGTGTAATTTGTTTGAGCCTGGGAAGTGCTTCTGCACTGAACTCGATGTTGCCGATAAAGGATGGGACCTTGCTAATCTTCACTACAGTCGTTTATTTAAAAAGGAAACCCTTGAGAACAAATGATGTCATGACTGCCATTTGCTCTCAGCAGCTACTTGCCTATTTGTTTTCAGTGTGGAAAAAGCACCTAGACATCTTCCTAATGAGTGTAACTCGTTCTTTCCATTCTGTGGGAGCTCTTCATTAGAGAGTACCTGCTGCAAACAGCGAAAGGCATCTGACAGACTTTCTATGTATGTGGGCAGATTCTTTCATTGCCTTCTAGGTTCTTTTTTTAGGCTTGGAGGAGGGTTTTTTTGACAACTCCTTAGCTGTTTGAATGGTGTCTCCCTACTGCCTACTCAGTTTCTCGCAAGTAGATCAACACGCAATTACCTCGGTGTTAGAACAATCCAACCACTTGTTAACAGGACTGGATGTTAAAAATCTGTATAGCAGATTAATGTAATTAAGTTTTAAAAACAGGTAGAGACCAGAAGTATATGGAAACACTCTGTCAATCAAAACTAATGAAAGTAGCCATAAATATAAATGGGCCAGTGCTTGAGATGACCTAATGTTATATATGCATGTGCTTTCTGGTATTGACTTCAAATAATTCTAGCCATTTTGAAAGAAGATAATTTAAGTATTAAGTTACTTTGACAGTTGAATAATTATTGTATTCTTCTGAGGTTAAGTTAGCATAGGGGACATGATATTTATTTTTTTTAACTGAAAAACAAAGATTCATCTGTAAAGAGAAACAGAAAAACAGTTGGAGAAACAGATCTTAAATCTCTGAATACCTATGTACATAATGAATATTCTTGTTTCGGATCAAAAGGAGTAAATTTTGAGGAAAAATTACAGAATATGTTCTCATACGAAGTGAGAACTTTACCCTTAAGGGCCAAATCTTCACTTATGATGTTGTACAAGGTTTTTCTCATCTTGTAAAACCAAACATTTATGAAATTACTAACAACACTGGGAATAATAGATTGGCATTATATTAAATTTTCAGATCCCTGGTTTTGAAAAAGTTATGCAATAGACTATTTTCTGGTTTTGTCTGCAGCCACACAGGAATAGCTGCCTTTCCAGTAACAGTCTCTTCTTTATGGACATCTATTGTAAATTTGCATATTCATACGGTGTGGAATTAATATTAGAAAAACTAGATATTAGAGGCTTTTTCTCTTAGATGTTCCCACAGGAATATACTTACTCACTTTTGCTTGTTGCTCCATACAGAAGTCCTGTACAGGACTCCGTGCACTCCCTTTTTCTTTCAGATGAAGAAATACATTCTCGTACACAGATTTCAAAGTAGAAGAAACAAATGATAGCTGGTGAATGTGAAGAATATGGCTTGAAAAATCACCAGAAAAGCCAAATTGTAGGATTATCTAATAAAGTATCACACCTAAACACCTCTGTGGTGATGTGATAGCTGGAAAAGAGTTCATATGGTTGCAGATGTCCAAAATCAAGACATTCTTCAGATTTGTGATAGAGGATGCTTAGGCATCCACAGAGTCCACCTTATTTACAGATGATGCTCTGTAGCCCTGGTGCCACATCAGATTGTCCTGGCAGGTTAAGGTCTGTTCTGGGTCTCTGGTGAGATGCCTGGGACTCATTCAGCTATTGATACTGGGAGATGAAGAAACCATCCAAATAGCTTTGTCTTGTGTAAGCAAAAATACAGGGTGTTCTTGGCACACAGTGTTTAAAATAGTGCCTTGGTTCTGAAGGCATAAGGGTTTGTGAAGAACATTGGCAAGGTGATTGTTTTGCTGAGGTAGAAGCTAATTTCGGTGTCATGCAGAAAGTATGGACTGGTCCACAAAGAAACTTTTAATGACCAAACAAAAAAAAAACCCCGTGGTTTCTCCTAGGACTTTTCAATATGGGAAAGGCCACCTTTAACAAAGGAAAAAAAAGGCTGGGGGAAAGCTAGAACTGTGAGTTGTGCGGAGCTTCCCTTGTCCTTCTTGATTCACTGGTTGAAACTCTGAAGACTAGAAAGAAGGTAACGGTCTTCACAAACCACTAATCCTGGAAACATAAAGACACAGATTAAATTGATTGGTAAAATGCTTCCCCCTAACTCTCCCCTCTTCTCCACCCTATACCCCCCATTGCAGCATTCACAAGACTTAACACAGTAAAGTGTCTGAACTTTCAGTTTTCACACTGTGGCCATGGCAGTAAAGCCAGCTCTTTGGCAGAAGTTTGAAACTCTTGGGAAGTCACAGAGCAACGAAGTGAAACACCTAAACAGTGTAAAAGAAATCTGAACATTTTAGTCATTTCACAAGTGGCTGGTTCTACAACAGGATGTTACATGCAATTAAACGAGTATAATAATTGCCTCCACTGAAGTTAATGGAATGATGTGAGTATAAACACAGTGCAAGAACACAATCCAGTCAAGCAGTCACCCTCATAGAGGGAATGATGTCATCTCCAAAGAGGATATCAGATGCTTCTCTAATTTGCAGTGGGAACCTTGTTCTTTTAGTGCTTGCTGCAGTTCTGAAAAACACCTGTAGCTTACATTGTTCAGCACTGCTGCCAGTGGGCTGTTATTACTGTGTGCTCCCTGTTACAGATGAGGTTTCCCTCCTGAGGATGAGCTCTGTCCTCACTGAGCAACTGATGTGGAACAGAGGCTGGAGCCAGGACTAGGCAAGAGACAAGTGCAAAGCTGTAGCTCCGTAATGATGACCACGTCCTTAGGGAAGTGCAGCGTAGTGAACGTAGGAAGAGACCCTTTCAAAGCAGCCATGTTAGTTTCTTACTATTTCCAGAAGGAGAACAAACAAAATGGATGCTCCAGTAAGTTATTTACATTAGTGTGCTTTAAAGCAGATGGAGAGCTTTATATCCCATTATGAAAGGCATGCAAGTTACAGTGACAAGGGTCCTAATTATGAGCAACTTAAACTACACCATCTGCATTTAACAAAGCTCCATATGTACGGGTACGATCTAGCTTGGCTGCCTGTATTTGTTAGTAACATGTGCAAAATAGATACCAACACGCAGAATCTAAAGATACTTTGGCAGGCTTTGTGGGAGGAACTGGAAATGTTTGCGGTGTCCCTTACACCTTCGCTGACCAAACAGAAAACTAGGGACAGCAATTACCCCAAGACAGAATTGTTGCCTCCTATTGAGAGGGGCATTGATACATACGTTTGCCAAATTCAGCACATTGGCCATCCAGACTTAGTCAATGTTTTCTTCTTTTTTTTTTTTTTTCCTTTTGGCAGAAACATCACATCTTCTTCCCCTAGGCAATCTGGGCAGACAGTATATAATTTTACATGTCCATATTCAGAGCCCAATCCTTTTGCCATTGACAGCATACCGCTATGCAAATTTCAGCATGAGGGATCTGTGGACTTCAGTTTAATGAAGAATAAGAAAATTAATCCTTCTTTGCAAAAGGAAGGTTCATTGAGCCAAACAGCCCCGGTTACCCAGGACACAAACCAACATCCAAATGCTTGACTCATAAGGGAGTTCTATGTTCTGCAGTTAGAGGAATTGTTTTGCGGTTTCTTCAAAGAGCATTAAATAGTCTGTAACTGAGATGGGATTTAGCAGGGGAGTGCTTATTTTTCATCTGGTATTAGCAGTTCGTTCCACTGGAGAAAACTCTAGGACCTGAGTTATGCTTAGCTGGTTCTTCCCCTGAATTATGAGTAATAGAAATACTTGGGATTTCTAGATAATGCATGGAATGTCTTGGTTGAAAAAGGCAAAATTCCAGGTGAACCAAAATAAAATTTTTTTATATGCCTGCATGTGGACAAAGGATGGAGGTATTCAGGTATGTATGTGCCTTTGGTTGTCACAGGTGACCTGCACTTGCAACTCTTCTGACTCAGACTTCATAGCTCTGGGAGAGCAACACAGGACAAAGTGTCTCCTAGATCTGGCCCTCTCG
>NW_009260608.1:1725682-1726649 GCF_000687185.1 Egretta garzetta
TGGACTGCTGGTGAACTCAGGATGAGAGGCGTCTTGTTTTAGGAGGGTTTTGTGAATCATCTTTATATGAAAGATGGCAGCAGCTGAGGTAGCTGTTCTACTGGATTCAGTTCATCTTCAGGCTGGACCATGTTATCATTATGAGATAAAAACAAAACACTGAATTAGGAAAACAAAAATCCAAGCAAAGTCCTTATAAAAAAAAGTAAATGGAGAACACAGCATGATTGAAAAGTGAGAGGGGATCATGAATGTCTGTTTTCACAGAAATCTGGATGTGGAGCTTGGGCTGACTGTAATAGATTCCCCCCGCCCTGTTTCCCCCCTTTCCGTTCTGCTGCCTCTGATATGGAGATTTACACTGACCTCTGGGCTTTTACATCTTGCAATTTGCCAGCTCTTTGATAGAAAGCACATTCTCACTAGCTACTTAATTCCTTTCTGATCAGTATTACGTGACACCAGCAATCAGAGGGCCTTTGATTCACCAGGACAAAAGGGAGAATGGAAATGTACTTTTTCACCCTAACATAGCATTGCCATAGTCCCATGAGCTGGCTGTAATCCTGGTTTCATTTTTTCTTTCCTGTTCTTTAGTGATGTTAGAAATCCAGCTTTAAGGTTAAACAAGAACAAGATAAGACAAGTTCTTTGACCATTTGAATACCAAGGGAATAAATCTTTTTATCTCTCCCTAACTTCAGCTGCGGGAAGTAAAAAACCTTTTCTGTATTAACACTGAATAGGACTGGTCCATTCTACTTCGCCTGAAGCATTAGTTTCATTTCTAAAAGGGCACGTATTTAACCACATGAAACGGTAAGAAGTGTAAGGAGAACTATTTTCAAGAAGACGAACGACACTTAAAAGAAGAGACGGGAAACGCATTGAGCATTCAATGCTGATGCCTCTAACGGCCTCCTTTATCAAACCAAGTCCTGGGAACTGTGAGGGTGAGGGGTGGAAG
>NW_009260608.1:1726810-1746228 GCF_000687185.1 Egretta garzetta
TCAGCTCTTTGCAGAGGAATTTAATTGAAGACCCAGAGATAAAGCAGATGCAGGCAGTGAAACCACCCTCGATTAAAGTTGTGACTGGAGGAATCTGGAGAAACTCCATTAAATATTTTGTCTTTACCAGTGACACTACTTTAATACTGAGTGTGTAAATAATACAGGCTAAAATAAAAAAGGAAATGGAATTTAGAAGTAAGGAGAGATGTCATCTTTCTGTTTCCCGTGTTACGTATGTAGTTTCTGCTGGGCGCTCCTGAAGCATCAAAGACCTGCTCTGCTTTGTATATGTATGTAGTGCATGCACTCCTTTCCTGAGGATATCCTGTGATGAAGTGTTGACGTTTGATCAGTTTTTGGAGTATTGCTTGCACCTTGTTTACCAAACAATGGTGTAACTGCATATTAAACCAGAAAAGCCATCTCCTTATTCAAAATAACACTGTAGATTGAGTCATTTAGCTTTGTATATGTGACACATTAAAGTGTTTTTAAATCTCAAATAAGGCAACCTAAATATCCTGGGGTGGAGGGCTGAAGTAACTGGGAAATTATGCAGCCACCATTAATATAAGATTTCTCAAACAGAAGAATCTCCAGTCATTTTGAAACTACTGATGTTGGGAAATTTTAGGCAGATTTGGAACACTATCAAATAGGCAAACACTACTCACATTATGCTATTTAATCATATTTGAAATCTTTCTCAGGTTGTTTGATCAAAGGTGTTGTCAGCTTTGTAATTTTTGAAGTGAAGACTTTACCTGATTTTTACAGGCGAGAGTTAAACACAGTAAATAGGCAGAAAGGACCTGATAAAAACCACAAGATTTTTAATCTGACAAAAGTTACTTCAAAAAAATTCTATCTCAAGAAAATGTTTAGAACATTTTGGATTTGTAAAGAACAAAAACCAAGTTTCTAACCTCAGAAGCTAAGTGCGTATACCAGGAATGTGTATTTTTTATTTAAATTTCTGTTTTCATGAATTAACTCATTGAATTAACCACAAAGGTCTCTGTGTATATTACTTGTATAAATCATCACCTCTAGAAAAAGTCTTGTCTAGCTGCAGACATGGTGTTTCAGGTGTTAAACTGCTGAACTGCTTAGCAAAGGTCTGTCTTCTAAAAGGAGCTACCAGCCCAGCGGTGACCCAGGCCAAACAGAACTTGGGAAATTAAGGAATCATTACTTCTATAAAAACTACTCTTGCAACTCCAGTTGCAATTAGAGGTACTGGAGGGCCTGCCTGGATATAGAGAGAGTGTTCTCGTCCAGTGTGGGAGGAGAAATCCCTGGACGTTGAGGGGAGCTGACGGGAATAATATGGGAATAGTTGCTGGACCTCTTTAGTTATGAAGTGAGGAAAAAATTGTCAAGATTGTAGCAATGAAAGTTATGTATAAAAAAGGATGTAATTAATTGAACACTTGAAATGGTGTGAATTATTTGCTTAGCTCAGCAGTTTTATATAAACACACCCCCTCCATATATGTCCTGTGTTCTCTGCTCTGCCCCTGTGGAATGGGGTGCATCTGTGCACAACTGCCTGAAGAGTGTGTGGTCTCACGCCATGAATATTGCCTCACACTTCATTCTCAAGTTCATGTGTTGGTTTGCCTGGGAGCAAAAAGGAAAGTTCCCAAAAATTATGTGGAAGGTTCTCTTGAAGCTTCTGACCCAAGTGACCAGGCACATTATTCTTTTGAGTGATATCTAGGAGCGGGCTTTAAAATTCCTGATGTCCACCTTCAATTGCAAGGAATGAGAATGTGCCATGTCCAAAACCACTAAAATGGGCTGAGCTTTCTCTCTCTCATTTTCTGACTTTTAAAACAGTAAGCTATCCAGGACTTCGCCTGACCTTTGTATACTTTAAACTGGAAAGAATGAGATCTCTGACCAGCTTGGGGTTGGTTTTGTTTCCACATTCTCCAATAGAGAAGAATGAAAATAAACTGGCAGATGGTGTTTGTTTGCTGATATACTTCCCAAAGTGGCTGCTGATTTTGAATAGCTCAGGTTTTTTATGCCCGGGTTGAGAAGCTCTATTTTGCATGTCCATCATGTGACAGCTAGTGGGGTTTGTTGAAAATTTTGCATTGCAGGCATCCTTCTCAAGTTTTCCTTCACCTCACTTAGGTGCTGTTCAGGAAGCTGACTGAACATTCCCTGGCAGGAATGTTTCTACACACCCTAAGAAAATGGGAAGATTATCCCAGCTATGCGTTAGCCAAGCATGCGCTCTGACATTGCTGTGCTTGTGAAGACTCCCTGTTACAAGAGGAGGTAGAGATCAGCTGCCTGCTAGAATAAGACTTCCAGCCCCGCAGAGACTTCAGGGTGAAGGATTACATGGTCTATAAATGTAATCCACCTACCTGAGTTCCCACCGTGGAACCAAATCAAATCTACAATTAATCCATGTGGAGTAATCTGTGTAGTAAAGCCACTGCCAGGTAGTAGGATTACAGGTAGACTGACAAAAGGTTAAATTCATTTTGAAGGTTATGACTATTGTCCATAAATGAATATTTGACATAGAAACCTGCCAGCAGTGTGGATCCATATTTTTTCATTCCCTTTCTGTGATAATAAACAGAGAGAAAACTTGTTTTAACATTAGCAAATTTAGGATTTTAGTAATATTTTAAATTGATGAATAGATCAGCATGAATATGTACAACTGAGACAAAAGCATGTGTTTTAAGTTGCTAACAGAGGATTAAGAAGATATGAGTCAAAGTACTAGGAAAAGGAGAACCAGCTTAAATCACCTGTCTTGATTTTATTCGTAGCAGACTGAGTGCTAAATTAAAATTCTGCATAGTGTTAGTGAGAGCAAAAACTGTTACAGTTCTTAAGATTGTGGTAGTTTGTGAAAGGGATTCTATAACACAGCTCTGCATAATCAGGATCTAGTAGCAGTGACCCAGGAGACCACTCCAGTTTTCATAGAATCATAGAATTGTTTTGTGCCCCTCCAGCTAATATTTAAAAGGCAGAGCCATAATGGAGATGAATGGATTTTTTCACCTACCTGGAAAAAAAAATAGCTCTATTTCATAAACTGAATGCCCTTGCTAACTCTGCTGAGATATGTGTAGAAGGTATCTACTGAATGTGGAAGATCCTTAACCTGGCAGTGAATTGCCCATCACTGAATGCTGGATCTAATTAGTGAAGTCAGGATGGTTTTCTCAATGTCCTCTAAGTAGGTAAGACTCTAACGTCTTGGATTTGATGTACAATCCTCAACCACTCCTCTGACCTTGACTATGAACTTCTGGTCAATCAGATGAAGTTCTTTGTGTTTCCCGTGTGAAAAGTAGGGATGAGAAATTATTCTGCCATTTTTGAAACAGTTCATTTCTTGTTATTGTGATGCAGTTAGAAGAATCTTGAAGAAAAACTGAGTGCTTGGAGATCACACTGTGTGGCCAATGGGAGGAATGGTGATGGATATGGATATGGTTAAATGATTGAGAAAAGACCTGTTATTCTGGGTGTCTTGAGTACAAAGATGAGGCAAACAGTTCAGCACACAAATAATTCACTGTTCTACAGGTGAGGAACAGACCCTTAGAATGTGTTTAGAGCATCGGTGTTCTTTTAACACAGAAGAATTTTTTTTTTTTAATATGACCTTATTGTTTGTTCACCTTGCTATTAGAGCCCACAGTCAGGTTATTGAAGACAGATCAAAATTAGAAATTTTCACTTCACAGGAAACGAACTATTTCAGCATCAGATTTTAGTCTGAATTTAAACACAAAACATTTGAAAAAATATTTTTGGGTAGTTTCAATTACTGCACTCAAAGCAAACATTTTGTCTTATCATTTTTAATTATGAGATATAATAAATATCAAACATTTCAATAGAGTTGAAAAAAACCCCTGCTTATCTATAAACAAAAAATATTTTTTTTTAAATTAACAGCTGCCACAGGTAGTTGTGATTATAACCAGATTAGCATTTTCTCAGGAATATATCCTGCTAGACAGTGTTTGACTGTTTCAGTTGTTAAGTAGAATAAAGCCATTTTGATGAACAGTTGGACATGGACAGAGAAAGGTTTTGATTTCACTCCAGTGACTCAGGTACCATGTAGCGAAGCAGTAGTTATGAAACCTGGGCTTCTGTGATGGTCAAATTGCAGTCTGTATAAAATGAGAACAGCTAGTTATGTTTTCTGCCTTTTGTTTTGTTTTTTCTTCTTCTCTTCCCCTACTTTGTATGAAATTACGTGATGAAAATGTGAAACATTTTAGAACAGTTGCTTGTGGCATACAGGTACCGTGAAATATATAAACAAAGCAAATATTAATTAGAAAAGATTAATTTATATCCTGTTAACTATCCTTTGATTCATGAGCAGTAGTTAATTTAATCATGGGCATAGTTTATGAAAGGAGTTGAGCCTGAAGCTGTTGTACCTAGTTCACTTAAAAGCCAGTGTTACGTACTGCTCTTCCTGTGATCAATTGCTGTATGATTTGGAAAGTGCATACAGCAGAAACAGCAATTGCCTCTCATGGAAGCAGGTCCCTGCTGCCTTCCAGCCTGACACGCAGCTCCTCTACCCACCAGCACACCAGAGCATCCTCACCGAGCGATGCTCCTGAAGAGACCATTGTGTGCTCTGGGGGGGTGGGGGCTGGACCAGGCTCTACACGGCAGCCTGATTTGGGGCATCATTCAGTGTGTAGAAGCAAACAGCCACAGACCCTGCCCTCCTCGAGACTTGCGGTGCAACCCAGCTGCCGTGCTTTGCTTGGATGTGAGCCTAGATGCAAAACACCATCTCTCCAGCTCAAAACTTCAGGGAATCTTCCCCCATGGGTGCTGCTGCGCTGAACCTCCCTCATGGAAATTAAGTGGCTCCCAGTTACCGGGGGAGAGGAGCGAGGCTGAGAGAAGCAGAGGACCTGCTTTCTTTTGAGAGTAGTGGTGGATTTCTCTGTGCAGTTTAGGGGTTACAGCCTCAAATGGGAAAAGCCAACACAACGAATCACTCCTCTGTTTCTGGAAAGATAAGACTACTAAAAAACCACATGAGGGCCCAGACACCTTCAGTTGGTAGAAATCATTACTCTAAGCTGATGTCAAAGGAGCAGCAGCACTGATTTACGCCAGCTGAGGCCAGGGTGGGGGCAGAGGGATAGAAAGTACAAATGAGCTCTTGGAAGACAGACCTTAATTTTCACTGATGTAGAACTACATTTAATTTGCCAGTATGGATTGAGAGTAGTTATCAGGTTTATTTATAATGGTAGGGATAGAAATTCATCAAAGAGAGCTTTCCTCACAGTCTCTGTTTTATATCTGTAGCAGAAGTGAAAAATAACCAGTGGAAGTGAAAGAAGTTGCTTTATGTGGCATTGGAAGCTTTATGTTAGTATATTATAAAATAACAAATGCATAGGCATTAATAGTATCACATGCCTTTTATAAATTTATAATTTCTTAATTACCAAACAAAGAGCAGCAAGCTCTTTAGCATCTGTTAATTAGCCCACAGGAAGCAAAGAGCCTGATCTGCTAATACACTATTTATCTCTGCTGAAATTAGAAACCTCTGGCCTAGCCTTTGCTGAGAATCACCTAGCCTTTTCCTGTTAAGCTGGGGATGTTCTATTTACCACTGCAGTGTGACTGACAGTGACTTGTAGATGGATTTCTCATGGTGGCCTCCTTCAAGCTGAGCAATGTGCACTGCCCCAGGACCGCCTTCCCAGGCCCCCATCCTGCAGTCCCAGGCTGCCTAAGTCCTTCAGAGCTATTGCTGTCTTGTGCCTTTTATAGGGTATTGCTGCAGATTTGCTTAGTTTGGGAGGACTCTCTAGGCAAATAACTCAGTGGCTGAAGAAATTTCAGCAAAACATTTGGGTTTTTTTGCTGGGAGGAGTAAAATGACTTTTGAAAACTGGAAGTGTCCACAGAAAAGTGAAATCCTTTCTCGAGAATATTTTTCCAGAGGTATTTCTGATCAAAATGAGAGAAGCCAGTATGCTTTTCAATGATGACACACAAGGTGACTATGAATGCCCACCTAAGGGTAGGACATCTGGGGCTGAGTTACACCTGCCCTGCCCTAGCTGTAGGAGGGCAACTGAACTCAGGTTTTCTGCGTCTCATCTGAGTTCCTTGACCCGTGTCCTTTGGAGAACTCAGCAGGAGTTAGTTACCCCAGGTTTCAGCAGCACCACCACAAAAGCTCTGACAGAAGTTTTTTAATAAGGGCAAATTCACCAAAAGCTGCTGAGCTCAATGTTGTGCAAGTAGCAGCTTCTCCAAGATCATGGCTTTTCCTGCATCGGTGGGGTTGTTGCTTCTGCAAGGAATGTAAGTGACCTTTCACGTGTTTCTCTCCCTCACTGAGCCTTGTTTGCTGTATTTAGCCTAGCTGTAGGGGAAATGGCTGTAAATCTGTACTCCAAATCGCATTGAGGAAAGATGATTTGAAGCTAGGAAATTACCTTTCCCCTTTTGGGATTTTTTGGTGGCAACTGGATGTCTCAAGTTCATCATCTGTGAAAGGTACCTTACTTGTCTCAGTGCGATAGTGTAAAATAAGTAAATTCTGAAATGTCAAAAATATTCTTAGGACAAGAAAAAATATCTCTATGAAATAACTTCATCTGTTCAGGCTCTTCTGCATTTTTTCCTTGCGTCTAATCATATATACCTATATATACACATGCAAACTTTTATGAAAGGAGGATGATGGACTGAGGGTTACTTATAAAGTATATTTTATCTTTTTCTTTTGAAATAGTCATCAACTGAGATTATGCAAATATCTTATGAAAATGGAGCACCTTTCTAAGGTGATTAAGATGGTCTTAAAAGTAATACCAGGTGTATCTGCCCTGAGAACAGTTTTGTTTCTTGGATAGGTGTGTCCTTTGGGTTTTGGTGGGGTTTTTGTTTTGGGGTTGGTTTTTTTTTTTTGGAGCGGGGGGGAAGGTTGTTTGCTTGCTTGTTTGTTGGTTGGGTTTTGTTGTTTGGTTGAGTGGGGTTTTTTTCCATAAATGGATGATGGAGGATCCTGTAATGTATTTCAGGAGTAAAATGTAATTGTATGAACCTGCTAAGATTTGATGTTCTGTTTTAAATAACCCCCTCTTTAACCTACTTATGGCAAACTGGCTTTTCTATTTTCAGTAAGAGGAAAAACATGCATGGTGCATTTACAAGTTGTGACACCACAAAACTTTTCCAATTCTTCTGCAGTATGTCTTTAGAGCTCTCTTCAAAGAGTACTAAAGCAAAAGCAATATGTGCTTGCAGCTGCTAGACTGCCACTATGTCTCTTGCATGAAAATTTTGGACTTGCACAAAAAAAGGTAAAGGTTAATAATGTGCTCTGTTGTGCATAGTGTGCACACACAGAATGAAGGTGTTGCATGTTTTCATATTAATGCCTTCCTCGCTGTGGGTAGTGCTCAGTCAGAAGCTTTTTAGTATTTGATCTTTGATGTTTGAGCGGTTTATCTCTCTCTCTTCTTTCTCCAATGTTCATGCTATTCATCTTGGAAGATGAATGTTATATATCCATTGTATGATCGGTGGAGTTTGTTAATCTAGGATTCCAGTGCTTCCCAAACACTAATGAATTTATTTTCATATCATTCAGTTTCCTTATACAGACAGAAAAAAAATGAGTGCTATAACAGGTTAAGTTAAAATTACTATATCAAAATCCGTGGCTGAGGAGAAAGAGTAGTACTGGATAAACAATTATCTGGGCTTATTTACATATACAAAATACTTCACTAGTATTTTTAGTTGTTATAAATACTTTGGATTAGAAAACGATAAAGCAAAAGTACCATGTTCTCTGTCAGTAGATCCAGTTATGTGGTATCAAGATACTTACACTGTACAGTTTGCTCCCATATGTTCACCACAAAAGGCCGTGCTTGTAAAAGAACAATCATGCTAAATGTCTCCATATCCACCTTAGGATCATTACTCTACATTTAATGCAAATTTTGTATTAACAGTGTTGCTTGTGAAGTGATTTCCAGTGCTAAATCTTCACCTCTAACCACTGACGTGACTTCCCTCTGGACTAGACGTTCTGTATCCTATTTCAACTTGCATGTTTTCAGCTGGATGGTTTTTGTTACTTGATCACTTTCTAATCCATGTGGGTTTTTTTCTGTCTTATCCATGAGGCAAAATGCTGTCACAGGTCACTTTATATGTCCCTCATTATGTTTACATGACTTTCCAAAACCTTAAACTTTTCTCAGTCAAGTTATTTATATGTTCTACCTAAAAGGATGCTATGACACTGTGGCAACTGATGATGTTTGGCATCATATGTATAAGTTCTAGTAATGACCAGTGTTGGCATATTATTGATCGTGCTTACTGAAAATCATGTTTTGTTGATGGGAAATGATTTGTCTCTCCGAACTATATCTGCGCTCCTGTTGATTGGTGTAAGCGTAGCACATTTAGGACAGTGATGTTTGGGAAATACAACTTTTTGATGAAATTGGAAAGTGAGGGATTTATTCTTCTTGGGCAGGCAGTCTGTATAACTGCACTAAGCTTATACAGTGTTTTTTCCCAACTGGCTAGATTAAGGCTAGCTCAGAAATGTTTGCATTGTAACAGCTAGCTAGTTGGCTCTGTGTGTGTGTGTGGAGAGGAGCAGACACAGAGGAATAAGCACTGCAGTCCAGAGAGTCTTGAAGGAAAATGTGGGTGTTCCTTAAATTAGAATAATTCCATGCTTTCAGGATAAAATGTGTTCAGCTCTGGCGCCTTTTGTTCCTCCCTTGTGTTAGAGAGTGCTGGCACAGCTCTCCGTGGGAGTGCTCTGAACGGAATTCAGGTTTAAAAAAAAAAAACAAAAATCTTATCTCCTTTGTTCAGACTACTTTTGTTTATATATTTCCCAGTGCAGTCCCAGAAATACTGTTTCAGTGTGAGAGGGGCTGGATTCACAGAATGCGCATGGAGGTGAACAACCCTGCTTGGGAAGCATGCGCAGCCAAGAAGGTAACAACTTCATGGGTGGTCTGGGCAAATGGCAGATGCCAGAACACTGGCAGAATGCTCTGTGTTCCCAGTTTATACCCTAAAGTAGATCATTTGTAAACCTGTTGATGCTGCCAAGCCTGAGGCACGTGTTTTGGAAGTGAAGATGTTTAAAATGAGTACTTCAGCTAAGCCTAAGCAGTGCCTGGCCTGCATCAGTGACACTTTGGTTGGCTTCTTGTGTCTGGTTTGGTGCAGGCAGGTGTGACAGCTGCTCACCCAACAGCAGCTTCCTCAAAGAGGACCACAAGTTTGTACTGTCTCAGCTTCTCTTTTTTTTTTTTTTTTTTTTTTTTTTTTTTTTTTTTTTTTGTGAGCATTTGCCAGGATCCAAAGCCTGCAGTGGTGGGATTTTTGATGTTGGTTTTTTTTTTTTTAACCTTATTCCTCCAAAGGCAGGGTAAAGGGTGTAAGGTGCATCTCCCCTAACACCAGGTATCAGGTGAATCCTGATTCCCTCCCCTTCTAAGCTGCTTGTGCTACCTACTATCAGCCATTTTAAAGAACTTATTCCCTCCTGCTTGTCATTTTCTCTGGAAGGTCATAGCTTTCAAATTAGACTAGCGTAAGAGTCTTTGCAACAAGAAATTTTATATTTCCCAGAACAAGTTCACACTTCCAGAGCATAACCCTGTCTCTCAGTTTGGGGCTATACTTCTAAGTGAAGATATATGATATTGAATCCCTGTCATATTATTTCCTGCTTTTGCTTTGCTTCACACTGATTTGGCATTTTTCTAGGCCAAGGAGGGAAAATATTTTTAATGACTTTGAGCATATTTTGCTCCCCGAGGTTTTATTTTTTTCTGATGAGCTTCGAGGTTCTTGTCTGAATCTTTAAGTTTTACTCCTACCTGTATGGATATTTGGGGATATTTGCTGGATTAATTTTTCTCTAGCATAGCTATATGGAATAACTGCACAAATCCAGGCTTCTGTGCTTAACAGCATATGTCATTGTCAGAACTGCCTTGTACCAGTATCTGTTTTCAGTTTCCCACTGAGGTAAGCATCTTTGGTGGAAAACACTTTATGTAGATGGATGGCGAGCTGCAAGCAAGTTAGGAGCTGATATGTGCTCACTTCTTGAGAGTAAAATATGTTACTGTAAAAATATTCTGAAGTTGTTCTTTCTGAAAGAACTTGACTAGCACTTTTTTTAGTTCTTCTTAGCTTGTGTATAATACAGTAAGCCTTACTACATCACTGCTCTGTTTCTTCTTTGCAAATACCCTTTTTATTGTTAGCAGTCTGTTCAGATGCTGCACAATCCCCTTTGGATTGTGTTCAGCAGTATTAAATATCTCAGCAGCATACTCTCTTGACTTCGCTGATGTTAAAAAAGAAAATGTCTGTTCTAGCTTTTTTTTTTTTTCTATTTATTTCTGTGAGTATTCTGCTTTGAGCATACCTCATACAGCTTCTGCCCGGAGCCTGCTGAGAACCGAAGTACGTATTTCAGAGGTCAGCTGTCAGCTGGCTGGTTACAAAGGCAGTGAGGTCTGAAGTAAGCTCTAGTAAACAGGTGAGGAAGGAAATGGCCTATTGGCAATGTGTGTAACAATGCTGAGGAATGCATTTTCCCAGAAGCAAATTCTGAGGGGCCGCTGTGGTCAGGTGTCAAAAATGTTTACTGAAATAGAGTTTAACACTCTTTAGGGGGGTGAGGAGGGAGCCCCTCCACATCTTAACTTTCTCTCTTGCTTATTCTTCTGATACAATTTCCCTAATGTGACATACTCGTTTATTCCATTAGTACTGATGAAAACCAGTCACGAGTCAGGTCGCAGAGGCACGAGGATTGTACAGATACAGCATAAAATCTGTCCCAAAAGGTTCGTTCATTAAGCAAGCATTGTTATCTTTCTCATCTTCTCTCTTAGCTTTTGGGGCTATTGTCTGACATTTTGTCAAACATGTGGTTCTGTGAAGTTGTTTCCAGTCAATCCTCTTGGAAATATTTATATTATAGTTTCCTCTGAAAACTCTATATGTAGAACAATTGATCTTTAATATATATGTAACAGGATAACATCTCAGTATAGTTTTAATAAGATAAGTCTTCACTTGGAACACAGATTGAAATGGGGTCATGAATTGGCACAGCACTAATACATTTGTAAAACTAAAATGAGAAATGGTCTGCTTGTGACATTCTCACAACAGAAGTGAAAATTGTTATCCTGCTTGGCTCACGTTGATGGGGGGTGGGGGGGGATGGACACGTGTAATCTAGCAGCTGAATAAGGCTGACCTTGGTCTGTGAAAAGGCACTTTTGTTAACAAATTTGTAAGTGCTCGCAGTTTCCATTTTCATGCTTTCTCATTCCTATTCCATCCCTCTAAATTGATCAATGCTTTGTGTCAGGCAGACTGTGAATCTGTCTGCGGTATGTGTCTCAACCCCTCAGGTGAATCCTGCAGAGGACCTCTTTCCCCCAACACCCCTCCCAGGCCACATGAAATTAGGTAGATAATCTGTCCATTTCTCTGGACAGTATTGTCATCTGTCCTGATGTTCTTGTCACTCTAAAGTGTTTGGTCAGGGTTTTTTGTTGGGGTGGGTTTTGGTTTTTTTCATTATTAAACACTACCGGTTTTTCTCTTACTGGCACGTGAAGGTTGATGCCTAGTTGACGGGGGGGGGGAAGCTGTTTAAAAATTAAGTATCATATCGTCGCCGAAATCAATAGTACTATCTGAGCTTGTAGTGTATGAAAGTCTGCCTTGTGGTTTAAAAAAAGATAGCGAGTAATAATTATTTCAAAATAACTCATTATCTGTTTCCAGTTAACAAAGGTAGCTGTCATTCTTAAAAATGTACTGATCTGAACTGACTACTGTGATACAGAATGGAAACATTCATTTCAATATTGTTTAAATAATGTTGCTAAAACCATTTCTATCTGTATCTCATTCTCACTGTTAAAACATCTTCATTTTTGAATGAAATGCTGCCTACACGTGCTAATTTATGGCAAAATATTCCTTATTTTTAGCAATTATTAAGACAAAGGAGTACATTTGTGACATTATTAAAGCATCATCAACCTACAAATTAGTTACCTTATCTGTTCTCTATCTGCATAATCCTCATACCCCCATCACCATGTTTACAAATCCAAATGAATATTATGCAGCCCAGATCTAATTAATTTTGGATTAGCCTTCCAGACACATGTAGTTCTGATCAAAACAATCTGTATTTTCTCTTTTCTGATTAGGATGAAGCCTGACCCCTGGAGTATTCTGTTTGTCAGGGGATGTGCTGGAACATGAATATCAACAAGCAGGTTAATCCTCAGGCTGTCACTTTCTCCTGTAAACACAGCATCCTGTGTTTTGTTGCTATAAAACCTTGGGGATCTAGGTAATGTCAGAGAACAAATCAGTGTTGTGCAGGGCTCAGGTGAGATAGATATCTGACTGGGCATTTAAGCAATTCAGCGTGATGTATAATAAAAATAAGCTGCTGAAATGACTTTTCAAAAAGATCTGGCATTCTGTTGTGCTCCTCTTGAAGTGAAAGAGCTAACTTGAAGATATATTTGAAAGGAAAGCTGAGATGCCATAAATTTGAAAATAGGTAATGAGAAATTTAGATGATGGTGGTTGGGTAATTTATTTGTGTGTATGCACCCTCTGATGGGGCAGCTATCTGGGACTTCTGTACAATGTTCATGGCACAATCAAAAAATGAATATGGAGAAAATAGCTTCTCTCTCCCCCCTCCCCCCCCCCCAGGTCATGATGGATTTTGGAACAGGACACTTTAAATCTCACAGTTAAAGCCCTCCATCAATTACAGTGTTTTGAAGTTCCATAATTTGCCTTTTGTTGTAAGATAACTTCATCACAAACTTGATCTGACATGGATCCTTTTTGTGTGCTCCGAGTCAGCAGTAAAATGTGAATCAAAATTCAGTAAGTGCAGAAGACTGAGAGATTTCATTTGAAAGTGTACTCCTAAGTCAACTAAGATACTAAGGCAGTATATATAAAGCTGGCTGTTTACAAGACTAAATTTAATTAATCAGCTCTGTTGTGAGGAAAATAAGTGAGAATATTTTCTATGATTATTTTTTCTTCAATACCTGGACTCCCCCTAAAATGTGTCTTGTCTTATATAAGGCATGATGTCAAATCACATGTAACAAAACACGGGCTAACAGCAGAAAACACTTGGAATTCTATTTTAAGCACCAAGGTGATACCTGTCCTTCAGGCCTTACCTCAGTGAATTGCACCCCATGACTTATTTCATACTATGTTAGCAATCTGAGGGGAAATCCTGCCTTTGGCACCATGTTTGAATGTGGAGAATTTTTTTTACTGGGGAGTGAAGGGAAGGAAGGATCATCTTCCTCTTTGGCTGCAGAAATCACTGGTATTTCTAAAGCCTTCAATTTTTCCTATGGGCAGGAATACTCTGCAATAGAATAAACTCCTAAGGCAATAATGAATGTCCAGAGCTAAAGGTTTCTCTTGCTGGATTGAGTACCTTGACTTCATTAATTTCTTCTGTGGTTTCCAGTCTGATCTTCACTCAAACAAGAGTACAGTGGCTCTCCTATATAAGTCTTTCCTTGTTCATTGCAATGAGAAAAAGATTTTGCTTCTTGTGTGCAAACCTTAATGTGACATCTGCTCACTTGAACTTATGATTTGGAATTTGAGGACAACTGAGCTACTTGATGGCTTAAGGCCTGGGTTTAAGATGCCACAGCTGCCCACTGGCACAGTTTATCTCCTGAGGTTGCAGCAGACAGCTGTGTTTGTCTTCACTTACCCCAGGAAAGCCTAGATGGTAAGAAGCTAAACTAAAGTATAGCTTTTTCCTCTCTAAGTGAAGGTGAAATTTTAAGAAATCTTCTGACAAAGGACAGTCAGTTTACTTGCCTTCCCTGCAAAAAGTAACCTTTGTGTTTCATGTAGATACTAGATTTGTCTATCTTCAATTTCTGTCATTGGTCTTGCTATATAGCTCTTTGAGGTTGAACCCCTACGCCTTGCTATTGTTCCTCTTCTGTGTATTGGTAGCAACATGCACTGATTGAGTCACCTTTTTAGCTTTCTCTTCAATAAACTGCATGGATTGATTTCCTTGAGCCTTACATTATAAGGCTTATTATCTAAGATGTCATTCTGATGTTCTTGTATACCTGTATTGTTCTTGACCTACAGCTATCTAAGCTGTATGCAGTGCTTTTGTGAAGGCCTGACGCTGTGTGCAGAGGCAAGATGGTGTCCTTGCTTCTCTGTGCTTTTCTAGAGGCGTAAAGGTTGCATTAGCCCTTCTTATTTAGCCTTTGTTTGGCCAGTCCTTTAAAGTAGGCTGACAACTGTTCTGGTTGAACAACATGATTCTTGGTGAACAGGGTTACTCTGGAGTGTTTTCTTTTTTTACAAAACAAACAATCAATCAAAACCCAAACAAAGAAAACA
This sequence comes from Egretta garzetta, assembly GCF_000687185.1. NCBI lineage: Eukaryota > Metazoa > Chordata > Aves > Pelecaniformes > Ardeidae > Egretta > Egretta garzetta. The sequence continues at coordinate 1,741,322 of NW_009260608.1, forward strand.
CAGCCCCAAAACTCACGCACAGTACAGTCATTTCAGGATTGATAGCTCTTTACAGTGTATGGAGGATCAATTCATTGATTCATTGTGTTTGAACAAGAAGTCCCCCTGCTTCTAGTTACCTTCTGAGTTTCCCAGTTATTATCCTTTATGTGACTAGTCTCCAGAATTTAATGACGCTATTGCTTTGTGCTTTACAAAGCACTTGAGTTAAAGGAAGCAAAGTACTAACCAAGCAATATGGTAATGGTCAGAAATATATAAATATAAAACTAAAGAAATTAAAAAATAAAACCAATTGAGCATTATAAATCTAGATTGATTTTAAAATTTCATAGTAAAAGGTATTTTTCAATTATCTACTCTTTTCTGCAGTAGAAACTAAGTCCTTAACAACTAGTCAGGAAGTTTCTAGGATAGGAGAGAAATCAATCAGAATGGGTATATTTCAAAGCCTCTCTTCCGTCCAAGTTTTGAAGGTGCATGAGAAATCAGTGGTATTTGAAAAGCAGGGATAGCGTGCATGTAAATGTTCGGCAAATGTGATAATGAAGTTACTGTTAGCATAAAGTCATCTTCCAACATAGGTTGTCTGCAAAGTACTTGCCTTGGAAGGCTGTTATTCCAAACAGAAACTCAACTCCTTTCTTTTTCTTTTCTTTTTTTTTTTTTTTTTTCAGAAATGTTTGTAAACACAGGGTAGGATAGAATAGGTAGAGAATTAATATTTTTGCATTTCAATGCAGATTAAATCTTATTGGGTTTTCTTTCCCATCAAACCAGATTCATTGTCACTCAGCCATGCTCCCTCAGAGTACAGAGCTCATTCACTTTGACTTAGGGTCGCCCAGTGGGTCACAGCTACTGGCATGAGCTTCTTACCAGATCATGGAGACAGTCAGTGTCAGTGATTAAATGGCTTTTCCCCTCTCTATGCCCTGAGGTACCAAGCTTCTAGATCAATGTCACGTTTTATGCCATTTTCCCAGTTACACAGAATTTACCATGACAAGGCAGCTTGCTTTATGTATCATTGAAAACACTACTGAGCTGCCTTCTCTTTTGTGCTTCTCTTTAATGAGTTATTCTCCAAGGTTGGAGACTAACCGATTAAGCTGGTGTTACAGATAGCTTTGATTGGAGATACATCAGTACAAGTGTCAAGTGAGACACTGCAGATCTTCTTCTCTCCACTTCAGTCAAGCTTAGCTTTTGTTAAATACACAAAGGTACCTGGTAGTTGAGATGCTTTGCAATTCTGAGAAAATCATATACCTTTTCTACAAGTAAAGTTACAGTAGCTGCAGGCTGCAGTATGCTTTTGGTAAATATATGCAAATCTGTATCTATTTGTATGCTGCCAAAAATGATTAAGGAACAGAGATGCCCAAATACCTTGGGGGAAAAATGTGGCTCTAAGGCCCAGCTGCTGCAAATACTTAAGCATGGGCTTAATTCTGTATGTGTGATCAGCATTACTGTGAGTTTAATAGATGTGCTAGCATACATAGAAGTGAAAGCATTAGTAAATCTTGCTGGGAGAGAGGTTTATACTGAACCTCAATGTAAATCGCATAAACCTGGTAATACACAAAAGAATGTGACTCAAAATTGTTAGATGATGGAGTTGGGTTTGGATAGTTTTCTCCTTACGAGTGGAATCTGGAATCAGTCTTTAAGTGGGAGAAACTGGAAAGGAGAGGGGGAAATTAAACTGCAAAAGCAGTCTAAAGATCAAAAGGTGCTAAGAATGGATCCAAACTGATCTCCATTGTGTTCACTTCTTATTCCACCTGTGCTATTGCCTGATGAGTTATCATTGGATGGAGTGGTTGAAAGAATTTTTTGGGACTGTAGCAGTCATGTATTGATTGCTCCCTGCTTCCCCCCATAGTGAAATGCCTTAAATACTTTTTATAACTAGCATTTTCTTGTGATCTCTGATGAAGAGAAAGGTCTGCAGATATTTGAATTAATGTGATTATATTTGGATTTTTCAGTGTGCAGACTATCTGTGTGGTCTTTGAGAACAACTTGTCAAGAGTCAGATCCACCATGCTGGACCCCACATAGTTACTTTACTGTGTGATTGTCAATTCCTCACTAAAAAGCTATGAAATGCATCTTTCACCCTGCTAAACTGACTGTCTCAATACAGCTATCTATTTGAAGTTTGACTTTAGGCAGCAAACTAACAAAAGCATGAAAGAAATTAATGAGAAGAATTAACATGTGTAAATTAGTAAATATGCACAAAGTACAGGACTGGAAGAAAAAAAAATCAGCAGAAATTGATGCTATGACAACTCCTTTTATAGTTGGAAAAAACAACCCATAGAAAAGATTAATTACATTGTTAAGTAGTGCAAGTTCTAGTAGCTAAAAAACCCAGAGGGCTCAATTCATCTTTGTATTTTGTCTTTAGAAGTGAGTGTCAAATAATGATGCAAGGTATGAAACACTGATGGATGGGATTGAGTCCCGTGTCTGAATGATTATGATGCTTTGAATCTGTGCTGTTTTACTGACCTTGGTGTAACATCAGTCGATGGCAGCTGAGAATTTGGCCCCTTGTTGAAGTTATATAATCTTCTCAAGAGACCAATCAGCATTACTCTGTGTAAGAGACTGAAGAAAAATCTGAAATCTAGACAGGGAGGTGAACTAAATCTCTTGTGTGCAGAATGTGAAGGTAGACTAATGTACATGGAGCTGCACATGTTCCTTCCCATCATGATACAAAAGAAGAGTCACATTCCCACTGTTTGTTTTACATATGACAATACATATTTAACCAATCTTTTGACAAAGGCTAATAGCAGAATTTACCCCAGTGGTTTAAATTTTTTACAGGAATGCACGTAACTCCAGGTCAAATACCGCTTGAGTCAGGGGAGCCCTAAGTGGTGGTGATGGACATTGTCTAGCTTAATTGCTGAACAGGGTAGAGGCTTTTGCCTTCAGAAAGAAGCACTTTCTGAACATATAAAAAGCCTGTACAGCCCCAGATATGTTATGGAGCCTGATTAGTCATAATTAAAGATCAAGTCATCCCTACTATAATTAAAGACTATGTACAACAACAAGAATTTAATTTCAATAGGATCATAAAAGCTGGGTTTTTTCTGAAGAACAAGAGAGCTTATTTACTGGACTCCTGATGTCAGAAGTCATGGAGAGAGTGAACAGTAGCATTAAGGACTGGTACAGTACAGTAAGAGATGACTCTTTATATGGTTGCTTTAGACTGTCGTTTATGGTACCTGCTTCCCCTTATGCATTTCATACGAGCTTGGAAATTAGACACCAGCTTCTTTTACTGGGAATTATCTAAAGACAGGAGGTGCTTGCTTACTTAGATTGAATCCAGGCCTTAAACAGAAGTGTTGTTCTTTCGCTGCATCCTCAAAATGAATGAGGGTTGTGTGATGGGGCGGATGAGCACCACACTTGCTTTGGGGTTACCTCTAGGGCTTGTGTGCCTCTGTCCTCAGAACAATCCACCACACTGCAGCAAAAAAGGAGTCATGAGCTATAGCACTGTCTTCTATCCATAGGAAAGCTGAAGCATTTTCCCCAGGTTTACTATTGTGATCAAGGAGCAGGAAACAAGGGTACCATGTCCTGAAAAGCAGAGAGGGAGGAGGTCAAGATATTTAAGCCCTCAGTTCTCCTTCCCCTTCTGTGCGTAATAGAACAGAGGATGGAAGGAATAGCATTTTGTTGCAGTAATTTACCCTTTTATACAAAGGCTGTTAAGTCTGTCCAGCCACTTGGACCAGGAGTGAAGACTCTGCCTGCCTCTCTGCCCTTGCTGGGCAGAGCAGTTTCACTGAGGCAGGATGCAGAGGGAGATGTTTCGCCAAGAGGAGTCGCAATGGTGAATGTCCAAGGCAAAACTAGAGGGCTGTTTGCGAGAGGGCTTCTTTCATATTTTTGCATAAAATGTAAACTTAAATAACACTTTTTAGTATTATAGGGAGTTCAGCTAGCCGTTCCCCATGAGGAAAGACAAGTCTTTTTGAACAGTCCTGTGAGAATATAGCTTGTTCTTGCTGTCTAACAAGAGAAGGATGAAAAGACAGTTACATCAAAATATCCCAATCCCTGGTGAATCTCTGTCATTCTGGTGATACCAGATAGATACTGCCTTTTTTATTTTGCAATCATAATAAAAGTGCTGGGATTGCAGAAGGCTTACAGCTGCTGCTGTCTCATGAACAACTTTGTTAAATGTTCATTTGAAGCAGTTCATCACTACACCAGCGGAGGTTCCTCCTCCCCTGCTATACTGCATTGCTATCACAATGTTCTACAAAGACTGTTTCTCTCCTCTTCTTCTGAACTGCAAACGGCATTAGCATGAAAACGAGGACTTTGTTTCTTAAGTGTTCATCCATTCCTCTAGCTCATCCTCCCACCTGAAGTCCTCATCTGTGGCATCAATGAGTTGCAGTGGAAATTGGTTTGATGAGGCTGTTTAAGTGCAATCCACTTACATATTATATGCAATAATCTGTCTATAATTATAGACCTCCCTTTATTATTATTATAACATCTTTTAACACTTTTGAAGTTCCCTCAGTCTCATAATTCAGCTTCATTGACCAGAAGACAAAGCAATCCACCAGCTGCAGAGTTAAAAATCATGATGCTGTTGGCTTTAATCTCTCTTTAATCATTAAAATATAAATTAGCTCTTGTACTCGTTACTTCCCAAACAGTTTTCTCTTCTGGGTTTCTCTCATCCTCTGCTCACAACTGCCACCTGCTTCTTCTGGTGGCCTGTCTTGTGCCAGGGAGGAGATTCCTTCCCAGTGTTTGTAAAGAACAAGAGTGCAGAGCCTTAATGGCAAGAGATCGTAGCAGAGGAGTGGCTGCAAACAAGTACAAACGAGTAGGTCAAAGTG
>NW_009260608.1:1746285-1757584 GCF_000687185.1 Egretta garzetta
CTTTAGGTAAGAAGTAAACGAAGCCCCTTTGGAGCACCACTGAATTTTTTAGCCAAAATAGGATGCATGGTGTGCACCACCCAACTGTTGTTATTTCCTTGCAGGAAGGACAGAAATATGCCTGTGACAGTCCCTAGTAAGGAGAGAATGTGGTCCTTGAGTCAAAGCCTCTTGTACATTACTGCAGCTATTTTTTGGTTATCATGTGTAATGACTTAGGTGGTGTACATACATCCAGACTGATGGACATGTATTCCTTTGGTGACAGTTAAGATTTTTTTTTTACATTACGTATAATTTTTTCCAAGTGAAAATTGTCTCCATTTCTACATAGTAAAATGTGTAAATACGCATTGTTTGGCAACAGTTACTTGTTGCCTGAGATCCTATATCAGGAATAGATTTTCTGTTTATAGCTGCATCTCCATCCCAGCAACGAACAACATTGGAGGAAAGGATACATTATCTTTTAATGGGATGGAATATTTCAAACGTCAGGAATTGGTACACGGCTCTTAAGGCTTACAACTCTATAAACTAAAGCATGCTGAAGTCCGTGGGACTAATGCCATTTAGTATCTGAGCACTTCTGAATGCATAGGTACACTGGATAGGAAATCCCAAGCAAAAAGGCCTATGGTCATACAAAGGTGCAACTGGTGCTTATGTGACAAGTCCCATTGATTCACTGTGACTCCTCAAGTGCTTAAAATTAAGCATGTGCTTATGTAGCACTGCTAGTTCAGGGTTTAAAACTTTACTCCTGACGGTTTAGGTAACAGGAGAAAATAAATGTGTTCATAGTTTGGCTATGTGAAACAGAGAGGAAAAGTCAGGGACTCAGGGCGATTGACAGCTCTGGAAATGGAGAACAATGTGTGGAAGAGCTTTGGTACTATGTATACAACTCTAGCTAAAGAGAATGCTTTACTGAGGCGTGAGAAAGGCTAAACTCATGGAAAAATCATACAGCATATTCAACTTAATTGTATCCCTTACGGAGTCCCTGAACGATGTGCAAAGGGATGATACTAACTGAGAAAGACTCAATCTGTTGGCTAAAAGCTTAGAAAATTGCTGTTCTTTCTTATGCTTATTATCTGAGCTCCTTTCTACATTTCCTAAATGTACAAGACAAAATGTAAAACTTAAATCAATGAAAGATATCCTGTGTCTGGATTTTCTGTATTCATGATTTTTTCCACAAACCTTGAATGTGATATGGTTTGGTTCATGGCCAAGTCTTAAAACAAAGGTCTTTTTTTATTATTATTATTAAGAAAAGAACAACCACCACAAAGGATAAAAAATGTCTGTCTTCTATGATATTGCTCAGGCTACATGAATTAGACATGTGAAGCTGTGGCTCCATTGAAAACAGATTTTTACTCAAATAAATGCTGAGGAAGCAATTTTGCACTCTGCCAGAATGAGTTATTTATAACATCTCTAAAAATACTTTTCCAAATTTTGATGATACTAAGAAAATCTTGGTTTGTTTTACCATGAAGAAAAACTGTCTGTACATAACTTGTGTTGTCTTAAAAGGATATCCAGAACCCTATTTATCTTTTATGTCAATAAGTACAGAATTGGAAAGGAACAACAGGAGATGTGCTTGGGTATTTGAGCATAACCCCAGTAAGGCTCAGTGTGGTTTATTGGATCTCGAATACTGTAAAACCAAGCACATACAACTTCAAAGGGAATCCAAGGCATTGCCTCTGATACAACAGGAACATCATGCAAAAAGGCACAGCCGCGTGCGCCTGGCAGCAAAGTAATCAAACCTTCTGCCAAAGGCAAGAGAAAAATTCGGGGAGTGGTTGGAGGCAGAATACCCCTGGGCAGAGACATGACGTAGCCGCAGTATTGTACTTTCGAAGAGCTGTGTTCTGACCCCCCAATCCTTTGCCCTGGCTCTGCTTGCTGCATGAAGCAGGTGGGCAGTGCCCCAGCCACTCTTGTTGGTCCAGCATTGCTGCTATCAGCTGGGTGCTGCCATTCAGCAGCAGTGCTTTGCTGCAAAGACACCTCCTGTCTTACCCAAGTCACCTGCGCAAGAGGCACGTTTTACTGATGAAGAGGTTCAGCCCAGTTCTTATTTAATGGGAAGCCTTTGCTTATGATCCTTGCTGTAAACAAAGTTTTAAGGACCTGCAAGATTATTTTTATTTTTTTTTTTTAAAAAGAAGACTGTGACACTGTCTTCTGGGAGGGGAGGATTCACAAGAAATCATAGGGAAACTCAGTCCAGCCTTTGCATCCCCCTGACCAGAAATGCTTTATTTGCAGAAGCCACATAAAGATTTGGGAGCTTTTTAGGGCCACCAGAGGATGTGACATGGCATAGTGTGCTACCCTCAATAGGGGCCTATCTGGGTCATCCTTCCCCTTTTGTATAAACAATGAGCTGCTCCAAACCAATGGATGTTTTGTTGGTGGTGCCTCAGTTCTGTTGTTGAGCTTTTTCTCCTTCTTGGCTGGGTGTTGGAGCGTGGGGCCGGGCTGCTGGGAAGTGCCCTTTGTGCAGGTGGGAAGTGATCAGTGATAACAAGGAGATGGTCCTAGTAGTACTTGCAGGAAAAGGACATCTGAGGAGACTGGACATGAAAGCGGAAACCAGTGATCTGGGACAGCCATGGAGGAAGCGAGTGTTTGGGAGGGTGGGCAGGCCAATATGAAAAAAGGAGAAACCTAATCTAGAAATCTTAGGGCTGCTGACCGATATGAAGGTATAATTTGTACTCATAGTCTGTGTTGGAAAAATAATATGAGGTAAGAGCTGCAAGTGCTTTTGTGGTTAGTAAGCTTTACTTCAGAATTCCTCATCTGACTCTTAAGTTTTCACAGGATGGGTTTTAAGATTAAATAAATAGAAAAAACACGTCAGCTTGTGTAGCTACAAGGATATATTTTTTTTGTTATTATTTTGACATTTTTTCTTTTCTCCTGCTCCTGTTCTCCAGCTGAAGTGCAGCTTTCACTAAGCTTTTCAGTAAATGTAAGCAGGGTTGTGGTTCCTAATGAAGAAACCTGCCAGTCCCTAACTTGGTATGGATGTGCCTGGAGTGGGCAGAATTGCACAATGTAATGTGTTTACTTCCAGAGCGGAAGTAGCAATTTTTTGAAATCTAATAAAATTTCAATTTTAAAATTGTTTAGATTGTTGAGAAAATTTTTTCCTCCTTTTCATACAGTTTATTCTTTTCTCTAATTTTTTCTGCCCAGGTAATCTTTAATTTTCCTCTTAATTTTTTTTGATACAAGAGTATAAATAAAAATTGGCTGGGAGAAAAGGTTTAGAGGAAGAAAGAAATGAAGAAGAAAAAGCATGGACGTATGCAAAGCCACCACTTTTTAAAACATAAATGCAACCATTTATGGAAGTCCTGTTGTGCATTTTTCAGTAAGGTGGTTTTTTTTTTTTCACTGGACCATGTTAAGAAGTCAGGGTATCTAACTTGGTTTTGTCATTAATGTACAGTGGGAGCTGACCCAGGCCTCTGTTTTTAAATAGATGGGATAACTGCAGTGGAGTGGGGCTGATTTAAAGAGGACAAAGCCCTCTGCAGTAGAAGCTGGTGCGAGAGCATTTTCCTATTGAAGCAGATCAGAAAAAAGGTACTTGTAATGATTGTGTCTTCATTTCTATCTATTAAAAAAGGTTCTTTTGAGCTTTTAGACAGACCTTTTCTACAACTGTCACACCTTTGGATGCTTTTGCTTTTTGCTAGGTTTTCTTACCACTTCATGGTATTACTTACCATAAGAGGAAGTTTCTCGGCTTTACCCTCCCATGCATCACTTTCAAATACTGGGGTGACATAAATATACCTCCTTAAATGGGTGTGTGTTGGGGTTGATTTTGAGTGCAGCACTGAGAAAAGATGCCAGGCTGGTTGATTCAGTCCATGAAGTTTTCATTTATATGTGTAACAGCTACAGCAGGATTAGTAATGGGAGAAAATTTCAAGCACATATATGTTAGAGGGTAGCACACAGAATCACAACATTGTGGAGGCAGAAAAGAACCTCTGGAGATGCTTGAGCTCAACCCTCTACTCAAAACAGGGTCACCTGGAGCGGGTGGCTCAGGGCCATGCTTAGTCAGGTTTTAAGTATTTCCAGGAATGGAGATTCCACTTTCTGGGCAACTTCTGACAGGGTCTAGTCAGTCAGTCTCTCTCTCAAAAGAAACCCATCCCCACAGGTTTTTCTTCTGCTTAAATGATTTCTTGTATTTCAACTTGTGCCCATTGCCTTTTGAAGTTTCAGTGGGCACCACTGAAAAAGGCCTAGCTCCGTTTTATTTGCACCCTCCTGTCAGACACTTGTACACAGTGATAAGATCCCCCTGAGTCTTTTCAGAGTTTAATGGTCCCAGCTGTCTTAACCTCTCCCTGTCTGTCAGATGCTCCAGTCCCTTATCTTCACGGCCCTTTGCTGGACTCACTCCAGTAAGTCCATTTCACTTCCACTTTCTGCTGTGCGTAGTAATCCACCCCAGCAATTGAAATTTTGGGTCTGAAACTGAAAGTAATGCTGCCACTATCAGCCCTGGTGTCGTTCCTATTAAGCACTACCCTACCCCACCCCACCCCGAGGGAGTTGGTGCCATACAGCTGACCCAGATCCTGGTGTCTCAATGAGAAACATTCTTCTGCAGGAGCAACACACCTCCTTAGCCCTACTTGGAGGATGATTTTCTTCTCCCTCGCAAAGCATTGCAGGTATTGTTTCACACAGCAGAATGTTAGAATACTTCCCACTAACACCTAAAAAAAATGAATTGCAAAGACTGTAGTTGTGCCTTTCTTAGAAACAAGTGGAAATGGATTTGACCATTGCCAAGGGTTTAATTGACATTTGATCAGGTGTTAGATGGGTGTGGAGTCCTATGCTCCAGGCATCTTTTCTGTTGATGTTTCAAATAAGTATTCTTAAACAAATGAAAAAAAAAACCAAACAAAAAACCCCACAACAAAACAAAACAAAAAAAAACCCCAAAAAAACCAACCACAAAAAAACCCCAAACAAAACACCAAAAAAAAAATCAAATTGAAGAGGAAATGCAGTCAACTTGCATGAAAGCTTGTATTTTAGTTAAAATTATTTTTACTTCACGCTTCCTATTCTTTCATTGTAAATGTTAATTTTTGTTTGCCCTTTAAATAGTTTGTCTGGATATGTCAAAAAAGAAGGATGCTGCATGCTGCCAGGTGGGATAGTTTGACAGCTACTTGAGTCAAATATAGTGTTTTTATACTGTGTATACTGAGAATAAATTAGGTGTCACTGAGTTTTATGTTCTTCATGTTTAACAAGAGCTACATAATGCAAATGGAGAAGTCTTCATAAAATGGTAAATAAATACAATATTATTATTTGAAAATACTAGGGTATGTTTTACTTTTGAATCTTAACGTTAATGGTTTTCAATGTGGTATTAAATTGCTGGTTACGTGGGTTGTTTAATAACTTCACAAATAGCGAGCTTAATTCAATGAATAGGGAGCAATTGGTGAATAACTTCTGTGTTCAGTCAGTTCTCCATATTAAAATGAGGATGCAACAGAGCAAATGAAGCATTAACTGCAGGTGGGTGGATATACTTCTCTGAATACAACATTGACTCCTACATATAAAAGGAGGTTCCTATCTTACTCAGAGTATTAAAATGTTCCCGCTTGGAGCTAATCGGTTTTGACAAGTGTTTATAAGCCTGTTCTCTTCCACAGAGGTACAGTGGGGGGATTTTAAAGAACAGACAACCAATCTTTTGCCTTCTGAAAGGAAATATCAAGTGGGTACGTTTGTTGTCTGTGAACGTATGATTTATGCCTAAAATATGAATCCATGCATAGAGGTATTGGTAAGATGGAGGGAATTTTCAAATGACTTTTTTTTTTTTTATTTAACAAGAAATTCATTGACTGCTCTGCACTGTCTGTAGTATGGTGATTTATGAGAAAGGGTTGTTAGAGTTTGATTTAGAGTGAAGCTAGGCGCTGAAGTACGTTCACTTTATGACAGATATTTCCTGTTATCTTTGAGAAGACCTCTGCAATAACACATTTCTATACCCTCCTAGTTCTGTTAGGACCTGCTTAATGGCTCTCAAGCAAAGTCCCAGGCTCCGATTCCCTTTTGTGTTCTGCCTTCCAGGCTGTGCGGGAGGGAAAATTAGGTACAAGAGGGAGCAGGTGGTGCAGGACCCAGCAGCAAATGAGCTATAAACTTGGGGAGAACAATGTGGGTAGAAGCAATTAATTTTATATTGAAGTACACTATTCCTTCCGCTAATCACAGCTGCTCAGGTCTCACTGTGAAGAAGAAAGGAAGAATGATAGGCAGATATTTGTAGTGCAATGAAAAAATCCACCTAGTTTGCAATTAAAAGTGTGTTGTGTTTAAAAACTAAAGCCATTTAAATTCCAGCTTTAGGGGAACGTTAATTTTGCCTCTTAGAAAACGTACGATTAATAGAGGACTTGGGAACTGGCTCTGGATGTGTTTGTCAGCCTAATGCTACATCAAACCCATGACCTCTTTTCTCCTTTTTCAACTCTTTGAGCTCTGTAACTAAATTATGGTAAAATAAGAATTCCCACTATTTATTTCACTAAGTTTTATGTACATCACGCATACATTTATAATGGTTATATATCATTTATAATGTATATATTATAATATATATGATGTTCTATAACATTTATAATCAGAGATGGGAAAAAGTAGGTTATAGATCATAATTTTCTCTGTTACATCAATTAAATAAGGACCAGTTCTGCTATACTTGCTTCATTACGGTAGCAGAGAGGTGAAGTTTTTCTTTACATACAGGATCGGTAGAAGCCCTGTCTACTTATATGATTATAACACCTAGAAAGCCCACTTCTGGGTTGCAGTCTTACAGTCAGTGCTGTGTCCTCACCAGTGCTTACCTCAGTTGTCTGAAGCAGGGCTGGAAACAAAGGACACTCTTTGAAATGAGTCCCCTTACAGCAGTAAAAAATTCACCCTTGTAATGAATAAGCAGTGGTGAAATGTATATTGTTTGGAGTACCTAGACCAAGTCTGGGTGTCCTGCGGGAGACCAGGGGAAGGAGAACAACTTCTAATTCAATCATAAGTTTATGGACTGTGAGCAGAAATTGCCGTATGAAGTGGTGTGCCTTGTATGCAGAAGGGGTGGGATTTCAGAGGGATCATTTTCAGTCCTTTAGGGTCTTAAAAATCAATGGAAGTTGGAGACCCTCTGTAACGAGGGAGCATTTCGCCCAAGAGCGAGTGAGAGAGGAATGAGGTCATTCAGAGTCATGGGGCTTACAAATAGGCCACGAGACGAAATCCCAAATTATTATGGAAAATAAGTGTATGTTTGCAACGACTGTGTTTATGTGGAAATCCTTTGCCTTAGTTTGAATGTTTCTCTTGGAACCACTTGACCCCCAGAGGCAGTCTTCAAGAAATAAGTTTGGAAGAAATATATACATTTGGCCCGCTAAAGCTAGTTGAGTCAGATGTTTGGATTTGTCACTCCCCTTTCTTATATAAAGTCTGGGCTCAGCTGCTCAGGAGGGTTTGCTGGCCAGACCGAAGAGGCTGGTTATTCTGAGCTACGTTTCCTGCCTTGTCTGTTCTGCGGGAGATCTGATGCTTTGGCCTGTGTTGTAGCTGTTGTGTTCAATGTTGTAAACTGCTGGGGGTAAGTACAGGAGGCTCGAACTGTCTAGTGGCTGTTCAGTGAATGAGTTTGAACCCAAGTGGCAGCTGAAAGAAAAATGGATAATGTCTCCAGATTCCCACTAGGGAGAAGATACTGAAGTTTAATGACTAAATACTCAATAACTTTGTAGACAAAGGCCAACAGGGAAAAAAATGAAATTAATAATTTTAAACTTTGGGGGAAAGTAGGGTGGCCCAACAGAGTTCTATCTCACCTTTCTTTTTTTTTTTTTTTTTTTTTTTTTTTTTTTTTTTACTAGCTGGTGTAGTGTAATACAGTAAGGTTTTCTACCAAAGGTAGGGTACCAGTTTTAGCCCAACAATAACCCAGTTGTTACCAAACAAGAAGCAACAATATAATAATCCTGGGAAACTTGAAATTATTTAATATGACTTCAAATGGAGTCTTTATCCATTTTATATATTATATAGTTTATTTTTATTTTTTGCCTCACATCTGATTTTTCTTGTGTTCTCCACTTTCTTCAAGGATCTTGCTGTGCCTAACTTGCTTCAGGGAAGGTATTGTCTAATTAAAAAGGCCTATGTGGAGTATAGAATTCAGATTACTGATTGTTCTGTGAGAGAAATATATCCATTTAGCCCAGCCTAACTGGAAAATAACTGGTGTAGCTTCCATCAGTGACCCAGCTGACTCCAGCATTGACTAGTGAAGTATTTCAAAATCATAAATGAGATTTAAACACTAGATTATTTGATGTCCTGGAAAATGTTGATACTTATTTTCTTGCCTTCTACTATCCAAATCTTTTGGACTGAGTTTGGGCAATGTTCCTGAGTGTGCAGGCTGAAAACATACTCATTTCAAAACGCCTTATTTTTCTCTTTGCACTCCAGCAAGGGTAGCTTTCAAATAACCGACATTGGATATAGAGCACCCAAGGTGATGGGTGACACAGCAGTTGCCATGACTTGTCTAATTAGCAGGCATTTTATCTCCTTGTATATTCTGTGCCCAGCCTGCTCTGCTTACACCTTCAGGATTTAGCATGACTGAAAAGTCAACTTTGAAAATCTGTCCCTACATGCACGCAAAATGGGGAGGTACACAGGACTTCGCAGAGCCAAATGCAGCAGCAGCATGCATAAGGAGTATGTTACAGTCAGTGCTAAATCCCTCTTATTTATTTCTCACCATTAAATCTGAACCTAAGGTTATGTGTGCAATGCAATTTGCCTCAAGTCTCCTCTTCCGAGTATATATGGTTGTGGACATTTGCATGCTCTTTTTACAAGCTCTAACCTTTACATGGATGACTTCCAGTGTTAGCTAAGGCAGCTGGCACTTCACCTGAATGGCGCTTTCCAGGTGGCTTATGCCCCTTCTCCGCACAAGACAGAAGCGCTCCAGGGGCTGTCGTGCAAGTGGTTACCCAGTGTTCTCGGAAGCCCACGCCGATTTACTGAGGGGAGGGATGGGGCGGTAGCTAAGGCCATGGCAGCGATTTGTATAGCCTGCATCTGCTTCCACCTCCTCCCCTCTCTCATACATGGTAATAATAAGTCATTGCTACCCATGTTGGGCATCAGCCTCAATTAGCAAAGTAATGCAGTTCAGCTAGAGAGAGAGCGCGAGCTGGGCTTAGTTTTCACTCCCATTTTAATGCCGTAGGATTTCAAGTTAACTGCCAGCTGCCTGCCAAATCGGGCCCATAGATACATCTCAGTCTGGTGCGTATTTTGCAGATATGCAGGAGGGTGCTTCTTGGAAGCTCTGTGCAAACTGAGCAGCTTTCACTTACTCTGATGAGAACCACCCAGTTAGTCTGAGACAGTTGAGCCTCAGCATTTTAATAGACCTGTGTGCTGTTAGACCTCATCACATTGCTATACCCAGGAGAAAGCAATTTTAATTTTCATATTGAATAGTAATGCTCTAAACTAAACTTATTGCTTTGAATCAAAGCAGCCCAAACTTGAAAGCATTCATAAAGTGGAAACAGGTGTAGTCAGCTGTTTAAATACTTTGCAAGTTGTTTGACACATTACCACAGTAGTTTGATTCACATTTGAAAGTTAGGCATTTGCATAAGCAGAGTGAGATCATAAATCATTTTGGACAGCGTATTATTATTGTGGTGGTTCCTGTGGATTGATGGAAACAAGTAGCCGCAACAAAGCAATGCAAGCCTGTTTGGAACATATATACATGTTTATGATCATTAAAGAAAGTAATAGAAAATATTTTTTCATAAATAGTAACAATCAGATAAGGTTTTTCTCCAACTGAATTATTTTTGTGCTTCCTTTTTGTAAGCTTGGAGTTGCTGAGTTGAAGTGGCTCAAATTCTTGTTTAAATAAAAAGTCAATAGGGCACCTAAATTCCATGTAAAAGGGAGCTTAGGCATTGTGTTTGCAGAAGTGAATTCCAGGTGCTACAGAACACTGTGAATCGTGTGCTATCTGGATTTTCTTCTTGTCTTTTGAATAATTGTTGCATGCTATGACCCACGATCTTTGTTTCCCTAGAAGTACGTACTACTCCATATTTTATGACATGCTGCAAAATGGATGAAAATATTAATCTTTAAAAAAAAAAAAAGAGTTAATTTAACAGAGGAAGAAGGGAGAGAGCCAAGCGTTATGTTATAGTTTTTTGATGAATGCTCTATATTTCATCTTTATGCACTTGAGCCAAGAGAGTAACTCATTTCTTTGCATAAACATATGGTGGCTTTGTTTTTAGGCAGACTTGTGACAGTAGTGAGTGAGTGACTTTCCAGGCTCTGACAGTTGTCATATTCATGAGTAGCAGTGCTGCCAAAGAGCATACATATTAACACGGTTATTCAAATTCCCTGTAACACCAGACTACTGGATTCAGAAACTGCTGCTTCTAAAAAGTCAAATGCCATTATGTTTGTTTTCTCAGGGGTGTGGGGGGAGACGGTGGGGAGAGGCCCATTTGTTTGGGGCTTTTGCTTGTTGCTTTTACAGTTTTGGGGAGTCTTTGTTTTGGAGCCAACACATACAATGGGAATGGATTGCCTTTGATCCAAAGTAGTCAAAGATAGTGGATTTCAGCACCTACAGTCTTTTTCTGGGGAATAGATCTGTTTGTGTCGTTTAACGATGGGAGTGGACCAGTGTATTTTCTCAATAAACAACAAATACGAGAGACTGTGAAATGGGAAGCAAAAGGAACCTCATCCCCGACTTTTGCTTGACAAATACCATCTGACAGATCCACTCTTGTCTCCTAATAGGTAAAGTAGGCAAGAAAGGGAAAATAATGAAGAAAACAGTCTTGAATAACAAGTTGAAATGATAAGAATTTTATGGAGAAGGGAGAACCTAGATAAGGGACCAAAAAGACAATGGTGTGCTGTGCTGAGAAACTTTTATTCAAGCATGTAAAAGGAAAAGAGAATATTTTTGATAAGACAATTAGGGGTTTACAACCAATAAAACACGACCAGGCAATTGAGATCAGAGATAGAGAAACCCAACTCCTCTGATTCTTGAAAACACACTAAAATTTTCAAAGAAAAATACCATCAAGATCAAAACAACAGCTTCATTACACTGAAAAGGGAGAGGGAAAGA
>NW_009260608.1:1757595-1779145 GCF_000687185.1 Egretta garzetta
AAAGAGCATCCAGATAGGAATGGTCTTTCTGTCTTCTGCTCAGTTCCCCGCTTGTGCACTGGCAGTGCTGATAGCCACCAGCCGTACAATCACAGCATGCTCAAAGTTGATTGCTCTCAGACTTGCTAGTTAGATTTCAAAATCTAGGATTTTCCAGGAGTGATGAGTGAAATAAAGAAATCAACTGCTAACAGTACATAAGGTAACTGTTACATGTTTGTAAGTTTTATTTGCTGGAATTTTGATGCTGTCTATCCCATATCCTATTTTTTCCACAGGAATTGACAACTGGGGGGGGGGGATTCCCTGTGTCTAGTCTCCATGCATCAAAGCTTATTTTAATGCAAATACCAACCTTAAATGCTTTCTCCCAATTTACTTTTGCAACTTGAGAACCCCAAAAGATCTAACTGAACAGTCTCAAAACAGATGATTTTTCTATCAGTTTATGACATTTCCAGAACCAGATCCAAATCAAATATGTGTAATAAATAATAAGCTGTTCATTTTTATAGTATATAAATATAATTGAACATATAATTTAGCAAGTTAGCAGAAAAGGCAAATGCAATAGATAGCAAAAGATGGCAACCAATTCTGGTGTCATCTTCTAGATTATTTTGCTCCCGATGCAATAAGGTGGTTATAACCCAAAGCAGCCAGTGAAACTGCCCAAAGAAAGTGAGCAAAAAAAATCAGATTTTGTGTTTTATAAATACATAGGTGCTGGGTCAAAATAAGAAGGAGCAGCCAGTGGCACACTTTTTGTTTCTGGATATACATCCACAGACTATTCAAGTCCTTGACGTATTTAGAAAGTAGACAGCTGATAATAACAAATCTTACAGAGAGAAGATACAATATGGAAAACAAGACAAAAATAGAATTTTTATTTTTGATACAACAAACCACTTAAACATGTGCTACAGTTTATAATCTGGTTAGCAAAGCATTGAGGTATCTACTTGAATTCTCCTAATACTACTACTTAAAAATTAATTCAGCAAGCTGTTGAGCAGTCTTGCTTGGTCCAGTAAAACACTCAAGAATGTGCAAAGTAATATGGTGCATGCCTGGTGTCATCTGAACTCGGTTGCTAAATCTGTTATGGATTTTTACTGAATAAGCTCAGTCTCATTTGTCCCAGTCCACTCTTATGCATAAATTTACTCTTTCCTTGGCATCAGGGGATGTATTTGCTTCTGTATTAATTGCAACTTTTTCCCTAAACTATGAAGTTAAATGATCACAAAGAATCACAACTGAATGGGGAATAGCAGTAGAAGTGGTGAAGTTTTCATGTTGGGTAAAATTTGCACGGATGCAATGAACAGTACTTCAGGCAACAGCTAAACTGGGTAAAACCCCCATGTTTAGAGTGACGTGAGATCAGCTGTGCAGTTTGTAGTGTTCTTCTTAATACTGCCATGTACATACCTGCGTGAAGGGTGATCAAGCCACAGGACAAAAGGCAAAGCATACTGTTCTTTGAGTTTCCAGTTTCCTGAGTCCTTACACTTTTTCAAGTGTCAATGTTTTTGGTATATAGTCCGTCTTTCTGATGAGGAGATTGGGTTGAATATAGGGACATCCACTAAATTACTGGAATGTGCTTTTGATAGAATTGGGTACCTCCAAATTTTACCGTCACTAAACAAAAGTAAGTTTGCTGAATGCAAATTAACTTCTTTACATCAGGACGTTTTAGAGACCAAAAGCATAAATGGGATCAAAAAAAAAGACTAGGCAAACTTACAAAGGAGTCATGAACTATTAAACACAATGGTTCACCAGTTCATTGAGTGGAGTCCCTAACCTAAGATAAGGAACACTGTATGTTTGCTTTGATTCTTTAGTATTTCCCTTAAGTATCTACTGTCAGTCATCCTGAGACAAGATATTGGGCTCTATGTTGGACCTCTTGGCCTGACTCTGTAGCTGATAAGCTGTGATGTCTTCATGGTCAAACCCAGTAGACCTTGCCAATGGAGAAGTAATTTATTGTCATCCCATATGTGATTGTTGAGAAATAATTTGCTAGGGGCAAGATGATTGAGAAGTCTTCTAGAAGAAGCCAAACACATACTGCAAAGAGATGTGGTTTAGGACATGGTGCTTTGTCCCTGTTCTTCTTATCCAGAACACTTAAACATTTGCATCTTCTACTTTTGACTTTCCCAGCATTGCCAGTTACCCAAACTGGATGACTGCTCTAATAGAGTTATACCTCCACAGAGGTATACCTGAAAGGGGTAATGTGTATGCCCACCCATTTTTTTTTCCTCCAAAGGAAACTGCCCTGTATTTGCTTATAAGCAAATATGATCCTTGTTTTAATTGATGATTTCCCAAACAAATAAAATAAAGTTCCAGGAATAAATAAGAAAGTCTGGTTTAGATGCTTCTTTTCTGTAGCCAAAGGCCAAATCTGTATATGATCTTGGGGTAAATAAGGCCACAGACAAGTCCTGAGAACCATTATTGATGATCATGAACTTCACATTGGAAAATAACTTCTACCAATTTTCCTTCTAATCAAAACGAAAATGCATATGGCCCTCCTTCTAGAGACACAGCCAGACAATGCAATCCTTTATTCGACCTGGGATGATTTTGTTTCTACCATCAGCCAAATGATAGATATTTATATGATACATTAATCTCTTATTTTGAACACTGAAAAAAAAAATTTACTTTTTCCTCTAAGTCTATATCATAGTAACTAAATTATATCTGAAAACTTAACATTTTTCATTTGCAATATGGATCATGGGAGTCTGTAAATTGATTCAAGTTGCATGTGTTGACTGACCGTTACACAGATAGTAATTACAATCACTAGTCAGTAACTTCTCTGGCAATTATTTCCCATGCTGTGTTAGCTGAGTTATTATATCTGAGATAGATAGAAGAGCCACAAAATTTCAAATGGAGGTTATGCTTTTTACCAGATCTACTGATACAATGAGAAGATCTGGAGAAATATTTGCTAGACTCAACTTTTTTTTTAATCTATTAGCTGATACAGTAAAAGATACTGCATCTTCCCACAAATTTTGTTTCATTGACCATTTTTGTCATTTTAATAAAGCTTAGTTTAAATCCTTTCTCTGTAATTAGAGATGGGATGTTTTTGTTTGAAGTTAAAATTCATTCATACTTGAAAGATCAGAATTTTTAAAAGAAGGTTCAATAATGAACATAACTTTTTTTTTTTTTAATCTATGTCCTAGGAGTAATTAAATGTGTTGTTCTAGGCATCTGTTCTGTTCTTGAAGATGTAGATCTTTCTTTTTCCCAGAAGTGAAGGGGGAGGAAGTAGCTGAATGAGTGAAGTCATCAGTATTTCTTCTCTCTCTTCTAAACAGTAAGCTCATTAAATCCTGAGTTTGACTAAAATTTTTCATGTCACTGCCCTCAACCTTTGAAGCACAAAAACTGGATCTGTATACCTCAAGTTCATTGATAATCCATACAGATTTAATTATTTTTCAGAGCTTGGATTGTGGCAGGACAGGGCACAACTGAGATTAGTAGCAAGATACTGATGCTTCTAAGAAAGAGAGAACACATCTGTAAGAGGCAAATTTCAATAAACCAATGGTTGAGAGTATAATAATTTGCTGTACAACAAATTTAAATCTCAGATCAACACCTAACTGAAATTGTCTTGCAGTACTACAAGATGTCTTCTTGCAATTTTATGACTAAAGAGACAGCTGGTGTAGCTGTCATAGAAATTATTTAAAATTTGAAGCACACAAATTTGAAAATATCCTAAAAATATAAGACAGGAATATTTGTAATAATTGCCTTCATTTGGCCCGTAAGAGACAAATCCAAACAACAGGCAGCTAGGCACACTAGTAACACTGGACTGGATTTTTGCTAATAAATCCTTCTGAGAAGGCCTGCATTGCCTGTGTCTCTTTCACTGGAGTATGTATTTTGTAGTTCAGCTACTGAGTTGTTTCTGACCGAAGTAGTGGTTATCATATCTCAGTACATGATGATACCTTGCCTTGGAATGAGAGAAAGTAACCAGCTCTACACCTCAAGGTATGTTTTGTTCTTTGTGCTTCTTCAGCATTCTCAGCAAAAGCAGCCATCAGGCGGGTGATGAGCACAGAGAGTAACAGTGATTTGAGGGGCTAGGCACTCTGCATTGTGGGAGTTTAGGCACTTAGGAACCCGATTGAAAAAATAGCTCTTTAAACAACTTAAATTTGATTTGGGCTACTGGTGGCCCCCTATTAAGGACTGTCTTTCTATCACAAAATTTATCCGCGGTGCTTTGAGGGACAGAGAGGGAGAAGGTAGGTCTCTCTAAATCAGTTCTTATAATCATCTCTAGTTTGTGGGCAGAGTTTTCACTGTTCCTTTGAGAAGTTCAATTATGTGAAGATTACAGAAGTAGCTGTAGGAGATGTTCTCAAGTGCCTTTGGTATTAATTCAGAGAGGAATGAGTGAAAAAATAATTTGAAGCCTGACATTAATCTTTGAATTTGTAGAAGAGCAATTGTTAGAAAATTCCCTGCTGGTTTATTTTCCCAGTTCAATTCAGAATAGTTTTGAACAGTAGGCTATTCATCCAGAGTTAGTATTTCTATTCTGTATAGCTGGCATAAAATATTGCTGTCAAGAGTCAATTTGGATCGGTAAATATTTTACTCCTGCAGTCTTCCGGTATATTTTTAAAAGGGACAGAGCGGGCTGAAAAGCTGATCCTGGAAAAATAACTATTTTAGTAAGTTTGATTAACATCAGTTGGTTGATGGATCAAAACCAGAATCTGAAATAATTTTTTTTTTAATACAGTGAAATTAAGAGTTGAGTCTGTTTATAACATTTTTTTTTTTAATTTAAAAGCCTGAGCATCTTAAAACCCATCAGTGTGTGCTCAAAGCCTTATGAAAGAAGCAGGGTTTATAACTAATTTATTCAGTTCAAGATCACCAAATTCTGTCTGTGTGGCCTGATCTCATCAGGATTATCCTATTTTAGGTCACTGTCTCTGTGACAATAGCATGCAGATCTAGCGCCTATGAATCTGACCCAAAACTAAACTATATCCTTAGGCAATCTTGGTTTGTGAACATTAAATCTTCCCTAACTGCAAATGATATTTCCTTCATTAATTTATAGAATTCCCCAAGTTATCAATTACACAAAGCCAAATGTTCAATATTGAAAATGCCCAGTAGGTTTGTATTTTAATTTCTCTAAGCTCTTTATCATTGTTCAGAGATAGTATATGTGATTTCCAGATGCTTAAAAAATCCCATGAAATTATGAAATTATCAGCATATTGGGAATCAGTCTTCCACAATTTGCATGAAAGGCAAGGTGAAAGATTTGCAAAGACAAGGCTGAAGCAAATATATACTTTGACCAGGAGGAGCAGCAACAGCTCAGGATAATGTGACAAACGTATTTGTCTCTGGTTTTCCAGATTAGATGAAGTCTCTATGTATGAGCTGGGACCAAAAGGTCCCTTCAGTTCAGCTGTTCTTAATGTTATACAATTGCCATACCATGGTGTACAGCAATGGGGAAAAACAGATTTCCATTTCCAATTATACATACTAGGTAAAAGAGCAAGCACATACAAAGCCTGGCTAGGACACACAGCTTAATATCACACGCCTTGTTCTTAAACCCTTGTTCTCAACAAGGGTTTCCATCAGAACCAAGATCTCTTTGAAGGCTTGGAAAATTTCCTGTTAGGTTTGATGAAAACCAGAGCTTTGCATGAGTTAGTTTCACAAGAAGAGTATAAGGCACAAGTCAAATTATTAGGTTCCCTTAGGGATGCTCAGACAATTGCATTGCTGGATTGACTGGGTGTCCTGAAGCGTATGTGGAGAGCTCAGACTGTGTTTGCTGATGGCACTATCTTGTCCCCATGGAGTTTTTGACTTTTCCATCTGAAGGGCAAGCGAAGGGGAGAACGCGTTAATAAATCTCAGTATATTTGCTACTTGACATTTCAGCACAAAAATTTAAACAGGAATGCAGAGGTATTACTACCTTTGTCTTAGCAAACTTTCTGAACTTCACTTAGTTTGTATAGAGGAAGCAAAAGCAGTTAGTGTGGTGGCCTTTTTGTACCTCCTCTGGGCTCAGGACTTTCTTAGGGTTAGGATGGTGGTCTTGGCATATTAAAGGAGGCACAAGATCACTGCTTTATAGCCATGTGAATAAACGAAAACAAAGGCTGCACACTGTCTTCAGGATTCCATGCCTTAAAATTTTCCATTTGTTTTTGGTAAGTAACTGGTTTTAATTATTCCTCCTTTGGGATGCGCAGTATGCTTACCACAAGTGTTTTCCATTAGAAGGCATTTTACCAGGAGTACCCACACAGGTGCTTTTTAATAACGTATAAGGGATCTTTGCACAGAACCCTGCAGACCTTCAGATGTGCTACAGCATTATGGTAACAAATACAAGGGATCTAAATAAGAGCTTTTGTCACATTTCTGAAAAAGAAGGGATTTATTCTGGAGTCTTGAGGAAAGGTTGGAAGTCCATTTCCATGGTTTCATTAGGGGTAGAGAGGGTCAGGTTTGCTTTTTACCTAGTGCTTGCAACCAGTTATATACAAATAACTAGAAATATTTGCACAGATTTTTTTTTTTTAATGGAAAAATTACACACACTAGCTTCTGATGTACTCGTGCTAACTAGCATTGGTGCTTGCAACCAGTTATATACAAATAACTAGCAATATTTGCACAGATTTTTTTTTTTTTAATGGAAAAATTACACAGACTAGCTTCTGATGTACTCGTGCTAACTAGCATTTTATTTGACAAACAGCTCTACTGAACTGGGTGGGAGATTCAATATCGGGTTTTGGAATCTGACCATAAATAAATGTTGACTCTTTTATTGTTTAAAATTTCTTATCTCTGAAGTTTCCTGGGGTAGATTCAAGATGTCCAAAATTAGGATAATTGCTCCTTAGTGTAAATTAAAAGAAAAATTAATTCTGTCTGAATTTATTTCCCACAACTTTAATGCTTTCAAGATGGTGTGCTCCATCTCACCCTGAGCTTCACCAAAGTCAGTGGAATCAGGCCAGTGGTAAATATCGTCTAAAATTCCAAGAAGGAAACTTCCTTCACAGAGGATGACTATTGCAGTTTTTAATTTAAACTGTAGTTTTCCAAGACAGAGAGAGATTTAGAGAGTCAAAAGCACATCTGGGAATATTTTATAAGCTAGAGTATTTTCCCAATGAAAATGTAAAGCTTGTCTTATGTTATGTCCAAAATTTCCTTTTAATTGTTTGTTTTGACATCAGAGACATGCTGTTAATTAAATGTCAGGAAAAGTAAAGGTGGTGGAGAAAAAGAATGACATAAAATATGTACATATGAAAATATGTATATGTGTGTGTGTGTGAAGCTAAGTAGTTTCTTTTGCTCTTAGAGTCAGCACTGAGCTCATCGTTGGGCTTTTTTGTTTCCTAGGCCTCATTGGGAAAAACTGCCTTGGGAGTTTAACGGAAGGGTAAATGAAATCAATCTTTTCTTACACAGTCTTTAGTAACCAACTGTTCAGTTTTCATTCTGAAGGTGAACTCTGAGCAGTTGTTTTTATTCTCTTTGTAGTACAAGGTTTATTGGGATGTCTTAGGTCTTGTTTGGTTTGGGTTTTTTTCCTATTGTTTTTATTTATTTATTATTATTAGCTTCAGTTATTCTTAACCCAGCTGTCAGAAACACTGGTACATGAACAAGATGCAGTAGCTGTGACTTGAGTTCTTGTTCTAAGATACACAGTGGTCTGAAGTTCACAGGTGCAAACACTCGATTTTGTCAGCTATAACTAAATTTGAATTAGAAGTCTGAAATGGGAGCAATCATTAACTCTTTTTAACCATCCATTGAATATGGTTTATAATAATGATAGGATGTGACAGGGTAGCGCACACAGTAGTCAATTCTGCAAATGTTTATCATATGCTTAATGATCTATTTACTTCCTTGCATAAAATGCTCATTGTGAACTGAAGCACACGTGGAAACCATGTATGTTAGTCCTGAAGGTGATCCTAGATCCCTCCTGTTGCCCCATACAGGGACTATTGAACATAGCAAGGATCACATAGATGGAGCCAAACTCATTTGCTAAGTACTGGCCCAAAAGACAATCAGTCCACTGGAGTTTCTCATACTTTTTCATGTATGACTTCTTGTTTATCTTTACACTGCCGATGGCTATTATTGTTTTCCATGTACCCTGGCATTATACAGTGCTCTGACAGCAAATCTGCCCTGCCTCCCCATGCATACACAGAGATATACTTGTTTTCTTATACCAGATCTCAGAGTAGAGGAAGCAATATTCCCTCCTGGAGAGGGAAAACAGTATTCCACTTGTCCCATCAAGTTATCGTCTGTTGAGCTACTTAATGCTCCACACATTTATTTTATGACATTAATCACTGAATGATACACAGACTTTTAAGGTAGGAAAAAAAAAATCCTGCCAGAGTCAAACTATAGCCTTTTTATAAAAGGTTGTTCTGCCTTTGTCTATATCCTGAAAAGGGAGACAGTCAAGTCACAGCAGTGTATCAAATAATATGAGATCTAGAATGCAAAAATCACAACAGACCTCTTATTTGGCACCCGATAAAATCTGAGTGAAAAAGTAAATTTAAGAACGGTGTCCTGTTCCAAACCCTTTTGGAGACAGTTTCTAGATACCTGAGGAGCTGCTTCCCTCTACAGGACCGTGCCTGACCATGACAGCTATGGAATAATAGAAATACCAGCTGCAAAATGGAAACTAGCAGGCAGCAGGAACAGAGCTTTCTCACAGATGGCTTGAGCAGTGGTGTTTACTCTGGGAATGTATTGGGGATACCATCAGTTCCACTGGAAGAGAAAATGGCTTCTTTTAACTAACTTTCCCTCAAGTAAATAAACTTCACTGAGGAGGGGAGAAACGCATAGAGTAGGTCAGCTGCTTTACAAACATTTCTGAGCAATGCTATTGACAACATATAAAAAACTTAAATTACTTGGCAGCAGAATCTATAAATTTTCCATGTACTTCACGTGCATTCTGCTTGCTGTAATACTGACAGCATCTTGCACGTTTTGTGGATGCCTGTAGAGTAGGGCACCGAAGCGGCAGGCTGAGCTGGGGTTTGCCACCTTGATGCTCCCCAGCTGCCCCTGGCCTTTATGACTTGCCTGGCTTCCAGCTCTTTGTCTTTTGCTTCATTTGAGGTGAAATCTCACTGAGGGGGAAATTCTTTCTCACTGCATGTTTATGAAAAGTTCATCACAACAAAATACTTATTTAAATTGTGACCGCTGGGTTGTACTTAAAGATTATATAAATAATCTTTTTTTCTTTGTACTTTGAGGGAAGAGTACGTGTCGTACACAATTCATATTGGTCTTTCACAATTCTCTTGTATTCTTTAGATGGTTTTCATAGACTAAGGCTCTGCTATCATCACTGTGTAAAGATGCGTGATACTCCTTTGAGGAACCGACCTGTAACTTTTAAAACTCTTAAAGAAAACTACTCACGCTCAGTTCTTTGTCTGTAGCTGGAATTAAACAGTAAGAGCATTGTTTCTTTTACATTAAGCACAGCGTATGAAGTCCTCTCAGAAATGAATAGTATCTTGAGTTTAAAAAAAGGGATAATCTCTATGTCATTGGTGTCTAGAGAAAGCTCTTCTGTCTGTAATCTTCATAGTCCTTTGCAGTGCAGTAATGAGGGCATTAAAAGAGTTGGATGTAGAAAATAATTTTGGATTACATGATTGATGGTTGACTTTTGTTTCATTTAAACTGAAAAATTAATAAATAGCACTTTTTTGAGAAGGGCAAATGTTATTAGGCTAGGTGATCTGAAGTTTAAATTAATATTTGGTATTGTAATATTGGGTGTAACCAGCATGTCTGTAATTACCCCAGTGTTGTGACCCACGTGAGGTTGTGGGGATATGAGGAGACTCTTATCTCCAAAGTCTTTGTTGGTGATATGTGTAAAGATAAAGTAAGAGTTGCTGAAGTCTGAGCTAGAATTTGTATATTAAAACAGGTAAGGAAAGGCTTTTCAGCTATATAAATAAAGAAATAAATGGAGCTACTTTCGTGTTGCAGTGACAGCACGGGTGTTGCTTTGGATGTGGTATTAAAAAAAACATAAAAATTTTGCCTTGACTTCCCCCACTCCCCAAAACTAAAAGAGGTAATCATCTTAGGTAAGCTGAACAACCTCTGCCCCAGGAGTGTGAAACAATTAGAAAAGGAAGATGTAAGCCTGGTAGCAAGGACTATGTTGAGACAGGCAGCCAGATACATCTGGAAAATAGCAAATATAATACCTGTATTAAAAATGGGGAGAGAAAAACCATCTGTGTTTCTACAAGCATCTGTAGTACCGAGGGATTAAAAAAAAATATTGAAGGAACAGTTAAACACCTTGAAATATGTAGAAAATGTCTTTCATTATAGCACAGTCTTTAAGGTGTAGATCAAACCACCTTAATCACTCTGATAAATTCATACAGACACTATGTATCCTTTGTCTAGCATAGCACATCAGCCTGATGTTTGTAAAGTTCAATCATGAAAACTGGTAAAAAAAAATGGAAAAAGCATGTTTAATAGGAGAATTGGAATGCAAATGAATCGCAAACAGATGATATAATGACAGACATTGCTGAAAGGTGGATTACAGCACGGATTAGAGGTGAAGCTCTCTGGATTAATTTTGGGATTAATCTTGTTTGCTGTTTTGACAGGAGCTATTCTTGCTGTCTATAACTTTATTTGCTTTAAATCCAGGAGGAAAAACAACTCTTTCAGATGAGAGATCAATGCACAAAAAGGAATGGACATAAACTGTCCATAATTATATTTTGACTGAAAACTAAAAGAGCGGTGCAATAATGCAATACCCTCCAGTAGAAGTAATGAGACCAAAACAGAGATATATTACTGTTAAGAAATGCCTGCATCAGTAGTGGACTAGCCTTGATGATCTTTTAATCTCTATCTAGTAATGTGTTTTAATGAAGGACAAAGATGATTTTTTTTTTAATATAAATAGACTGAAAGGAGAATTTAAACCGTATGCAATGAAAGCAACACATGGCCACATTCCAAATAGCAATTCTCAATGACACCTCTGTCCTATGTAATGAATACAGGCGGTATCCTATTAGGAGAGAAAATCAAGTATGTAATTATAGACTGTATCATAATGCAAATATTATCAGTGTGGCTGAGTCAATGTTGCAAAGGGCAACTGTACTTCAGATACTTTGCTTTTATTTTTAATGCTGTAGTAGTAAGTTTGGTTTGGGTTTTTTATGTGTGCGTGTATAATTCCTATTTACATTAAGACAGAACACCAAGCATGTATTTTGATCAAACACTAAATAATTACTACAGGTTGAAAGTATTAATCCTAGGATTATCCAGCCAATGCAGTAAAAGTGATATAACTTTCACCATTTTTTTTTTTTTTCTTCTTCTTCTTTTCCCAACCTGGTAAATATTAGCTTTCTGAAGTAAAACTTGCCGAGCAAGTTCCCAAGCATCTCCCAATCTGTCCACACTCAATGAGTTCCAAGAAACAGAAAGGCTGATACAGCTGCTAGTAGTACCTTGAAAATGTTGAAATGTCTTTGAGTAGCACAGAAGGATCTTGGTCCATTGGTTGTCCACAGCAAATGTGCCATCAGTGTCAGTTATAGCTCCCTTTAAAGGCCAAATTGGCAGTAAAAGCTTTTAAATCCTTAAGAAGGATGTAGAAAATATCCATTTCTATATGGAAAAAAAAAAAAAAGCATGCTTTTGTGGTATAGATGTTGAAGAACAACTAGGCAAGAAATGCTCTGCAAAGAAAGGATTAACATTAATTCCTGTAACTTAGCCTAGTATAGATTTTGATGATTATGGAGACAGTCGCTGGCAGAAATTGTGCTGCAGCACAGTCACCTTCAGTAAATCTCAACTAGGATAAATAATCAGTAAGTACGTGTCCCCCATCAAGTCACCAAAAATAAATTAGAGGAAATATGAGCTTCAGAAATCATAAACACAATGCATCTATCATGTTTTGTCATACATATGGTAATACTTATTATGGGGTTGGAGTTTCCCCTTCTCCCCCCTCAATTCTGCTTTCATACAAATTCCTACAAATGCTGAAAGTATTTGGAGATTACAGCCACCAGTTGTCCTATCGGATTTCCAAGTTGTCACTTAACCACCCTACTTTCACTTGGACTTTAAAAGTTGCTCATAATCTCCTTTGATAGTAATTCCCTGGAAGATCTCTTGTAATTGAAAACAGAAGAAAATTGCACCTTTCAGTTAAAAAGTTTGAATTTATGTTATTTTCTTGTTGGAAAGCCAGCAAAACAAACAAATCTCTGAAGGGAGCTCTTTGCATGTGTTGGAAATTACTAAAATCAGACTATGGGTACTGCTGAAACAGAAAAATGTTCTTTATTTGATGTAATGACAACTTCATAAAATCATCAGCTTCTCAGTAACTCTCTGAGGGACGCAATTTTGTGTTGAAATCTGTAAAGTGGCGACAAACAAACAGTTTAGTGTCCCTTGATTGGTCTCCCTGGTGTCCCTAGGGTTTTTGCATCATAAAAATTAATTTAGCAATGCCTCCTCTGTTGTGACACAAATTACTTTTTTATTACATTGTGAGCTTCACAACTCTTCTAATTAAAATGTTTAAAAAAGAAAAACAAAGGTGCATCCCTTGATTTTTTTCAGTTTTAATCCCAACATGGGTCCATTATACCAGACCAAAAGAAAACAAATGTTTCCTATTAGAAGTGATGTTCTTAAAGATAAAATGAAGAATGCCTTGCTCTGCCTAATATCTATTTTAAAATAAGTAGTACAAGCCACGTTTTCTGGGACAGGACCTTTAATTTTCAGTTTCACCTTGCATGTACCCTCTGTGTATTTACCAAATGGGCACATAGGTTGTGTGGGTGTATAGGTTTCTACCTATATTTCTGTGCACAATCAGGCATTCTTGTATATGTACAGACATTCCGGCTTAACTTACATAAGCAAGTACCCTCTGTGTATTTACCAAATGGGCACACAGGTTGTGTGGGTGTATAGGTATCTGATTTCTGTGCGCAATCAGGCATTCTTGTATATGTACAGACATTCCAGTATAGGCCATCAAAGGTGTGTAAATATGGCGATAATTTTTTCGGAGCTTCCTTACTTAAGTCCACAGATATCAATTTTGTCTAGGCTGAGGTATTTTTTTTGTTTGCCGTGGCCCATTTGCATGACACCCAGAAATGGTGGATGAGTGGTCTCCCTGAATACATACATTGACTTTGTCACAAGCAAGAGTCAGAAATGTGCAAATGGTTATCTAGAAGCCCAGTGTAAAGTAGCTGGAAAAAAAAAAAAAGTCCTTGAAAGAGTTGCAACTGAAATAGAATTACTCTGTCTAATTTAGACAAAGGTTGTTGCATGCGTGACTGAGCTAAATATTTTTTGTTTAGTTAGAGACTTGTAAGGAAAGACAAACAGGATTAAAAGGTATCATGAGAACAAATTTTTCCATAAATGCTTGGGGACTGTTAAGAGGAAATGTTAGCACATCATGCTCTTTTATCTACTTCCCTGACTTATCAACAAAACTAGCTGTGCCTTGAAGGTCCCAAGCCCAGAAATGTATAAGAAAGAAGATACAGTAGTGTTAAAAGGAATTAATGGTGGAGTAATTCATACAAGCTGGGAATGCCTTAGGAAGGTGGACTTGTCACAGGATGTGCTTCCATGGGAATTTTCTTTATTAAACAGGCTGGCTCGTGGATCTCAGATCCCATGGTGCAGTTTAACAACTTTTAAACTGTGTCAGGACTCGAGATGTGCTATTCTGTGATGCTACGAGCTAGAATTTGGGAAATATCCCTCTTCAGAAAAACCCTTCAGAAATGTACATATAATTTAAAAGCTGGGGCTGGCCTGGGAGATGCAATTGCTAAAACTGTTGTCACTGGAGGAAAAAAAAAAAAGTGAGGGGGCAACTGCAGAAAAAAAAAAAACAGAAGCATTGAGTCATGCACTCAGTTACCATGATGAGAAGCTTGAGGATAACACAGATGTGTGACCAAACCAGAACCGACTTGTATTTTCCCATTAATTTTTTTTTCTCTTCCCACCCCTCCCCCTCAATGCAGATTAAGGTTAATTAAAATATTTTCAAATTTTTCTGGGACCCCCTGGATGATTGAACCGGTTACCAAACACGTTGTGAGCTTCAGCCAAGGCTTATCCCATGTCTGAGTCATGTTAAGGTTCCTCTGCTGTATGGTCTGTCTCAAGCTGTGGGCTGACATTGCAACCTTTCTCTTAATGAGGATGCTAATAAAGCTTCTCTTCCATCTCGCTGTCTTTTTAATGAAGCCCATTACTGTAATATGCACCTTTGGCATTGCTTTTAGTTTCCCTGCATCCCTGGCACAGCTTGACGTAACTGTGTGGTCGATGCTAAAAGCGATCTGGGGACACCGAGTCATGTAAGTCTTATAACCAGAGGAATTTAGGTTACAAACAGAAAAGTTTAATGAATGTCATTTGCCATCAAAGGGACTTACTAAAAACATGTGAGTTCATCAGAAACAGAAAAAATACATAGTTGCACCTAAAAAAACCAACCTAAAAACCATTAGCTGCAGGGGAGCTTTTTTCTCTCCTTCTTGCTTTTTAGTGCATCCAGAGCAGCAGGGCAAGAAGAATCACCCAGTTTCTGGTATATTTTGCCATTTGCAAATTCCTTGCTTCCTTCCTTCACCCTCTGTTATCCTTCCTTTCTACTACAAATATTTTTAGAAGCCCCCCCATCCTGTTCCCATTAGCCTGGTGCTTCTGGGTGCAGATTGCCAGGGTTATGATGACGGACACAGGGGTTTCTGAGTCTCCGTAACCTAAGATGGGAAAATTGGCAGAAGCCTGCTGTTTGGGACAGGGCTGTGCCTCTCAGCAGACCCATAGGGTAAAGAGTAGCAAGCGAATACGTAGTGTAAATTAGGCTGTACGGTGTAGTGCATAGCAAAGAGCAAGGTCACATGGGCTGGGAGGCGAAGCAGAAAGAAGGGGGTTTTTTTGTCCCATAGGAAGTCTAAAGAAGGTGCTGCCTTGTAGAAGCTTCCTCCGGTGCAGGACATGTGCTGAGTTTTAAGGCAATGGGCTATGAGAGATGGCAAGAGCTGTCCACCATGGGACAGCCTATGATTCTAGGATAATGCTGTTAGCTAGGCAAATTCATGACAGTAGTCCTCAGTTTAGGCATTTGCAATAATGTTTATTTTTCAAAAGCTGAAGAGGCTGTGGATGAATAAAATGAGTCATTCCATAGTGAATTCTGTAATATTTTCCATGTATGGTTAGAAATGTAACCGTGTTGGGAATGGGTTCAAGAGACCAAGATGTGGAGGTGTGAGGGATATGTTTTAGCCTGCTTATAAATCTGAAACAGTAAAAACAATGCTGGATAAACTAGATGTAGGTATAACTCTTTAGTTTGGGGCATTCACTTTCTTTTCTTTTTTTTACCGGCTGCAGAAACTGCTGGTACTTCACCCTCTTTCTGGAAGAGCAAGACAGAACAGCAAACTCTTTTCATCAGGCCACAGATCAGGCAGCAGATGGCAACTTTGGATAGCCTCCGATCAGGCTGGCTCGAATTAGAGATGAGTCCCATCCGTTTCCAAGCGAGCACAATGCTAGGCTGAACTGGGAATTGGATCATGTCTAAACATTGTGTCTGGATTCAAAACGCAGCAGAGTTTTGCTGTACCTGGTCCAAAGGCTTGGCTTGAGCCAAGTTCTAATTAGGGCTAGTAACTTAACAGAGAAATGCTCTCTGTGTTGCCACCAGCAGGTCTGTGTTACCTATCTCCTCTGCTGATATTTTAGAAAAGATAAACTGTCTCCAGGGCACAGCTGGTCCCTGAGGGCTGCTTATAGCACTCCATTTTAACACCCGAAAAGGAAAAAGAATTATCTGGTAACTCTTTTTCATCTCCTTATAACCAGCGGGACTTAGGAGACACTTGCTATGAACAATCTCCCAATAAGTGAAAGCAAGGTAACCTCTGCAGTAACCAGTAGCTTTTAAGTAGTTGTTTGCGAATTAGGAGCAACTCGTCCTTTCCCTGTGTAGTGCATAGATTAAAAGGGGCAATAACTTGAAAATGGACTTCATAACAGCAAAAGGGCAAAACCTGGGAAACAATTTTGAAGACAGTTGTTAACGTAGATGACAAAAACCAGAGAAGCCTCTCTTAATTGGTTTTCCGAGTCCCTCACTCTCAGCCTAGCTGATTGGAGTTGTGCTGCCTAATGTTACTTTCCACCCTTGGTAATCCCCTGCTGCACGGCGAAGGGGAAAGTGGTGTGGGACTGCAGGAAAGACAGCCCTGTTTTCTACTCCCTGACCTTCCACGTGGTCTTGTGATAATAGCTTGGGTTTATTAAACAGGTCTAGTGCCTGCATCTCACTGTAGACGATCCTACTTAACGTGACTCTTCGCTGTGGAGCTGGGCTCAGCTGCAAAAGGATCTCAGCACCTCATTATTTTTAGAGTTCGCGCTGCCAAATCCCCAGTCTAGGAAGGGAGGTGATGTTCTCCCTGGCTAGTGAAATGGAAACAGGCACAGAAGGACTAAGCCCATGCAGCACACTCTTGCGCACACGATTCTACCCTTATGGAGGTCCCTCCCCCCTCCTCCTCCCCCAGAAACTGTTGTTTTATAGAAACAACTGCTTTATTCTGTGCACACACTCATAATTTATACCCCAAACGGACCCTGAGCTGAGGGAACGTGGCCATCTGAAGTTGTGTACTGGCTTATGCTCCGTGCCTTTGAATTTACTTCGCGCGAAGGGCAGGTCTTGGCCACGCTCCGTCACAGAGCTGCGCCTCCCTGCCCGCCCTGGGAGGCGGATGCCGTCTGCGGCCGCTCCCCGCTGCCTCCGCTTCTGGGCTGGTAAAATCACCCTGGGTGAAGCTAAAGGGTAGAAACAAAACTTCCTCCACCCCATCAGATCTATCGGGAAGCTAACTACCCCCCGAGGGCTGCGGGCCCCTGTTGCTCTGCCCAGGCGGGCAAATCGCAGGTTTGCTGTAAGTTTATGGGCTGGCGTCTTGAAAGTCTGAGCTTAGGCATAGCAAAAGCTGTGCAATACTTTAGGCTGCTTTAGCATGTATGGCATCCACATCTTGTTAACATGCCAACCTAATTCCTCTTTTGCTTCTCAGACAAGTACCACTTTATTAGCCACAAATCTATTATCTTCCCATTTGAAGGGCTCTGAATAGGCTTACGGCAATATTCTGCTTTTGTAATACAACAAGTCTTTTCACATTGATAAAAATACTTTAAGAAATGAAAAATAAAATCCAACAGTGACAGAAATTCCAGTCGTTCCTTTCATCCTCCCAGTGTGAGCCAGCAGGTGCAACTTGACATTCTTTAAACAAACCTTCCCCTGCCTTTGTGGCTGAAGAAAGGCTTTGGCAAATGCTTATCCTTTGATATGATGTGTACTTGACAAAATTCACAGGGAGATCTGAACTGCTGCTTTGAAGCCAATGCTTATTAGAACACTGGAGCGCTAAAGTGCACTGTGATTTGGCTCGGTTGCTAGTAAGACATCAAGTAAAATGTGCCCATTATGTCAATTCAAAGTCAAGTCTAAACACTGACTTCTGAGAAGCCTAAAGAGAATTTGTGGCCGCGCAGCTCTGCTGCTTTCTTGCTTATCTAATTTGCATTTCCTTCTCTCTCTGTCAGTTCCCCTCTGCATTTCTAGCCGAGCGGTTGGTGAATCATCTGGAATTCATTACATATTTTCCATGACTGCATTTTACTTTCCACTTTTAAACCTTCTTCTCCTCTCCCCCAAAGTGGACTGCACTTCCAGCTGAACAGGAAAGGGGTGTGGGGACCTGTCCCCCTTTCACAGCTTCAGGGCTGTTCCAGGTTCGTGCTTGGTCTATGCAAGTATTCAGTTGATCTAGAATATTTGGAAAGGTGCCATGAAAAGTGGACCAGCAGTGAGGACGGAGAGCCTCACACTGTTGCCCAGGAAAGGTTTGAAGGTGAAACGAAACTGCCCTGAAAAAAAAGACGACTGCTAGAACACCTTTCGTCCCTTCTCTTTCCTTGTGTCTTGAAATTCCCCATGAAATGTTACAGTTCATTGCAACATCTTTTTTTCTTTCCTGCATGTGAGTAACCCCCTAGCCTGGTGATAGCTGGCTGTGCGTGAGCAAGCAGCTTCAGCCGTGATTTCCCAAGTCTGGAGAGCACTTGCAAAATGCCTGACCTGCCTCTTCCACAGCAGATGGCAGATAACACCAGCCTGGTGGAGAATCTCTCCGATCCTAACAAGCTGTCTAATTTAGCAGAGGTGTTTCAAGATGCAGGCTCTGGAAGCTTAGGAAATGCAAGTTCCGATTGAAGTTTAGTGTGTATTTTTAATGCTGAGTATAAGTAACTCCCAGAACAACCTCCCTGGATGCTTAGCCAATTCGCTTTCACTTGACTTATTTTAAGCAAGACTTGATAACTTCCTAAGAGATTTTCAGTAGCCTAATAAGAAATCATTATTTTGAAACA
The DNA here is from genome assembly GCF_000687185.1 of Egretta garzetta. Taxonomy (NCBI): domain Eukaryota; kingdom Metazoa; phylum Chordata; class Aves; order Pelecaniformes; family Ardeidae; genus Egretta; species Egretta garzetta. Next base: position 1,776,265 of record NW_009260608.1, read on the forward strand.
AGACTTTCTGGTCTGGTCATCAGGGCCTGAGGTGGTATTCACAGAGTTAGAGTAGAAAACTCTAACTGTCCATCCTGACCTTAAAATGTGCTAGGTGTTTTTCCATCTAGCCATTCTCAACAGATGAAAAACTGCCTCTGGCTGGGGGTGGTAACAGTTTTTTACCGGGGTGAACAGAGCTGTTGTGCTGGTGGTGGTCAGCAGGAGTAGGTGCATCTGGTGGTCAGCTCCTGGCCGGCTCCAGACCTGCAGGACGTGTCCTAACGCACTCCATCCAGCACCTGTAAGCAGGAAGCCTTTCTCCCAGTTTAGACTGAATAAATGAATGCAGATAATTAGTCATTGCATCAAACATCAGAAGCAAGCAAGGAGAAAGGTGCTCCAGGTTTTTGTTTTCCCTGCTGTCACAGGGAAAGTGCTTCAAATTGTCGATTTGTTAAAATGTTCGAGAGAGATATGACACTTGTTTCTTTTTCTGAAAACTAGCATGTAAACATAGCAAATGTTACGTTTTGCTTTGAACACAGAAGTTATGTTTTAAATATTACGCCTTACAGCACGTGTAAAGGCATAAACACACACAGAGAAAAGAAAAATCCGCTGGCAAGGCTAGCTGCCCTGGGGAATGGGTTGGACGGGCACATGCAAGTGACCCTGCGCAAGGGGTACAGGGGGCTCTACGAGTCTAGACGTGATGGGGACTGGGCCATTCAGATATGGTATCAGACTTGCCTCAGGCATACAGAGGTCTGTCTGCTCAGTCTCAAGTGGGATAAAATTGCAGTTTGAGAAGCTGGTTTAGGTGAGGCTTGTAGTTTTCAGGTAATCCTGCTGTCAGGTGGTGTAATCACCTTGCAGAGAGTGCAGTACAGGTTGCAGTTCATGCTCGGGGTTTGTTTTCCTACCTAGACCTCTGGAAGAGCTAAATCCCTTAGAAGCAATGAGGGTTACTTGCTTGAAAGCGTATCTGTTGTCAGTAAGTCTTGCCCTCAGACGCTGAAGAGGGCATGTGCCAGTCATGTCCGTGGACTTGTCAGGTTTCAGGAAGGACCAGCTGTGCTGTCGAGGTTTGTTAACCTCTTGGCATCAAAACAGTAAACTACACGTGTTCAGCAAGAAACTGCAAGCACTTTGCCTTAACTCAGCAGGATGAGTGTGCTGAGCAAGGGACCTCGGTGAGATGCGTGTGTGGACCTTATCTCAGCAAGCAGAAGTGCTGAGCCAGTGACGACGGGATGGCTTTGACACCAGACTAACAAGCCAGACTTGCTGATGCTAGCTGCTCTCGGATTTTGGCTCCTGGACATCAGGCCGGCACACTGGAGATGCTGAGCCTGTAATATCACAGTACCTAATGATTTGGCATCACCTCCTCAAGCTAGAGCTGCCAGGCTAATAACCACAGGGGCTCAGCCTGCCACTTAGCCAAAGACCTATTAATTAGTGATGCTAAGCCAGGAACAGCAGCGAGTCCTGCAAAATTCATATTGATGTCAGCCCTGAAAGAGCTTTGCCTCTATTAAAGAGATTAATAGTCGTAGTATAGAAAGAGAAAACCTGCTGTTACATCTCCTGGTTTGGCTGCACATTGCACCCCTCAATCTTCCATGTGATAGTGTGAGAGCTGTCATCCCTTTTTCAGAGGCTAAAGCAGTCTGGTTTGCCCTTTGTTGTATAATCTTTTTTTCAGACAGTCTCCTCTTCTTGCATCTAAAATTAGATGCAGCTTCTGAATTCGCATCAGACAGAGGCAGAGCAGAGCATCTAGGGGGGAAGAGTGTGTGAGGCTAAATCTAGAAGCCCTTAGAGAAATTCACTGTCAGAGTGGAGCAAAGGAAAAAAAAAAAAAAAGAGCTATCGTTTCTGAGTTTGAGGAGGTTTTTTCCATATGTCCATGGGACTTTGATTTTCTAAATGGGAAACACAGGAAATGGGTAAGGAAAAAAAACTAACTCAAATCTGATTATTTTTCTCAAACTAGTTATTTGTAAAGTAAAATATATTTCATCATCTCCAACAGAAACCAGGGAAGTAGGGAAGGTGATTTCTTTTCCCTGCATTTTCCACAAGTTTCAGTCTCTTCCCGTGCCTAGTAAATGTTTCTATGAGTCTGTAAAAAGACATTTAGGAGGCTCCCAGGCTATCAATATTCAATTAGCATTTAGTACTACAGTCTTCTTTATGCAAATTAAAAGTGATGCAGTTTCCATAGTGACCTAAACAAGATGAGAATCTGAGTAAAGAATAGCTGATGTAAGCGAAGATGAGCAGATAGCAATGTAGACATTTAAATGAGGGGCGGGGGGGCGGGGGGGGGGGGTATTTGTTTTGGTTTGGGTTTTTTTCTCCCAAGGTGTGTTTTGAAGAACAGGGTGTAATGCCAACTTGAAAGATCTCTGGCAATGGCTGGGGAGCCAGTCCCTGGTGTGAAATTGCTTTGGGTGCTCTTCAATGTTCTCTACTAATGCTTCAGAGTAGCACATGGCCAGGAAAGGATATTCTTCATTTTACAGCTATCCATGTAGCTTCACCAGTTCTTTTTTCCTTATGGCATCACAGCTTAAACAGATGCACATCTATGGTCTGTATCTTTCTCTGAAATTTGAGTGACAAATGAGGCTCCCTGCACAACAGAAGGGGCTGTTCCACATCCTCCATCCCGCAGTGGTGGCACTCTCCCATCAGTGGGATGAGCCCACCGCAGCAAGAGGCACTGGTTTTACTTCAGAAAAGACATCCAGCATGAAATCATCTTCTTTCACAAAGGTCCTTGAACTCTGCTTTTAAACTGAATTTTGTTCAGGCAATGATAAGTAGATATAGCTGTCTTCGTGTTTTGTTTGTTACTGGGGGATTTTAATTAGGGGCTGGGAGAATGGGG